>NW_028145204.1:2594578-2994476 GCF_050947405.1 Trichoderma evansii
AGGATATTATTACCATTACTACCTAGGTATTAGTAGATGTTGGGGATGCTGACAATGTGGGATCGCTGTCCCTTTTTTTACCTTTGCCTCTCGAGCCAAGCGGGTCAGAAAGTCAATAGATCAGGGCTCGTTCACGGAGTATTGAAGCTTGTGCACCACCAGGGCGTATGTATGCATGTATGTCCGTGCAGGAAGAACGTTGATTACATGGACTCTTTAGCAGTGTTCCTGCAGGTACTCGTATACAGTAGGTATTTCAAATATTAGTAACTGGATATTTCCAGCACCAAGAAGAGACTCGTCGATTAGATGGCATGAAGCATGACGCAGTCGCTAGCACTTTTGCATCGCCACATGATCAACGCATTGTGGACTTGAGCATGCCGGAGTTATATGGCGATAAAGCAAAGGCTCGTCGGAACACGGATTGCCCTTTATTGGGTACATTACTCACTAGTGCTAGATACCACTTAGCGGCGCTCCGTAACGATCCAGAAGTCTGGGCTTGGCTTCGCTCGCGTAAGACTGCAGCGGACGGCCAGAGGAAGTGGAGAGCGCGAGAAAGCGGTGCGCGCTGGAAACTGGGGACAGGGACGCTACCAGCCCAGCATTACAGAATTGAGATGGAGTAGTTGGCCCCGTGTGGCCTACGATGCAAGGCGTGCGTGACGCAGAATCAAACGGAGAGAGTCAATGCCTGTAAAAATGGGTTCAAGTACAGTAGCAGCAGCAGCAAGAGTACATGTAGCCAGTTCATACGAAATAGGAGAATAGGAGTCTATCTGGATTTTCACAGAGGCTTTGGCGGGCGAAGCAGGAACGCTGCTGACTGCCTTTCGTATCGTCAAATCGAATGATGGCATTGCCAGCATGTGATGCAGCAATGTTATGCACGGCGATTTCGCATGATTGGGAAAGCAAAGGAGGGGTGAAACATTGATGTGCGTTGGATGGCGTGTAGTGGCTTTGCCTAGGCGCGCTGGCAGGCAGTATAAAGCCCGCAGTGGCTGTTGAGAAGTATGTACGGTAACATAGATTACGCCGTGATTAGGTATTGCTTGCATCGTGTTTGAGGATAACGAGGGGATACGGGTGGTTTAGTCAGTCAGTTACGTGTTGTCAGGATATTCTGCCTGGATTGCCCATTTAGCCTCGAAACTCTCTCCTCACGTCACGTCACGGGTGTGGGATTGCATGTCGCTCGAGTGTCTTCTGCAACCAGAGACATGGACTGGTAAAGGAAGCCCTGCGGCACCAGATGCAGAGCGAGTCCACAGTGGCTGGGATGGCGGGCCTCAGTCCCCGGTGACATAATGCGCAGGTGGGCCGGGAATTGGCTGGCTGGCACTCGTATTTGTACTGTGGTGAAGAAGAATTGAGATGATTACCTTAAGGTTGGTAGCGGAACTAAAAAGTGATGAGTGCCAGGCCAGGATTCGGTGTACAGTATAAAGGCAGTAGCGGTATAGTCCGTCAACTTGGGCGTTGGAGCAAGATCCAAGGGGTGGCGAAGTCGAAATCGTCGGGCTTGAAACTTGTTCTCGTGTTTCGATGTCCATCTCGACTGGCGTGTGTGGTGCGCGTGTGCGAGGAGATGGACTCTATTAGTACGTCGGGCCGGGTCCGCCTAGTCGCCTTCGGCATGTACGTTGCATGTAGGATAAATTGTAATTTGGCCCGGGGCTTTTTAATATGACGAGACACGACACGCTGCTCGCCTTCGTTGGAGAGACGAGCGACGAGCGGGACGGACAGGGTTACAATGCGTGACTTTGATCTGGGTCTCTGGGTCAATGCTAGTGGTGGGATTCGAGCAAGGAATTTGGGTGTGACGCCGTCTGATTCGCCGAGAGTCGCGGGCGAGTCGAGATTTGATGCGAGTGCACGAGGGAGCAGCGGAGATGACAGGATGGGCCGCGCTTATTACAGTACAGTAGGTAGCACTTTAAAGTCTGTGGCTGGAGTTGTTGTTTTGTGGTGCAGGGATGAGAACTGACGATGCTAGCGGTATCATCATCGTGGACTGCGTATGAGTAGACGGATGGATGCCAGCGAGCTCCAAAGAGGCAGTCGGCAAGAGAAGGCAGCTAGGGGCCTCCCTTTGTTTCTTTGTTTTCTCTCTCTCTTCTCTTCTCTCTGTCCTGTCCTGTCCTGTCCCCTTCTCTTTTGCCGGGGCTAATTCCATTTTCGAACGGCCCTATTTATGGATGCGAAGCCGGGGCCACCAGAAGGGAGGTTTCAGCTCTTTTGCCCGCCCGTTGTTCTGAATCCAGCCAGTTGCGGTACGAGCGTCAACCCAATATCATGCCGTGTCCATCCATCCGTCAATCCATCACACGCTGCATCTGGTCCTGCGGGCCGTGGTGCCTTGCTACTGCTACTCGCAGTTTAGTAGATATGGAGTAATATAGTAGGGCATGGTCCACCCCTCCCTCTGACTATTTTTCGCCCCAACAACAGAACTGAAAGTGATTAATCGACAGCGGCCCTGTTGGCTGGAAGCCACTGGACAAGGCGCTGTTTTTGGGGTCCTGCCATATACTGGTGCAGGTACGAGCACACTGAACCAACGTTGCGTTGCCTGCGCTGGGCGTGCTTTAAATTGAGCTGGCTGGGCATGCATTGATTGACTGATGCTGTAAACAATTGATTGAGTGCAACAGTATTTGTTTCTATTCATTCTTTTTTTCTTTTTTTTCTTTTTTTTTTTTTTTTTTGTGTTCGAGATATATCACTGCGTGCACTATTTTTTACTCTCCTTTTTTCTCGTTTCTCATCAAATTCCTTAATTTTCTTTCCCCTCTAGGATCAAACTTTCGAACTGAGTCGTTTGCGTATCATATCATGCTTTGTGGCAAAAGATTCCCCCGTGGCTATTTTTTTCTACGGGGAACCCGCACTGGCCTGCACAATTTCAGCTTAGTGCCTGGAATGGGGGAAACCCGTAAAACAGATCACGGCGGCATTTGCAGGAGGCAGAATTACCAATCAATTAAAACCTCACAAACAATGTGATCATGAACTCTGCAGTAAAAGCGAATCTAGAAAACAGAAAAGGAAGAATGAATATAAAATAAAAAAAAGAAAGCAATTCACCACAGCTTCAAAAAGAGTGCCCAAGCCATCGTCTTCTGGTGTGAAATGTCGCAGAGACCTGCAGTACTACTAGATCTGTGCTAAGCTACAGTAGCCTTTCCGGGCGTGTTCGCGCTGTCTGCCTCACTGCAGCGCGCCATGCTTTAGCGCTCTTCGGCTGGGGGTCGGGGCTCCGCACAGCGCCAGGGCGGTGCTCGGCTGCTGAAAGCACAGTGACCGGCGCTGGCTGTTTCCTCCCTCAAGGCCAGTGTGAGAATTGTCAAGGTCCCTATTTTGGGACCGTCACGCTTCAACCACGCCATCCTTTCCAGAAGCAATTCCAGCTTCAGCCCATTCTCACTCTGCCTCTTGCGGCTTTCAAGACGCTGATGATTGAGCCAAACGGGAGTTCCAGCCTTTAGTCCCCAGGCCTGGAACCGAAAACCAAACGAGATACGCAGGAGACAAGAGCATCTACTCGAGACGCCTTTTTTTTTTCTTCTGGCTCTCTTTCCCACCGCCAGCAGCTATTTTTCACGGGCGCTAAAAAGCCTAAAAGTACTCGCTCCAGTCAGCGGCTCATCCGCCTGAGCAGCCGCGAAGAAAGACCGGTGCAGGCCTCTGCTCTGCTCTGCCTCAGCTTGGCCTCATTGATCTCTGCAACACCGCAAAACCCGTGCATTGGGCTCGAAAAAGAGAAAGTCAACTCTCGCGACATCCCGACTGCAAACTTCGCCAGCGTCCTCGTGCCGGGGGACCAATCTACGAGGCCATGTCGACGCCCACCACGGCCGTGGCCACGCTCCCTCACTACCACCACTCACGGTACAACCCGCCAAACTACGCCCTCCACCATCAGGGCCACTCGTCTGCTACAACCACAGCTTCAAACTACCGCACGTCGTTGCTGCCCGCAACACAAGCCGCGAATTCCTACGCGGCGGTGTCTCCTTCGCAGAACCCGGCTCGCCCGCTGCCGTACTATCATCCTTACGCTTCCAACGGCTACACCTTGGCAGATGGCATAGCTCAGCCGCACTCCCAGTCCGCGGCCTCAAGACCCCCTCACCACGCCGCAGAACCGTCGCTGGCGGCTCGATACGACGACGGCTACACGTCCGCCATGGCCAACAACACGAGCTCTGGCGTCGTGCCCGCCGCGGGTCGTCCTGCCGCCGAGGACCAGCCGTCGAGAAAGCGTCGGCGCTCTCGGGAGCCCGATTGGAACAATTTCTACCGAAACGGCCTCCCCAAGGAAATCATCGTCATTGACGATACCCCAGAACCCGAGGCCAACACCGGCCGCAAAATCACAAATGGCAACGGCGCCGTCGCCGAGTCGGCGTCGGCCAAGAAGAGAAGACGAGATGAGCCTGGCTACCATGTCCAGTATCTCGCCGGCTCGCACACAAACACGCCTCTGCCGAACCACACGCCTATTGGCTCGACGCTGTCCAGCGACCGCACAAACTCGGCATTACATACAACGGCGCCTACATCTCTATCTGCGAATGGCCAGTACGATGAACTCGTCACGCCTTTGAAGCGAAAGCGCACCACCCGACAGCAGGCCGCTAATGAAGCCAAGCGAAGGGACGTGGACGGCCTTGGAGGCGCCTTTATGGCCTACAAGCCTCCACCCTTCCCGCCAAAGAAGTCTGCAGAGGTTCCCGTTAAGCTTATTCACGACGTGAGTTTTGCCTTTCTTTCCCCTTCCTACAGTTGTCATGATTGTTCTTTGCAATAAAGAAGAAGAAAACAAACTCGTCTTGATGGAGATTCGCCTTGTCGCTAACATTCATTTCCCATCGTAGCGCCACTACAGTAAAAATGCCAAGGTCGATGATGATGACGGCCATTATATCGTAGTCCCAGACGCTGAATTGACTGATAAGTGTATGTATTTTCCTATTCTCCCCTCCCCCGATGGGCTTTCTCTTGAACCTTTGATGGCTAACTGTGTCATTTCCAGATCAAATCGTTCGTCTTCTTGGACAGGGCACCTTTGGCAAAGTGGTAGAGGCCCGTGATCTGAAGAGGAACAAGCCTGTTGCTGTCAAGATTATTCGATCCGTCCAAAAATACCGCGATGCTTCGAGGATCGAGCTTCGCGTTTTGGCTACGCTCAAGGCCAACGACGAGGAAAACAGGAATAGATGCATTCACCTGCGAGACTGTTTCGACTACCGAGGCCACATCTGCATCGTCATGGATCTTTTGGGCCAGAGCGTTTTCGACTTTCTCAAGGGTAATGGCTTCGTCCCCTTTCCCAATAGCCAGATCCAGAACTTTGCCCGACAACTATTCACCAGCGTAGCCTGTAAGTTACCGTCTTTACTCGCGAATCAAAGAAAAGAGCTGACCTAGATGGCATTTTCCAGTCCTCCACGACCTGAACCTGATCCATACCGATCTCAAACCAGAAAACATTCTGCTATGTGATAATTCTTACCAGACATTTACATACAACAGAAAGATTCCTTCATCATCCACCACAATCAACAGGCAGGCGTCTCAGCGCAGAGTGCTGCTCGATACAGAGATTCGTTTGATCGATTTTGGATCGGCTACCTTCCAAGACGAATATCATTCCTCAGTGGTGAGCACTCGGCACTATCGTGCGCCGGAAATCATCCTTGGTCTAGGCTGGTCTTTCCCTTGCGATATCTGGAGCATAGGATGTATCTTGGTCGAGTTTTTTACTGGTGATGCTTTGTTCCAGACGCACGATAACTTGGAGCATCTGGCCATGATGGAAGCCGTCGTTGGATCTCGGATAGACTCCCATCTCGTTCAAGCAGTGAATAAGATGTCTACCAGAAGTGGAGGAAATCCAGCTTCCAAGTGAGTATATCCCGCGCCTTTGGACAAACAAATTATCCAAATACAATGGGAATCGTTGCTAACCAACACTCTACAGGTACTTTAAGCGTCTTAAGCTCGATTACCCAACACCAGAAACGACCAGGGGTTCCCGACGATTTGTAAAGGCAATGAAGCATTTGAGCGTAAGTTTGGAAACAAAATGTTTAATGGCACACAACGAAACTAACAGTAACTTTTTAGGACATCATTCCTTCTAATTCAACATTTTTCAAAAACTTCCTTGATCTACTAAGAAAAATATTTGTCTATGACCCTGCAAAGCGCATTACTGCTAAGCAGGCTCTCAACCACCCGTGGTTCAAAGAAATGGCACAGCCCGACGATGGAACCGAGGCTGCCAAGATCCGATTCGAAAGGAGACGACACGGAATAGAGGTGGACAAGAACGGGCGCCCTCACTACGTTGGCTGAACCACGCCCATGGATAGTCCCTTCAACAACAACACATTTTTCGTCTTATAATGACTACATAAGCATGATCAGGTTTCGTGACAGCGCGCACACTGGATGTGTATAAGGGTTCGTTCCCGCTGGGGATACCAGCAACATATGTCCCTGGTAGACTTGTTATTGTACTTTAGCGCTCCCAGATGGCTGCTGTTTCAACCATTCTTCTCTTTTGTTCTTCTCCTTCTTTTGTGGCATATCTTTTTGCTCTTTATCTTCTTTCTTTTTTATAGCGCAGGGTTTTTGATTCTCATGGTTCATATTTTGTTCAGGAGGGCCGGCGTCCACAATTCAACGGATTAAGGGGTGAGCATCGGGAGGGAGGGGAGGGATTGATGGATATAACAATGAAGCTGTCAACGGGGCGGGTGCCTTCGCTTTTTATTATATTTTTTTTTGTGGTGGACGAAGCGTGTGTGTGCAATGGTCTTCTCTCAAAAAAAATCTCTTAATATACCCTCCACAATGTCGTATCAGAAATGTTTGAAAAAAGTTCTTTCGAGTTCCCGCGATTACCTACTTGAACAATTATTCTTTCTTTTATTCTTTCTTTTTTTCTCGTCACAATACCAGCTGGACGAGATATCTTTTTTTTTTTTTTAAATCGGGATTGTTACAGAGTTACACTACGTACTATACCCTTTACCGAATTTCAGCTTTACGAGACGATAGACTCTGGAACAAATATTCAGTCATTCATTTACAGTGCCTGTAAGGGACAGAAAGATAGCAAGGAAACAAACGGATCAACTGTTCAGAGGCTGATAAATAATAACTGCGAATTCTCTCTCCACAATAGCTTTGTTGCTATCTTACAAGGCCACAAGAAAGGCACTTTCATTTTACATTCTATTTTCTTAGCAATGAAAGTCAGGATATCTAAAGGAGCAAATTTTCGAAGACTATCACACATAAAGAGATTGTTTTGGTCATACCATGGCACGTCATGTGGCCTGCCGGCACTGTTTGTTTGTCAAAGAAAGAAGGCATTGTCATTCACTGAAGCAATGTTGTTCAATTCATGTACAGATGCTTGGTTGTTTGCCTTTCCGAGTCTTGTGAACAGCAAGACTGCTTGGGGTTGGATATTTAATAATGACTTGGGACGAAGAATGGAAGTAATACAACACTAATTGCAGCATCTACATCTATCTCTGGGAGAACATTGCTATTTCTCTGCTGCTCCTCATAGTTGCGATTCTCCTAATCGATATTTCTTATGTTTTATTTTTTTTCCCTCTTTTTCTGATAGTGAAGTTATTATTGCTTGTCAAGATAGGTTGCCAATATGAACGTCTTGCCCCTCGATGATCTCTCTGACAGGGCAGTCCGGCGGATCACCAAGATCCTCTACATGGACGCTACTAATTTCTGGGACGATGAATCTGAAAAGTGGCTCAGAAAGCAGAAGACCAAAATTAAGGAGCTTACCAACCCCGAGCTGTTACGTCCTGAATCTACCTTTTCTCGGGCAGCGATGAAGTTATCCACTCGCCACCAGAAGGCGACATTATGCTCAGTACACGATAAGCTAGATCCCAGAGTTATTCGCAGCTTGCTATGGCATATTGCTTATGAGAGCACGGCCGAGACAAATCAGTATCGAGTGCTGCGGATAAAGGGGAAGTTGGAGGTGAACTTGGAGCGACACTCTTCGATTACTGGAGAGGAGCTGGAACTAGTAGAGAAACATGAAGAGGATCTGAACTGCAAGCTGAACGAATGGCTGGATTGGACGAACGAGATATCGGCGCTGTGGCTCGGCGAAAGGCAGTACCGCAAGCTATGCCGTTCCACAAAGAAAGGCTTTCTCCCTGATTGCGTCGAGACGAAATGCGAAGCGTGTATGCTAGCGACTGTTGGCGGGTGTACCTCCTATCTGACGGCTCTTCGAGCCAGTCTACTAGCTCGACAGGCGTATAAGAAGAAGTCGAAAGACAAGGAAGTTCCTCCGCCGCCGTTGCTGCGAGTAATCGATTCGTGGATATCGCGAACTGAAAGCGAAACCAAAGAAAGTATCAACAGCTACAGCGAAGGCCTCGTGGATCTGCTGGTGGAGATGCGTAAATTGGCCAGGAGATTGGAAGATGAACAGATTGGAAGACGCAAAAGAAGAGGGGTAGCTCCACTGCCGGCTTGGGGTGGTCCAGGAATGGTGACATGGACAAAGGATGGGTTGCCGGAACCGTTGCAAGATAGGCAGAGGAAGAGGCCTGCGCAGAAGAATACGTGGAATTGGACCGTGGAGGAGGTGCAGACTTCTAAAGGGACAATATTTGAAGATTCTGGTTCTATGATGATGAGGGGTGGCATTCAGACGGATGTGGAATTTAGTGATGAGGAGGATGAAAACGAAGAACAACTTCTCGACGGAAATGGCTATGATGAAACAGACGGCAAGGATGTGATCAAGTTTGAAGACAAGGGAAAAGGTATTGATGAAATAGGCGGCAGAGCCATGTTAACTCTTGAAGAGGCGGCAATCGATGAAAGGTCTTCAGTTAGAGACAGCCATAACAGTAGAGACTCGACACAAGAATCACGCAGAATAGACGTTAAAAGCACAAACACCCTGGTCAGCCTTTACGACTGCTATAGAGCACTCCCTGAACCTCACAATTTGTCAAACTCTCAAACTCCTGGTAGTGTTTCTCCTTTGACCGTTGATACTCAGGAGAGTACTTCTAGCTGGACGAGTGGAGTCGTAGACGATGATACTGATATTTACGACGACGATAGGCGCCCAGCTGAAAAACATGTTACTTTCTGCGGTGTCAATGATGCTACCGAGAGTGCTGATAATGAGAATCATGAAACTGAGCTTGCTACTCCTGCTCAGGATGATGGCGGAGCTCCTCCTGCAGCATCGAGCGTATATTCATGCGATGAACCGAATAAAGATAGTAACCGTACCGACGGCGATGACAACAAAAATGTTGTAGACAGTGCTGCAACGACGACCATGGCGGTTCCTTTTCTCGATGAGAGTGCTACCTCAGCGACTGCAAATCCATTTGATGTGGGACTGAAACCTCTTTCACATTACGAGCGAGAATCAGCCGTGCCAGCGCCGCTCGATTGTATGGATGTAGAAGTGGACGAAATAAAGGAAGTAAAGGAGCAGGATGAGAAGGAAGATGAAGAAAATATGAGAAAAGAGAAGCTCAGGAACGAAGCTTTGGCAAAGTTGGAAGGCAGAAGAGATCTTGGGAAAGAAGACGAACAAGCAAAGAGTGAGATTTCAGCGACCCTGGAAGACAATAGAAAAGACAAGGAGCAGGAGAGCGAGGGTTTGGCAAAGTCGGAGGGCAGTAATAAGCCTGCGTCGTGTTTTGAGTCAATGGGATGGGGTGCGCCGAAGGAGTAAGATGATGATTGTTTGACGGTACTATTTAGTTTGCTTGGATACGTGCAAGTCATTTTTTGTATTTATGCGTAGCATTAGATGGCGGTATTTGTAAAGTAATAGAGTGGTTTTATTGTTTAGGAGCGATGAAGAGAGCTTGAATCAACTCAACATGCCTTGATCTACATTCATGTTTCCATGTCTAATATCTCTAATCATAAAGGGGGTAGTGGTAGCACGTCCAGTATCCATCGTCCATCATCATAATATGCTTTTAGCACTAAATCAATCCGCCAACTTCTCCATAAACCGCTGCACCGAAGGCAAATAGCACGCCGCCTTCTGGAAATCACCCAACTTCACCGCCATAAAGTCAAATGCCAGCAGCACATCATGCTCGACGCCCTCGACGCGATCCCTCTTCAATGAGTCTGATTTGGAGTACCGCTGCGAAAAGTGCGTCAGCAGCGTTCGTCGAGCTTGCATCTCGCGCGCTACTCCCAGCGCCTCGCCCATTGTGCTATGCTTCTTGGCCTTTGCGTGGTCCTGCTTGTCGTCACCAAAGGTACACTCGTGCACGAGGAGGTGCGCGCCGCGGCATTCCTGGGCAAAGAGCTTCGAGGGACGACAGTCGCCTGAGTAGGCGATTTTAAGACCGGATGTGAGCTCGAGCTGGGTTCCGAATGAGCGCCAGCAGTGGGGGACAGGTACACGCTTGATGGACGCCAGGCCAAAGTTCTCTTCACCGAGGTCTTCTTTGGTGGTCAGGTCGCGGTCTTTCTCCTTCGGGAAAGGGCAGCTGGGGAATCGCAATCTATGAAACCCAATGTCCTCAATCTGGGACAATTCCTCCAGCAGGACCCGATACCGTCCAATGCAAGATATTGCGAGCGTGGCGTTGCTGTTATCTTTCAGAGTCTGCTCATACCATGCTTTGATGAGCGAGGGAGTGCCCATGTGGTGGTCTGCATGGACGTGGCTGATGACGATGCATCGCATATTACGCAGAATATCTGCCGCTTCTTCAGCGTCAAAGAGACGTCGAATCTGGCCCAGAGTTCCTTCGCCGCAGTCGAGAAGATAGTTTCCGATTCCAGGAACTCGAATAAGCGTAGCAGAGACATTTCTGTATTTGCTAGGCACGGACGACCCTGTGCCAAGAGGAATGATCTCCGCGTCTCTGTTGGGAATATCAAGTTCCTGTTCCTCAATCCGCGCCACAAACGCAGGATCTGTAGCTTCAGCATGAGCCGCCTCGGCCATCTTGAGAACTTCCTCGTCCACAGACTCATGGGCCTCCACCAGATCTGGGAATGGAGCGATAGCTTGATCGTCGAATACGAGGCGTGGCATGAGCTGAAACTTGTGACCGGCTCGTCCCAGCTCAATTGAAGAGCCTTCTGAAGGGGCAGGATATCGAACTGTGTTTTCGAACTTGAGGAGAGGGAACCGTTCAGGATCGATTCGGCGTAGCTTGGTCTGTATAGTCGCTGCGCCGGGATGTGTGATCATGTTTGGACATGAATCCTCGGTGCAGAAAATGTGCTTGATGTTCGGATGTTTACCGATAAACTCCTGAATTCGTTGATCATAGGTCGCATCTGGCCCCACGATCCAATACATGACGGCAATATTGTCCATCAACTCCTTATTTTCCCACTCAGGTCGTTCCACGAATGATTCAATAAGATCCTGGCTGCCAATATCCGCTACAATCAGGCCTCTTCCCCGCTGTGTCTCTCCTAGAACCATTTCAGGTGTTACTAGACCATCCTTGCCCTGAACGCTCTGGCCAGCAGTCAGCAGTTTAAAGTCTCGAGGTTCGACTCCAAGGGATTTCGCCACTGGAGCATTGAATTTTCCTCTGCGGTCATGGGCCTTGATGATGTAGCTCATAGAAGTCTCGCCGTAAGTCGTCCGAGGAAGAGGGAAATGGTTGATTGCGAGAGTGTTGTCGCTTCTATCATCCACACCAATCTCGCCAAGCTCGGGGAAATGCCACACAGTGTCATCCGGATTCGGCAGCTTGACACCATCAGCAGCATATGGGCCCTTGTATAATCTTATATTGCTGTTCTCTATGATAGCAGCCTTGTCTGTAGGCTTAAGATCTCGTATCTTCTTCGGTATCAGGACAGATCTGTTCTTCAAGCTACCATTGAACATGATCCGTTCGACAATTGCGCTCGCTACCTCGGGGTCTGATGTGGATGCTCGTGGCTGGAAGGAGTCTTCATCTGAGGACGCATCCTTGGCCGAGTTTCTATCTTGTGTCTGGCTGTTGCGTCTTCGTTTTCGGGGGCTGCTCGATCGTGCTCTCCGTACAGGTATTTTCCAGACTTTAATCGCGTCGTCCGACCAATCTGGCTCGAGGTTTGTCGCATCCACCGCTCGTGGATCTGTCCTGTGCTCATAGGTGCGCACGCAAATAGGCTGTCGAAAGATGACTGGCCGACATGCCGCCAGCGTGTGGCACAAATTGTCCGCTCCGTGAACTGCAATTCCAGCATGAAGAGTCTTATTCAACAATTTCTGGCCCTTCTGTTCCCTCTTGGCGTTTTCCTGCGACGTGAACTCCTTGGCTGACTCAATGGCTCCGCCGACGCTGAGCAGGTAGCCGCAGAGGCCGCCTAGCTGCTCCCAGTTGACGCTGCCGCTGAGAAAGACATGTTCGGTTCCTCCCATGTGAATCTTGCGGCTTCCAAATGCTCGCTGGGTGCCCTCTGAAACGCGGCCAAACACGTATGAGCGCTTGTCATGATGCAGGTAGATGCAGGTGCCTGGAGTGTCGGCCGAAGGCACAGAGGCAAGCTCGACGGTGGTAGTCATCGTAGTCGAATCGGCGTGGCTCTTTTTGAATATCTTGGAATACAGCCTCTTTGAATAATGCTGCGATGGTAAATGTGAAGCGAGTAATGAATTTTCTAGCCGCAGCTGTCGCGGTTTTGTAGGATCGTAGAAATAAGATGTAGCGCTTCGGCCTGCGATGGCGAGGGTGGAAAGCTGCCGTGACCGTCTACCGGCGAGATTGAAGAGATGATGGCGGAGTGGAAATGATGCAGAGTAGACGAGGCGCCGGGATACACATGGTTCCATCAGCGGGAAAAGAGGGAAAGAAGCAACAAAGAAAAAGAGCCCAAGGTTGGCATTTGCATCTCAAGCTACAACCCCACGATAACTTTTTTTGTCTGCGATAGTGCCGATAAGCATCGCTGCTGCCGGAATGGCGCTTGTAGGTGGTTTAGCGTGCTTACATAATGCATCTCTCTTGAGTCACTCCCCGTATATTAGCTCCCTAAAGCTTCATCCATATTGCCGTCAATGTCATCTTCGGGGCATCTCACTCCGCCCTGGCGATGAATTAAGCTTTTACTTTCGGGCTATTCAAGTCGTACTCGGTTCCTATTTATGGTCAGTAGTGCGAGTTTATACGGGTCTTCTCGCCTAACGAGGTTAATTTTATGCATCTTGAATCCTTGTTGCAGAGTACCTACATGTCGTATCAACTACGAGACATACGACGATGGAGTCTGATAACACCCCCAATCAACCATGGATAGCCTATTCTCGGGAATTTTCCAAAAGTGACCTTGTCCTAAAACAGGTTGTTTCGTCAAGGCACGGTACTATTGTTTCCGAAGATCGCGGAATATGGCGTGGCCTTGATCCATTCGGTAACCGATATCTACGGAATAGATCTCACGGGCTGACATGTACCGATTTATAATAGACTTCTCGGCTTCTCATGCCATGTCCATCTTTGACCCACTCTGGAATATACGAGAAGCCTTGTCATATTCCAAAAGAAGCAATTATTTTATCAGGTTGCCATCGCAGCTTGCAGGTGCCCATTTACCACTTGCAGAGATTTTCATCACTAATAGTAGGTGTCTGTCCAGTGAATTTCTCATACAGTCTGTAAATATTAGTACCTTGGCGTGGCAATCCTGACTCCTTTCAGCAGTCTATGTCTCGTTTGTATCTTGTAAAGGAGTACCTTATGTAGTATTGCGGCTTATGAATTTTGCCTCGAGTATGAAATACGCCCAAGTGATAGAACAATTTGGCCTTTGGTATGCGGATGGTGAATCCTAGGTAGTTGAAGTATACAAAAGATGTAGCTCTATTCGTTATGTATAAGGCGGCCTGTCTGCTGCTAAAGCTACTAAGCTCTTGACCGTTGTATCAGCATCGCCATAAAATCAATATGTATTAAAATGATTCTCTTATCTTCTAATTTAACTCAAGTCCATAGGACTCACACCTCCAACTCAGTTTGGAAGCATGGCCAAGGAAGCAGTGTTCAGCTCTTCACCGCCACTGCTTCATCAACAACTCCTAAGGAGAAAATTGAAACAAAAAACCACGTCTCAGTCAATTCTTACTCAAAAGAACGCAACTTGTGGGACAACTACAGACTCCTCATCTCCGCCATAGCTCCTCGTCCTATAGCCTTCATCAGTACTGTTTCTGCCGATGGCAAGTCAGTAAATCTGGCGCCGTATAGCTACTTCAATGTCCTTGCACACGACCCTCCAACTTTTGCCGTTGGATTTGGACACCCGCCAACAGGGCCAAAAGATTCCTTCATCAACGTGTGTGATACACGAGAGTGTGTTATCAATGTCGTGTCCGAGGACATCCTGGAAGCTGCCAACGCCGCTAGCATAGATGCTCCCTACGGAATATCAGAATGGGACATGACTGGTCTCCCACCAGACTACTGCTGCGAGACGGTCAGGGTTCCACGAGTTAAAGAATCAAGATTCAGCATAGAAGCCAGAGTAGAATCTATAAATGAGATTCAAAGCAGAGAATACCCGGGGAGGATATCTTCGCGGCTAGTAATTTTTGAGGGAACGAGGTTCCGGGCGAGAGACGATGCGCTAAACAAAGAGCAAGATTATATATTTCCTGAGGTATGTCGTGGCTGATTACGTCGCCTTCCTTATCCCTTCATCTCTGGTCCCCTTTTGAATTTGACAAGCTTCCGACTAATAGCAAGATAGATTTTAAAGCCCGTCGCTAGTGTGGGAGGCGCTCTCTACTCCAAAGCGACTGAGCGCGTGGAAATTTAAAGGCCACAGTTTGAGGATTATACTGGCCATGACGAAACTAACAAGAAGCTTTCAAATGGAAGAAAGTGGTAACAAAAAAGGAGAAGAAGAATAAGCTGCTAAGCTGCTGGACACTTAGATTGCAATATCTACCGCGGCACTATGGCACCTGAATAAGCAACTGATGGCTCAGCTTGTAGGGGAACAAGGATCTTTTCTATGCTTGCTATACATTTACATGTGAATTTCACAGTATCAAAAATGTCCTACAATGACGTCAAGGACGACCCTTGCTCTAGGCTTTCTGCAATTTCTCAGGCCAGTCCCCCAAATTTCACAACGCTGGCGTTGGAACACGATGTGTTATTTAATATTCATTGATAATTGACAATACTTGAAGCATAAATAGACCAAAGATAGGTCCTTCGTACGCCGCCTGAAGAGATGTTCTGTTACCGAAAATAGTATTCTGTAGTGAAAAGTACCATTTTCAGTAGCGCTAAATCTAGACTAAAATCCACGCCATCCTCCGCTATTTTACTTTCTTGGTTTGGCTGAAATGCGGTAACGCGTTCAGGTTGGATTCGTATTATAGCGTGTGGGTGGGGAAACCTAGGCGCATTGAAGAGGAAATATACCAAATGACGACATAGCATAAACGGAAGCGAAACAAGTATTTCCCCTTACCTTGCCACTCTGGATATTTGTGTTTTTCTGTCAAAGGCATAGTCAAAACATACCTTATCCAACTATATCCACCTATATTTGAAAGTCTATCTCTTTCTCTTCCTATCCGAATCTCTCTCTAATCTTAGCTTATCCTATGTTGTCTTGTCCTCTTATATTACAATAACAACAACAATGTCAAGTTCTACAAATGAAAAAGAGCCACCCAACTCTGCAGAAGGCTTCGGTTCCAGTTCCGAGAATGAAGCTGCTCCACCACCCCAGCCTTCACGCCGCCAAAGAAAAACAAGGCAAAAACCCGCCGTCTACAGCGAGACAAGCAGTAAAGGCAGCACAAGTACAAGCAACAGCAACCTTGCGCCGCTCAACCAGTCGCTCGTACCTAGAGCGGTGGGCGAGGTGACAAACACGGCGGGAAATGCTCCAACTGGCACGATGGTTACGCAACAGCCACCGGCGAAAGGAAAAAGCTCAGCACTGAGGGTACGGCTGGATTTGAACCTGGATATTCAGGTGGAGATAAAGGCAAAGATTTACGGGAGTTTAGAATTGACAGCGCTGTAAGTTATTCTTACTTTTATTCGGACTGCACCTGGGCTTGAATATATAGTGTCTATTTAATTATTACGGAGAAGGGAGAACAAAAAACATGGTTATTTCATGCAGATAGCATCTTTGACGACAGCTTTCATATAGAGAATGGCGCAACATAATACATTAACCTGAGCTTCTTTATCAAGAAATTATTAAATCATGCAACAGCGACATGGATCAATCATATTTTGACTAAAAGACTATTTACAGTTAATGTTGATAAGTGAGCAAAAAGAAAAAAAGAATGTCGAAGATATGTACTCAAGTCAGGATGTAACGAGTGATCTTTTGTTGAATCCGACCTTCGGATCAACGACCAACTCCCTGCGCCTGATTATTATTTTCCATATCCTTGCGATCAAATGTCGGACACCCTTCAAATTCTCTAGTCTTTTGTAATCCGTGACTCTCAAGTGAACCTTGGCCACCAGTGAATTCCTCCATTGTCTTGGGAGGCAAGACTTTGGTCCCGTGGTGTACCCCGGTGGTGTGATGAGTTTCATGAATAGGAGCAGTCGTGTGGACAACTTTTGGAGCTACCGTTTCTTTTTGGATCACCGGCTGGACGTGCTCGTGAACGTGATGGTGCCATTGCTCACCGGAGACGGCAGGCGCTTCAGAAGATGTATGGGTGGTGTCATGGACAGCAGATGTGTCTTTATACTTGGCTGCATCGCGTTTAAGAATCCCTTTAAGGTCCTTGTCGTTGCCGTGCTCAAAGGTTCTTTCCTCAGTGGGTAAGACCTTGTGAGAATGTTTCTCGGGGCTGGATGTACGATGTTAGGATAAGTCTGGACAATGGTGGGATCGACTGACAGAATTTCTCTATCTTGAACTGGTTGAACCGTTGTATGGTGATGATCTTGATGGACCTCTTTATCAAGAGCCGTTCTTACAGCTTCATGCTCCTGGGGCCGAACATGCTCGTCAGTCACAGGCCGTCGCACTTCTTCGTCGACGGTAGTCGTGTGTTTTCCATCCTGAGAAAAGAGGTTGTCAACGACTTTCTTAGCTTTCTGCATATTGCAATAGTATGTAATAATATATTAGCAACAATAATTAAGAGAACTCAATGCGTAACTCAAAGGATTGCGATATGCGCGCATATATATTGGTTCGCTATTATCTCGCGCAAGCAAGCAAGCCCAGACACACCATCAACTTAGTCTTATTTTTCACAAAAATAATGCACGTCATGATAAAGCTACTTTGCTTTAGCAAGTCGTTTTGTGATGTAGGTGGTCTTTTCATGGTGATTTATGATTTAGTAACTGACTTGCGTGAAGCGTGTACATATAGGACAGATTAAGGCGTGATTATTGAAAGGCGATTGCAGCGGCGCTTTTGTCGCACCAATGAGCTGATTACATTTTAGCTCCGCTTGTCTGAAAGAGAAATAGTAGGATAGTTAATCATCATTCGCCTCCGAAGGGCTGTGGGCTGCTGCGCTCTATGATTCAAAGATGATAGTACATATAGTGTATTGTTTATTTCGTACGGCGTAAATAGGAACACAAAACAAGCACTAAATCAAGATTGTGCTTTGATAACAGGCCATCTTCATGGCAAGCTAAATTAACTTAGTAACTCCATTAGATTATTTAAGTTTCGATTAGGTTTTGCGCCAATTCAGTATAAATCGCCCCAGTACTTCATATATAACGTCATAAGTGTTATGATTTGCATGTTCTTGTCTCCGCCGTAGCAATCGCTCCGTAACCAGTTCTTCGGAGCTTAAACTCCGAAGTCAGTTGCTCATTGATTCAAGGTCTAGAAAAAATGGTTCTCTACCATGGCAATTGTTGGATAGTGTGAAAGATTACAAACAGTTATGTCACTGTTGAAGCTTTATGAGCTGTGTCGGCTGGAACATCTCAATATTATTCGGCCTGCACTACCAGTATTTCTGTGTTCCCGGGATAGTAATGCTGATTCATATCTACTAAAGAAGTGCGAAACGTCTTTAGACATTTGTAATATCGTATCATCTTCATCTTTCTTGATGTTTGATAGCATAAAAGATGCCTTCCATAGGTGGGCAAAACGCCTGTTCCATCGCAGCGACAAGAGACGGTCGAATCACTCTACGTCTGATGAGGGACGCATAAGTTCTTATGCAAATCAAAATCACAAAAACGATGCTACCGAGAGAAATTTGATACAACCATCAAGTAATCTTCGAAATCTACCGCAAGAGACATCTGCCTTGGACACTGGCATGAATGCCGATGAACAGCATCCGATATCGCCACTTATAAAAGGCCCGCATCAACCTTCCAGCACTTTAGATTCACAAACGACATCGCCTATAGAAAATCAAGTCCCTACTGGAAAGAAAACTTCGGAATTCCCCCAATCTTCTCGAAATGCGGCCTATAACTCCCAGGTGACCGATGCAACTGTTCCGAAGAATCAACCACTACCTCTCAGCAAACAGTCTCAGGGTACGCAGCACCACGGGCACCATGAAGTCTACATCGATCGTAGCGTTCACACGCGCCCTGCTGTAATCCAACAGGAGATAAAGCCGCACATACACACAATTTATGAGCCTCGGCGTACGCGATCTATCCATTTACATGAGCACCGCATGTTGATTCAACCCATTGTTGACCCCGACTCAACGAAAATCACTCTATAGCACAGAGCACGAGATTGAATACTATACGAGTTTCTTTTTTTTTCTCTACTTTTTTCTTTTCTTTACAATCAAGGGAAGACATATTGACAAATAATCAGCGTAATATTCAAGTACAATGGTATACAAACATGTTAATCGTAATCAATCATCCCAATGGCCTCATGGTTGATAACCGAGGCCAGCACCAAAAAATATCATGTGAAACTCCCCTGCCACCGTCCGTGTACTACCATTCCCAAACCCATATATATCAAGAAAAGAAAAAGAAGTTTGTAATTCAACAGAGAAGAGAAAAGAAGCCGTAGTTGGTTGACGAGCGGCACCAAGGGCATTAGAAATAGAAACTTTGCCCTGGCCTAGAAATGATAAACTCACAGCCCAGCTGTGCTTCTCGCTCATGCTCTATCAACTCCTGCAATATTGAGTCTCCGGCTTCCGGTCCATCCGCTAACGTTTCCTTGACATGGATGATGATGACCTTGAGGCCTTCAAGCGGCTTTTTGACGGCGTGGATGGGCGGCGGTATCACTAAATTAGGAACCCCAAACTCATCTAGTGATAGCTCACCAGTGGGAGTGGCGATGTGCGGCGTATCGGAGTCAGGTTTG
Organism: Trichoderma evansii; assembly: GCF_050947405.1. Taxonomy (NCBI): domain Eukaryota; kingdom Fungi; phylum Ascomycota; class Sordariomycetes; order Hypocreales; family Hypocreaceae; genus Trichoderma; species Trichoderma evansii. Next base: position 2,613,920 of record NW_028145204.1, read on the forward strand.
GTCTCGAAATAATACTCGGAGGGCATGTTGAAAGGATTGGCCGATTTAGGAGACACAGGATCGTCCGACCCGGGGCTCTGCATGGTTACAGGTGGAGCTTTTTTTCGCTGAACTTGTGCATCCTCTTCGGCATCACGCTTGCGCTTCTTAGACTCGAGGGCACGCGCCTTTCTTGCCATTTCTACTTCAGTGGCTAGAACTTGCATTTCTTCAATGAGATAGGCGGGCTTCAAGTGGCCAAATAGCCGCTCATCGGGCTGTGCATCAGTGTAGCTACACTCGACCAAGATAGCGGCTAACTTTCCGGCTGCAATCTTGGGCGCCGCCTCTTGCCAGATCAGTAGGTTGCGTGGACTGAGAGAAATGCTATCCGGCTCCACGTCTCCAAAGATGAGTACCTCGCGCTCATACGTCTCTTCCCGAATGAAATAGGCGCTTGAATCGTTAACGCACGGTCGTGGCTCGAAGTCACCTCCGCTAAATATCGGCGTCGAAGTACCTCCCTGAGGCATCATACTCGGGCGCCGTGAGAAAGCCGGCGGGTAAAGGTGGTTGACCGTTTCTCGGCGGGCAAAGTGCGATGCAAAGTCATGAATATGTGGATAGTAGGTGTTTTGCCGAAGGGGCATGCTTGACCCGTCTTGGCTGCCTTGACGGGTCGGCGGTTGGTTACAGAAAGATCCACGATGCGTGTGCTTCTCCATGCAATGGCCGTGACTCACGCTCCAAGTCTTGACGAGCAGCCCATCGCATACTTCCAGATAACCCTCGCCTAGAGCGGGGCTTCCACCTTCTACCAATCTAAGATACGTTAAAAGACCGGCGCCATTATTTTCGTCGCTAAGATTAGGCCAAATGACATTGTTGAAGATATGGTCCTTGAGGGCCTTGATTGTACCTGGGAGGCCAGCGAGCTTCTTTGGGCGAGTGCCTGGCAGGCCAGCTGTATTGATGACAAACGCAGAGATGTGATCAAGATGGGGATGAGTAATGAGATATGTATCAACGAGGGTGCGAGTGACATGGGCGGCATTTGCTGAAGCAGTGGTAAATGGTAGCTCTAGCCCCGCAAAAGGACCAGTTGTCAGAATCTGACGAGCAGGAGCAGATGATGGCGTCGGCGTGGGTGGCGGCGACTCGGGCAGAGCCTCCTCGATAAGACGTGTGATGGCAGACAAGTGAACACCTCCATCAACTGCTACTATTGAACCCTTGCGCCAGTTCTGGGGTACCGAACGAACCAGAAACGCAGTCGTATTAGACTCCTGGGGACCACCTCCAGAACCCTGTAAGCGAGCAATGCAAAAACAGCAAAAGGTTAGCCATTATAATTATGATAATTACAAGTTATACGTGTATATGGGGTGCATGATGCAGCTGCGCATGGCCATGAAAATAAGACGGCACACAATGTCGTGTGTAAGCCCGCTGTCAGATTGAGACGCTGCCCCACGATAAGCTGTGCCAATAGGACAGCGACTCTGGGCAGACAATAGCATAGCTCGGCTAGGCGTTTCATGCAGAGGGGTGTTTGTCCCTTGATCTGGGGCACTGGCCCCTGGCGGCAAACGCATCCCGATCGGAAATGCCACGGCCAAATTACCCGATCTGCTCCTATGAGGGCGCATCGCGTCCATGCCCAAGAGCAGCAGGAAATTGCAATCAGCATTGACGGAGGCCGCAGAGCAATTGCTCGCCTAGCGAATTGAGGAAGAAGGAAAATGAAGAAGGAAGAAAAAGAGAAGAGAAAAGCGCATCATAAGTGAACATACCAATATGATTACCTGCAAAGCAGGCGGCGATACAGCCTCGGTCATGGCGCGACTGTCGCTCTTAAGAGACTGCTGCTTAACGTCCAAGTCGCGATGGCAATGATCAACTGGGGCCGCAATTCGGTCGAGTCAGTCTGCAGATGCGCAACGCTCAACGCCGACGCTGTCCCAAACTCCAGAGGATTCTCAATTCGAAGTGAATCCCAAACACAAGCACAAGAGGCAGAATGCCGCAGGTATCTGCTTTCAAAGCGAAGACTAAAGAAAGTGTCCTTGGATCTCCTTGTTCAGTCCCAGTGGCGCTGGCGGCGAAAGGCACACGTGACCGCGCGGTTCCGGCTTTGTCTGGCAACCCCCACGAGGCGCTATTCGAGCTTGTTGCCCTGACTAGTCGCTTCGCTGAAGAGGAAATAAGATAGGAAACCGAGATGTGCGGGCGAATAGAGAAGATGGAGTGATGACGGTACACTCGAGGTAATTTTTTGCTGGCGGGCGCAGTGTCTAATAGTTCTGCCTGCTGGGAGGGACGGAAGGGTCTAAAATATTATGGGAAATTGGGAAATTATCCTCGGAAAGTCGATGCTCCCCCGGCGCCAAGGATCTTTGTCTGGCCTTTGCTTGATTCGTAGGTCCGGGTCGTGTTACCAATGAGTGCGAGTAATACTGGTGCTAGCATGTAGATACTTGCGCGTTGTATGTGAAGTGCCAGAAGGGTATGCAACGGCAGATGTGACGACGCTCTGCAGATGGCGGCTGTTAGGCTGGCGGATAGATATTTAGCAACACATACAGTAGTAGTATCGCGCTGGTATATATGCAAGCACCCTTGGCTAGCCGGAAATCCTGCCTTGTTTGGCCCGAGCTGGGAGCAGAGATGGTTGGCCAAGACACTATCGCAACACGGCTCGTCTCGCTGCTTCTTGTCTTGCACGGAACTGCCGACTGTACGTGGCACGGCACGGGGCAATAGTCGTCGTAGTTATAGCAGTAGTTATACTTGTAGGTGGTAGAGTAGAGCTGGCGATGACTCGTGATCCTGCTGGTGCAAGATGTCCAAGGCTTCCTTCTTCCTTGCGCGGATCCGTGGGCGAAAGCGTCGACGCGCGCCCTGTTTTGCGAACGTTTGCTTGCTTCACTTTCGCCTTGCTCTCTCTGCCCACCCCGCGCCGACGCAGGATCACGGCTCGCCTTTTGAACCCACTACTCACGGCCCTGGGCCTGCGCCGCTGCCCGCTCGCGGCACCGCAGGGCAGCGCAACGCAGCACAAGGGCCCGTCGATTCAGGCCGTTGATGATGTTAGCGTCGCCATTGTCACCTAGTCTCGGGGTCGCCGCGCTGTGGTTGCAGGGTTTGGGGCTTTGGGGAAGGGGGGTGTGCAAGAAAGAGGACCAAAAAGTGTGTGAGAGCACGCATGTGGCTTTCGTTGGTACGGCATCCAGGAACATGTGGTCAGGTAGTCGGTACTCGGTGCCCCACCAGCGACGACGCCGACGGCGCACATATTGGATGGGAACGAGATAGTGATTTATGTACTCGGTACTTTTCTCGGCACTGCCCCGCGCTTACTGGAACCTGTATACGAGCAATGGTACTACTCCAGGCATGCAATTTGGGATCTTTGAGGCTGAAAGAGGCCTTCCGTGGGCTCTCTGCAGGGAGGTTCTCGATCTATAGCGGCGCATTTGCTGTAACAATAAGGACGAGAATCACGTCCCAAAATGATACAACCGAAATAAAACACGCATCCCCGGTGGTATGGACCCCACGGAGGCGCATCGTCTTAGTGCTGCTGCTGCGCTACTGCAAGCTCTGCTTGCCAATAGCACTCGATCTAAGCATATGCGCGAATGGGCTGTATGGTCAAGCCGGGATAGGATGATTACTTGCTGCGAGGTACCCACCTGGTAATAATAGTGCCTGGGTACCCAGTAGTGCCTGGATGATATCTACCTTTCTGCTCTTCATCGTCCTTCTACTTGTGGCTATCTGACGAAGCAGTGCCATTTACTCATCCTCACTTACAGGGTGCTGTATGAACCAGGTCGGCTTCGAGCTTGACACTCAGCATGGCACACGTGCACGGAGGGTCACATCTGCCTCACGTTTTCAGCGCGTGCGAGATGATAAAGACACTACACCGAAACATCCATGACCCAGAAGGTAGCATTCGATACTACTCTTGGCAAGTGAACCCTTTCTGTAACCTCCGAGGCCAACAGGATCTTCAGAAATCGGCTCCCATACGCAAACGTGGCGTCGTCTAGCTTGGGAAAATCCGGGACTTGACACCTGCATCGCTCAGCGCGCAGCCCCTCTTCAGGTCACGATGCTCACACCGTACGAACTTTATACACGTATGCTTCGTATGTAGGCGACTGCCGGCCCTGAGCTGAGACATATCTGTCTTTGCTTGTCCTACATGGTCTCATTTTTGTGCCCGCCGCAAAGCAGCGCTTCCAGCTTCATGTCGATATGGGTATAGTACATGTAAGCTGTATGTCTTGCTCGTGCCCATAGCTCCAAGCATCCACCAAATAGTGCCGCTTCGCTAGCAGGCATGCGACTTGACGTCGCGGGATCAATTGTTTGATCAGCGCGCATGGATCTGGCCTCTTTGGATCTCCCACAGCCCGCTTCGGCCACTCAGAGGGCTGAAGCCACTCCGTAGGTGCATTAATCCACTCACACCCCGGCTCTTGTGGGGAGACTGAGGTGCGGCATCGTCTTGCTGCGAGCATGGCCAAGTGGTGCTATAGGCAGAATAAGCGAGGCCACAAGAGGGATATATATATCACAAAGAGGAAATATAATACCAGGAAGAGGGGTGTGAAGCCGTAGATGGAATTGTGCCGAGATCGCCAAAGGATTTACACGTAGAGATGTCCAAAAGCAGGTATGTCGGTTGCAACATATGGATATTCTCCTACCAAAGCCTTACAGCTCTATGCACGTGGACGCCAGAGTCTAGCTAGGATTTATAAGCCGAGGACCATCATGGAGCAGCTAATACCTAGGCTTGTGAACAGGAGAATAGTACTACCTGGTAGAACCTTTGATCGGATCCCCTTGCTTAGGCTACAATACATGCCGTTGGTTGAAGTTCCAGCTCCTCGGCGATTATACGCACTCGCTCGCAGCACGCAAATACTAGCCCCAAACAGCCAATTAGCTCGATGCTTACCGGTGCTAATGCACTCCTAGTGTTATTACTCCACAGACACTTCTAAATCTCTCGTCAAATCTCGTCAAATCTCTTATCCATTTTGCGATTTTATATCATTCTATTATTACGTCTAGGCACGCTCGGCCTACCTATCTGGGTAACTACATGTACTTACTACCTAGTAGTATCTAAAGGGGCTACAACAGCCGTACGATATCAGATACATGTACAATTAATGTGCTTGGACGTGCCGATACCACACCACTTTCTAAAACCCAAAAACGTTCGAGGCCGCGCAAACCTCCTTCGTAAAACAAACCCAAGATACAAATTTCCCAATAAATGACCAAAACTAATAACACTCCATACTACTAATAATAAACACTAACAACAGACAAAAAACAACTCAATAAGATAGCAAAAACCCCTGCAGAGGTCGCATTTCCACTCCATGATTAGCATCAAGCCCACCCTCAGTTCGAATTGTTGCAGTTTCTCCCCAAGGCGTGTAAGCCAATCGGACATGAACGGCTGACAAAATCATTAACGTCGTATTTCAACATTTCCCCGAATATTGGTCAGATAGAGAGCAGAGCGGGGCCAGCTTTACGGCTGCATGTTCAAGAGCTTGTGACGAGAATGATCCTACTGTCTCCATCTTTAGATGCGTGCATAGACGAACGAATCGGAGATGCCTACAAAGTATTGGTAATACCTTCCAGCATGAGCACAGCTTCAAGCAAGCAAACAGCAAGGTACAATACTGCGTCCGTCTGCCTATTTCGCGCAGAACAAGTCGTCCCGCAAACGCTTTTCTCAGCTCATAGGACTCGGTAATAGTCCGTGCTTGGTGCAGCTCACGCCAAGCTAAAGTCGAGGCTGATCTGATCGATCACAACACATCTTCCTGCCGGCTACTCCCAAAGCCGACCAATGCTTAACATTCCTTTGCCCTTGAGCAGTCATAGCGTCCTCGCTTCATTAATTGGTCTACTTGTCCTCAAAGCTAGGCCTGTCTGCCTGCATGTCTGCAAGTCAACGCCAACAAGCCCAATCAGCTCTCCACCTCGGGAGTGCCGATGCAGCTCCATGGGCCTTATCGACGCTGCCAGGGCACCCCCCCGTCGACACCGGCCGGGGAACCGCTCGTGTAAATCCATAAGAGGCGTAGCTCTATTATTCTTAAGTGTCAATGCACCATCTTCTCGTTATCCTCTTCCACTTTGCGCATCTTCGCGGGGCGGGGGCTGAGATTCTTCCGCTTTAAGCGGGCTCCAGGACCGGGCCACTTTCAGACAGCTCGCTAGTATGCTGACAACATTAACCGTTACGGCTCTCGCCATTGGTCCTGTCGGTGGTGGCTGCAAAATCTTCGAATAGTGTAAGAATGTCAGTATCGCCATAGCCGCCATAGTTCACGGGGTCCATGAAGCTGCTGAGGCTATCCCAAGACTCTGCCAGAGCGGCAACTTGCGGGCTCTCGGTACAGGCCACAGGTTCCAGAGGCTGGCTGGCATCGGCATTCATTTGTGTCTGGGCTATGAAGCTGTTCATTGCTTTAGTGTTGTCTTCTATTGGATATTGAGTAGTCTCTGGCACATCTTCGTCAAGGGTGAGAAACTGGCATAGATTCGTCTCTTCCGGATCCAAGCCTTTGACCTGGTTTGAGTCATTCAAGCTCGTGCCATCGCGCCCTCCGAGCACTTTCAATGCTTCTTCTCTTGCTTTTGGTGACAAACTCTTTGTCTTGCTTTGATAGGACTCCACCAAATCATTCCCATGTGATACCTCGAGCGGAGTATTCAAACTGCCGCCTTGGATTACTGGCTGCTGTTCCACTTTTGCATCTGAAGGTACTGTTATGCTGGGAAATAGCTGCTGCTGTTGGCACTGCATTAAAGATCCAAGAGACTGGCTAAGTTGCGTCTGATCTCCCATATTAAAACTTAATCCTGACATTGGCTGGGAGCAGTTGGGATTATAGGCGTTTGCAAGATCACCCTGATGAATATTAGAAAGGACTCCAATCTTAGGGGAGGGTCGAATAGCTAATTTCATTGTTCTGTCGGCCGGGTTTAAGGGATCAAAATAGGATGGCGGCGTTGAATTCGTATTCAAGTTAACCACCGCAGTAGAACAGCATGTATTTATGCCAAGATCATGATCTTTACCAACAGACGGCTGAGGTAGAAATGCCTGTCTTTTGTATTCATGCCTAGCCCCCCGGGCGGATGTTCCTTTCAAGTTACTTGCCCTGGGAGAACGCCGCTTTTTTTGCAATAGACAGGAAGGTGGTGTTTCCAAAGATGCTTCTGCAGGTAAACTAGGGGCAATTTGTCCAGAAATACTTATGCTTGCTGTTTTTGGAGTAAGAGGCGGGGCTATCCATATCTCTGAAGAAGTATCTGAAGAGTCCATGTCACCAGCAGGCGGGTTTGCAACATCTTCATCCTCCCTCATCTCCTGTAATCTCTTGACCTTTCTCGCCTTTTTGGACTTATTAGTAAGCGCCACATACGTCTTGAGGTTGCCCATGTGGATGTCGATTGTCCTATTGGGCTCTTTATTTTCCCTCCTCTTGTTATTATTATTCCGGGTCAATCTCGCTCTTTGCCGCGCCGCCGTCTGATGTTTCAGATGATGTTTATTCAGCGTGTAAGACAGAGTGTCTTCGTACTTTCGTGACACTGGAAGTTTCCCGTGCATGTTGAAGAAAGCTTTCCGCTTCTCAAACCAAGGTATGTAAGCTGCTCTTACGATTCCGACGTCAGTTAGCTTTTCCAGAGTCGTCACGTTTCGGTCCTCAAAAGGAAACTGTCTTATTTCGGCTTTCAGGCGCTCATCTAGATCAAACTCCATGAGATCAAAAACTTGTTCAAAGCACCAGAGATGCATTGAGCCGGCGCACTTGAGCGGATCGCGCGTCCCACCGGAAGTTTCCACAGGGAACTCGTCAAAAGCCACACGAAGCCATCCAGCAGTGATGGTTCTATTGCCGACTGGACAATTAGCCCAACGACAGATTCGGTCTTCTTGGTCCAACCGGTGGTTGCACTGCGTGGGAGCTTGTTGAACTCGAAAGACGGTGCCTTTTGGGCAGTTATCCACATACTCTCGCAACTGTTCATTGTTGAAGCAGCGGTCACGCAGCCACTGTCCCTTTGGAGTATAGGTGAACAAATGTTGCCCGTTCCAAGTCTTGCTTCCCCAAGCATCACGTGTTTTTGGTGGAGGATATAAAAGATATGGGTCGCATTTGGGGTCTTTTCTTTGTTTCGCAGCTCTATCCATACTAACCTTTGGAACGCTGAAGGAATCTTCGCTTCCTCTTCTTGATTCCTGGTAAATTTCCATCTGCGTATTATCAGGCTGATGCTGGTTATTCATAGCGTAGCTAGCGTTGATCGGGTTAGGATTCAGGGTCGTCAGGGGATAGTTCTGCTGAGACTGTTGGATGACCCAACGGCCATATGGCAGAGAGTTGGAGGCATTGCCATCGTCGAGAGGAGGATATACAGAGAAAGGGTTATCCTGGGCTGATTCTTCGTTAACAACAGGATGTTGTACATTGTATGGAAGCAGCTGCTGATCAAATGGTAAAGTTGGCTGGCTGTGTTGGCTACTCTCCAATTGGAAGAAAGTATTATTCGGAACGAAAGTATTTTGGAATGGATACCCCTTTACTCCTCTATAATACAGTGTTAGCAAATAATGTTGTCGCCATACTTCTCTCGTATCAACACTTACGCTGCCCAATTCGATAAACGATCAAATTCGAGACTGCTACCTCGATGGATTGTAGGGTCGGCACTGCGCGTGTTTACAGTCGATAGAAAGTCTAGTGCTTGTAAATATATCCCTGACTCCGTCTCATCCGACATAAAACTCTGGGATAAGCCTCGACTTGAGTCCAAGTTACTAGAGCTTGCCGTATCAAATATTGCGCTGCCCACCCACGAATTCGCGAAGTCGTCACCGATATCCTGAGGGTCGTATGGCGGCGACATGTTTTTGGTTTGTTCTTCGTTACCACTAAAAATTGATGAAGATTGATATTAATAAATCTCCAGCACAGATGCAAATTAATCGCAGTTGTCGAGTGTTTCGTGGTAGTTATATCCCAATCAAGACGTGCTCATGAATTAGGCAACGCAGGGCATATTTAAATTGCAATACGCGCACGGCATTTGTACAAATATTGAATAAAATAAAAAACTGAACAGTGTAATTCATTGTTCTCGGCTTTTTCAAACCCCATAGTACAGCGCGCGACAAAAGATGAAGGAAACGAGACGATAAAGACTTTGGACAAAGGTGAAACCCCAAAGGGCCCAAAGACCCATGAACTCCGATAAATCAACATTTTCCCGAAGACTGAACATGAACAATTCATCTTTTTGAGAGATTATGAGGCTCTGTGGGCTAAAAGTAGATCTGAAAGCCCTGACGATATGGCGACGCACTGATGGCAGTTCAAATCTCTAGAAGAATTGTGGATAAAGACGAATGCTTGAGAGTGTAAGTAGAGGCAAGCACAGCGCTCTAATAGAAAATTTTGTGAGAGTGCTACGCCGCAATTATTTTAAGACTTCTTTTTGAACCAATTATCTTTGATATGAGAATTGCTTATACAAAGATGCTGCGCTTCGGAGTCTTGTTCTAAACATGCCCTCGACGCCATGTTTGTTGGTCCACTTGTCGCCATTTCGGCGTCGGAACATAATACAATGATGTGATAGCAAAGGATGTATGAAAAATCTTTTATTTGGCTTTTTTCTTCTTTAATATCTCGCAGTTTCTTCTTCCCTGGCAAAGAATGCGATATTTCGCTCATTGTAAGAGTACTTGAATACCCTAAACTCAATAACGGCATTCGCATAACCGGAACAATAAATGAAAGAGAGGAGAATATATGTATTATAAATAGATTATAGACTATGCGACTTATAATTTGTAATATACGAACTGATACCAAATGAGACGAAGCTTGCAAACGTCTCCTAGGATATACATTACATGTATGCTGCTCATTTATTATTTTTTGCGCTACTGTCATTGGACTGTTGGCTGAGGACTTTCCTAGCATGGAAGGTAGATGTACTTGGATAAAGAGCCGTTTACCCTAATATAAACCTCGTATCTACATGTAGAAACCCCGGAATATCGGATCAGGGGAATCCTCCTTACAAAGAGAAAACCCGCATAATAAAATGGAGTACCGGTCTGCTCATCTTCTCTCTCTCATATTCGTCATTACATAAGACTGACCTCGTGTTCGCTGGTCGAGCATTGCCCAGATCGGATTAGTGAGTCCGTGCCCTGGAAACTAATCGCCCAGGGAGCGCTACTCCGTAATGGCAGTCGTTTTAGCCGCTAAAACCTGATGTTTAGAGCGGCAGCCCCTCGTTCTAGCTTCCACCAAGGTTTTAACTGCCTCGCCGTTCTTAGCAGCCGCCGTAGCACCTAAGCCCGCCGATTAGAAACTTCAACCTTGCTGCATCACGAGACTCGCGCTACTCGTGAGTCTGGCATGGCGAAGCGCTCGTCCCTCGCTGTCGTTCAAGCATAAGAGCTTTGCAAACATTCACTATTAGCGCGCGGTTTTGTCGGCCATGGCGGACTACGATCCTGAGCTGCGAGCGAGGCTCCAGGAGCTGGACCGCGAGTTGGAGGTAGGTTGTCTGTTGGGAGCGGTTCTTTGCCAATGTCTCTCTCTGAGCTTCTCCCGCCGTCAATTCGAACGTTTTGGCTAATGACATGACTTGCAGGAGGGCGACATCACCGAGAAGGGGTAAGCAGCGTCTTGCCGACCCGCTGGCAGCAGAAAGCACACCGCAGCATCATGGACTGACGAGAGCATCACAGATATCAGAAGCGGCGGACCGTTTTATTATCGCAGTTTGCTCATCACCCAACAACACCCGCTCCAGCTCCCCCGCAGTCTCGCTCTGGCCTTACTATACACTCCCCCGAGACCTCGACACACCCTTCAAGCGATGGCCGCCGAGCATCCGTAATGACCTCCATGACCTCCGTTAGCGGCGGAGGAGGATATGGAGGCGGTTACGGTGCTGGAGGCGGCTACCACGACCAAAACAGCAATTATGGCGATCATACACAGCGTCCCGACTCGAGCTACGCTGTTCCGCCGAGATCTTCATATGCGCCTTCAGTTGCCTCGCCAGCCAGCCTCTTGCAACCCGGAGGGCTAATTGCCGAGAATTCTATGATGCCGCAACGAGACTCGCTCTTCTTACCTGGCACCAGCAATGACCCTCCCACACGCAGCGGAACCATGGTTTCTGGTGATTACGCCTTCAATCCCGATCAACACGGTGCATATGCAGAGCCATACCATCAGCCAGATGACGGTAGAACCAGAACGCTGCTCGACAACCAAGCGTACTTTTCCGATTTCGCAGGCCAACAGCACTACGAACAGAACCAGATGGGTGACTATGGCGGTCCGAGATACTCTGGTGATGCATTTTCTCCAACCGCAGCCATGGCACCTCCGATGCTCACTGCCAACGATATGCCGCCGCCAGAGATATTAGAATACCAGGCTCCACTTGAGCCAAGAGAGGTGCCATTTGCCATCCATGATCCTCACGATAACAACACGCCAATGTCTTCCTTTGACAACATGGCTGCAGTGCTCCGCCACCGTGCTCGCACTACTGCCAAAAGACCAGCGTACTGGGTCCTTGATAGCAAGGGCAAAGAGATGGCGTCCATCACATGGGATAAACTGGCGTCAAGGGCCGAAAAGGTCGCACAAGTCATTCGAGACAAGAGCCCCCTGTACCGTGGCGATCGTGTAGCTCTTATCTATCGTGATAGCGAAATCATCGACTTCGCCACTGCTTTGTTGGGCTGTTTTATTGCTGGAGTGGTAGCTGTTCCAATCAACGACTTACAAGACTATCAGAGGCTGAACTATATCCTCACTTCTACGCAAGCTCACCTGGCCCTCACGACGGAAAACAATCTCAAAACTTTCCAGAGAGATATTACTACCCAGAAGCTCACCTGGCCCAAGGGGGTCGAATGGTGGAAGACTAATGAGTTTGGTGGTTATCACCCCAAGAAGAAGGAGGACGCGCCGCCTTTAACCGTACCAGACTTGGCCTATATTGAATTCTCTCGTGCTCCAACTGGTGATTTAAGAGGCGTTGTTCTCAGCCACCGGACTATTATGCACCAGATGGCATGTCTGAGTGCTATTATTTCTACCGTCCCTGGCAACGGTCCTGGAGACACATTTAGTTCCTCCTTGAGAGACAAGAATGGAAAGCTTATTGGGGGTGGCGGAGCAAGTAGTGAGATATTGCTATCTTACCTGGATCCTCGCCAGGGAGTTGGTTTGATCCTCAGCGTTTTGCTGACTGTTTACGGCGGCCATACAACTGTCTGGTTCGATAACAAGGCTGTTGAATCCCCCGGTCTATACGCACATTTGATTACCAAATATAGAGCAAGTGTCATGATTGCTGATTACCCTGGATTAAAGCGAGCTGCATACAACTACCAGTCCGATCCGATGACAACACGAAATTTCAAAAAGGGAACGGAGCCGAATTTCCAGTCAGTAAAGCTGTGCTTGATTGATACTCTAACCATCGATAGCGAGTTTCACGAAGTATTGGCGGATAGATGGCTGCGACCCTTGAGGAATCCCCGGGCGCGAGAAGTTGTGGCTCCGATGCTTTGTCTACCGGAGCATGGTGGAATGATCATCAGTGTTCGAGACTGGCTTGGTGGTGAAGAACGGCTGGGAGTTCAACTGATGCTAGATCATGATTCTGGCGTGGAATCCGAAGATGAAAAAGAAGAGGATGAGAAGCCGAAAAACGGATTCACTAGTCTGCTGGGAGGTGGAGCAACCACCAAAAAGGAGCTTGATGAGAAGATGGAGCTGGGAGAGGTCATCCTTGATAGAGAAGCCTTGAAGACCAATGAAGTCGTCGTCATAGCCCATGGCAATGAAGCTCGAAAGAAGACCTCGATGGAATCTACAATGGTCCGGGTGGGCGCTTTCGGATACCCTATTCCGGATGCTACGCTTGCCGTTGTTGACCCTGAAACTGGTCTTCTGGCATCTCCACGCTCGGTTGGTGAAATTTGGGTTGATTCACCGTCTCTCTCTGGAGGATTCTGGGCGCAACCCAAGAACACAGAACTCATTTTCCACGCACGTCCATATAAATTCGAGCCAGGAGAGCCGACACCAACAGCTGTGGAACCGGAATTCTTGCGGACTGGTCTTCTCGGTACTGTAATTGAGGGCAAAATTTACGTGCTGGGCCTTTATGAGGATCGAATCCGGCAAAAGGTCGAGTGGGTTGAGCACGGCGGCGCAGGAATCACTGAGTACAGATATTTCTTTGTTCAACACATCGTGGTAAGCCTTGTCAAAAAAATTCCCAAAATCCACGACTGTTCCGCATTTGACGTTTTCGTCAATGACGAGCACTTGCCTGTTGTGGTTCTGGAGTCGGCCGCTGCGTCAACAGCGCCTCTTACATCGGGAGGTCCTCCGGTACAGCCTGATACAGCTTTATTAGATACGCTGGCGGAGAAATGCATGGAAATTCTTATGCAGGAGCATCATCTTCGGGTTTACTGCGTTATGATCACAGCCCCGAACGCTCTACCACGAGTGGTTAAGAACGGAAGACGAGAGATTGGAAACATGCTATGTCGCCGCGAATTTGATCTTGGAAACCTTCCGTGTGTGCATGTGAAATTTGGTGTCGAGCATGCCGTTCTCAATCTCCCTATCGGAGTTGACCCTATTGGAGGCATCTGGTCTCCAATTTCATCAGAGTCACGAACTCAGATTCTGGCTCCTGCTGATAAGCAGTATTCTGGAATCGATCGTAGAGAAGTCGTCATTGATGACAGGACATCTACGCCTCTCAACAACTTCTCATGCATCTCTGATCTTATTCAGTGGCGAGTCGCTCGTCAGCCAGAAGAACTATCTTACTGCACCATTGATGGTAGGGGTAGAGAAGGCAAGGGAATTACATGGAAAAAATTCGATACCAAAGTGGCTGCTGTGGCCATGTATCTAAAGAACAAAGTCAAAGTACGACCAGGAGATCATTTGGTCCTCATGTATACTCATTCGGAAGATTTTGTGTTTGCAGTACATGCGGGTATCAACCTTGGTGCAGTCATCATCCCAATGGCGCCGCTTGACCAAAATCGTCTCAACGAGGATGTTCCAGCTTTCCTACACCTGATTGCCGATTACAAAGTCAAGGCAGTTTTGGTCAACCAGGATGTAGACCATCTGCTAAAGATTAAGGTAGTCTCCAGTCATATTAAGCAGTCGGCGCAAATTTTGAAAATTTCCATGCCAAACACGTATAACACCTCGAAACCTCCCAAACAGAACAACGGTCTTCGAGAACTTAAACTGACGATAGACCCTGCTTGGATTCGGCCGGGTTATCCCGTCCTTATCTGGACATACTGGACGCCAGACCAGCGGAGAATTGCTGTCCAGCTTGGACATGATACAATCCTGGGCATGTGCAAAGTACAAAAGGAGACATGTCAAATGACAAGCTCGAGGCCTGTCCTTGGCTGCGTTCGAAGCACGACTGGTCTTGGTTTTGTCCATACTTGTTTGATGGGTATTTATGTGGGCACTCCTACCTACCTACTATCTCCTGTCGAGTTTGCCCAAAACCCCATATCTCTCTTTGTTACTCTCTCGAGATATAAGATTAAAGACACATATGCAACTCCGCAGATGCTTGACCACGCCATGTCGATGATGGCTGGTAAAGGTTTTACAATGCACGAGCTTAAGAACATGATGATCTCTGCGGAAGGTCGGCCACGAGTAGATGTTTTCCAAAAAGTGCGGCTCCATTTTGCTCAAGCTGGACTGGACCGAACGGCTATCAATACTGTCTACTCACATGTGCTCAATCCGATGGTTGCGTCGAGATCTTATATGTGCATTGAGCCTATCGAACTCTGGCTTGACACCAAGGCCCTTCGGCGTGGTCTTATTGTTCCCGTGGACCACGAGTCAGATCCCCAAGCTCTCCTCTTGCAAGATTCCGGCATGGTACCAGTATCAACCCAAATCGCCATTGTCAATCCTGAAAGCCGCGCTCACTGTTTCGATGGAGAGTACGGTGAGATTTGGGTTGACTCTGAAGCATGTGTCAAATCATTCTATGGCTCCAAGGACGCATTTGACGTGGAGCGATTCAATGGCCGAACAGTAGATGGTGATCCGAACGTGCGATATGTGCGAACCGGTGACCTTGGCTTCCTTCACAATGTCAATCGACCTATTGGGCCTAACGGTGCCCTTGTAGAAATGCAGGTCCTGTTTGTGCTCGGCAGCATAGGTGAAACCTTTGAAATAAATGGTCTCAGCCATTTCCCCATGGACATTGAATTGTCGGTAGAGCGCTGCCATCGCAACATTGTGCCGAACGGCTGGTAAGTACTTTTGCGTCTCTTGCTTAGTATCTGACCTGCGATTTTGTGACTAACGAATTTGCTACAGCGCTGTATTCCAGGCGGGTGGCTTGGTTGTGGTTTTGGTAGAAGTGAGCCGCAAGTCTTATCTCGCCTCCATGGTGCCCGTCATTGTCAACGCCATTTTGAGCGAACATCAGATCGTTGCCGATATTGTGGCCTTTGTAAATAAGGGCGATTTCCCAAGATCTCGACTGGGAGAGAAGCAACGAGGAAAAATCCTTGCCGGGTGGGTAACACGCAAGATGCGCACCGTGGCACAGTTTGCCATCAGAGACCTTGATGCCAGTGTACTCGAGGGTGAGGCAGCCGATGCCAACAGGGCATCTACGGGAAGTCTTCGTAGCCTAGGTGCTACTCTCCCGCCTGGTGTGAGGAATGTCGGGCAAGCACCGCAGATACTTGAGCAAGAAGAGTTTACGCAGCAAATGGATCATATGGCCCATACAGAGCCGGTTGGATATGCCATGTCAACTCAGGATGACCAGCCGACGCCAACAGCGTATCGTCCGAGTGGTGATTTCGGCCAAGAAAATGCGTCCATGCATGACTACAATCAGCAGCATCCACCAGCGTCGAATAACCAAGGAGGACATGCTTACGATCATTTTGAGCCAACCCAACCACAGCATCACTATGAGCAGGAGCAACATTACGAGCAGGAGCAGCACTACGAGCAAGAGCAGCCCTATCACCAAGAACAACATTATGACCAAGCGCAGCACTATGACCAAGCGCAGCACTATGACCAAGGGCAATACTTTGAGCCCGCGCAACACCATGAACAACAGATAGAGTCAAGGCAAATAGATCAAGACGCACACGCTGTAGAAGCCGAGCCTTCATCTCCCGCCCAAGATGCGCAGACGGCCAGACTGCGGTTGAGTCAAGGGCCACCGCAAATCCGACTGCCCGGTGTCGATGGACGCGAAGGTCTCGACTTCTGGGGCAACAATGAAGAGGAAACAGATTGGACGGCGGATGCCATGATGCATATGAACCTGACTGGAAACTTTAACCAACCGCGGTAAATTTGAAATCATAGATAATCTTGGTCAATCGAGGGTGGCTCCTCATCCCTCTCTTTTTGGTTAAAGGGCGGTTGTTTTTTGTTTCCTTGGTATATTGAAGAAGCATTGGGAAAGAGGATAAACTTTGGAGGAGTTGTTTGGGCTTTTTGTTTATGACGGGCTGTATCTAATCCTTTTACCTCTTTTTTTGTGTACTACTGCCCTGTTCTTAGGTTTTCTCCTTGCGAGGAGGGCCTTTTGGTATTAAGTTTGTTTTATGTATGTCGATAAAAGAAATGCTGGGGCAGAATATCACTTGAACAATTTGTATATCCGGTTTAGTAGATGCATTTTTTTTTTTACTTCTCATGAACTATGTGCAACTGATATATGCTTAGGTTTAAATGTAAAATTGTAAATGAGATGTTGTCTTTCTTCTTGGCATATGCAAACTCTCTTTAAGCAAGTTCTATCTCAGCATATAGTATATAGTAGTAGTAACACGCAAACAGAAAGAAAAAGAAAAATCGTGTAGTACAGTCTATCACACCAATAAAAAACCCCCCACGCCTATCCTAAACAAAACAGGAGAGTAAAAGAAGGACACATACATTAAAAGGAAAAGTAGAACACAGAAAAACAAGCAGCCTCTCTATCTTCCCATTCTATTCCCAATCTTCATCTCCTCGACTTCTCCTTTTCCATCTCCGCCATATACCGCTTTATAATACCCAACGCCTCGGCTTCGACGTCTTGTCCCTTACGCCAGGTATACAGCGCAACATTTAGCTGATCAAGCTGATCCTGCGCCCGGGCAAGTCGCCTTCTCCAGAGCTCAAGCTTCTTGTTCACAGGAGCCATGGTTGGCGATGCCGAGGGTGAAGTGTTTCCAGATCGGCTGCTGGGGCGGTAGAATGATGACAGGCCGGTGGCAGAAGCTGCTGGTACAGAGCCGAGTGACGGCGGCAGAGGGTCAAAGTCAACATCTGAGTTGGACGACGGGCCACGTCCGAATGGTATCGCCTTGGGGCTGAGGTTCCTTGCGCTACGGCGCGGTGGGGGTGGAGGTGGTGGCCTGTTGTTTTCCTCTCTTGATGATTGTTCATTCTGCTGAGACGAGTTTTGGATCTGAGACAGAGGGTGAGCTGGTTGATTCCCGCCTACAGGTCTTCTCGGCAGTGGTGGTGGCAGCTCAGAACCTGAGTTGGCCCCTGAAATCCCCAAACCTATTGATCCCTTTCTGAGGGTGGGTATGGATGGGGCGCTGGCTAGAGCAGCAGGTTTGGCTGGACGAGGCGGCGGCGGCGGTTTGCGAGCGAGCAAATCTGCGGCGCTGGCTGACGGGCCTGGTCTTGATGATTTGACTTGCTCTAGAGCTGCGGCGTCATCTAAGTTCACCTCCTCAGGCTCATCGGAAAAGTCTATGAGTGTGCCCATTACTGGTCCTGGTGGAGGAGCCCTTACAGCGTGTACTGGCCCTGGTGACGAGTTTTGTCGCACTGCTTGTCTACCATTTGGAGTGGTATTGTTCAAGGTCAAGCCAGACATTGTTCGTCGAGTCATATCAAAAGACGGCTCAAAGTACCCTGCAGCTTCAGGAGTCGTGACATCTCGAATAAAGACTGCCAGAATCCGGCCCGGGTAAGCTAGTGCCAGGTCTGTGTACACTTCTAAATCAGCCTCTCCGCTATCTCCAACTAGGAGGAACTTGCGTTGAGGAAAGTCTCGTAGCAGGCGGACCAGCGTATTCTTCTTTCGCTCGGCTACAGGCTCAAAGATGCCCTGCAACATGCCTGAATACTGCTTTAAATGTAGAGAATCCATCGGCAGGCCAGATATCTTGAAGAACGTCGCCAGCATGGGGAATAGCTGCCACGGGCTGTTTGAGCAGTAGTGTATACTTACACCGAGGCCTTG
Source organism: Trichoderma evansii (assembly GCF_050947405.1). Taxonomy (NCBI): domain Eukaryota; kingdom Fungi; phylum Ascomycota; class Sordariomycetes; order Hypocreales; family Hypocreaceae; genus Trichoderma; species Trichoderma evansii. Next base: position 2,632,295 of record NW_028145204.1, read on the forward strand.
CAATTTCCCGTACCATTCTTTGACTCCTTCAATTGTGAGATCGCCCAGCTCCCGTACAAAGGTATTTCTGAAAATCTCCTTTGCGCCGGCTGAAATATTTGACATTTTAACGGTGTCATCTATATCGCTGATCAGGCTGACGCCATTGGGCTCGATATACTTGACTTCTTGCGTCGTCGAGAGCCCTTCGTTTACGAGCACCTTGATATGAGTAGGAACAAATTCCAGGGCCGCACGAATGGCAAAATGGCCAGAATCGTCGGTGAGAACGTTCCGCGACTGGGATGTTGACTCATTGTAGAAAAAGATTGTGATCGGGAGAGATACTGCGGGATTGGTCAAGAATGGCGCTATCCTGGCCATCAAGTTGGCGTTTGCCGTTTCTAGTTCAGCTTCTGTGAGCTCAGTGGCCAGCGCCGAGTTTTGCCTAGTCGGAGGTCTGGGGTTTCCAGAGAAAGAATCGGGCGTTCGACTATCTCTTCGAGGCGGTGGCCTAGGTGGAGGAGGGTATACAGTTCCACTCAAGCCAGTGTCCTCGCGGGGTGGTTCACTATAAGCGCCAATGTTTGCCATTCGCTTCTCTTCTCGGCCCTGCTGTTCGATCCTGGCAGCTTCCTGGGCAATCTTCTCCTGCTCTCTCCATTCGTCATGAGGAGTAGGGGGCGTAGATCCTTGGGCCTGGTCTGCTTGGTCTCTGGGCACGGGGATTCCGCTAAGTTGTCGCGCAAGGCCGATCAAGATGCGGTTTCGCCGATTCATTGGGCCAGAATGGGGCGAATAGACCCAGCCTCGGACGTCAACATCCACGATTGCTCTCTCGTCCTGGTGCCTCTCCCACTCTGACCGCCAGTAGTCCTCATCCTGCAGGTTGCCGTTTTCCGATTCGTACGCCGCAGGCTGGTTCCATTCCTTCTTCGTGTGTTGTTTCGCGTAGCACGGGAACATCATCATCTGCTGGGAGTTGATTTCCGATGTTATGGCCACCCCCGGGAATGCTCCCGGAATATGCATGCTGCCGGGCCCATCGAATTCGCCATCTAGGCCCCGCGCTTTGGACTGAGCATACGTCTCTCGAATCTCTGTGACGGCAATCTGACCAGTCCGATATATGTTTCCAGCCACAGCTCCAGCCATTTGAGCAAACTTCTTCCGCCGATAGCCCCTCTCGCCCCTCTCGGCACCATCTCCAGAATCATTCATCCGGGGCGCATAGCCCATGTCCCCCGGCAGTGGCATCTTGGCCTGTCTAAGTGATGATGCTGCCGGTCGCCCTGTCACATGTTTGATCGGCCGCCGTCCCGATTGTCCCAGCAGCCGCTGGCTCTGCCGAGCGACGAGGTCAACGACCCGAGTCTTGGTGCGTCGTCTACTTTGTCGGCCGAGGATATACTGATAGATACGGCTTTGGATGCGGTGCTTGATCCTCGGAAAAGTATTGAGATGGAAATTGAAGAGCCGCTCGCGATAACGATCTCGAACAGTTGGCGGCAGAAGATATCGAAGGAAGCTCTGGCTGTGGCGACGGTGCGTGCGAGTTCGCCCAAGGCCAAACGGTATCCTGAAGGGAGACAGCTTTGCTACCAGGGTTCTTTTTAGTGACTAATCAGAAAGGACAAGGGCTCGCGAATTCGAGCCGCTTTTATATATAAACGAGTATATCTCCAGCGGCAAGGCTAATACGAATCTCGGGCTCAGCGTCAAGCTTCTCTCAGGCGAGCCAGTCTTCTGACAGCTGTCCGTCGACTACTTGGAGTTAGCACATGCGGCGAGCGCCTGACATGCGCTTCGCTTCAAGTCGCAGTTGATGCCATTTGTTGCAGGCAGCCAATGAGTTTTGCGCTGGACCTCGTGATCGCTGCCTTTGGTTCATGACAAGAGTGAAGCTAGCCGTTGGGAAGTGATCTAGTGTCGATAAGCGCATTATGTCATCACAACGGCACGCGCCAACGTTGGACATACAAAACGTGGGCCATCAGCTGCAAAGGCCAACTTCAACTTATACCAACGTGCACATATCAACGGTTTCTATTGCACAGTAACACAATTTTATATTTTACCAACGTGCACCAAGTAACGATTTCTATCGAACAGTAACAGCATCTTCAACTTGTACAAACGTGCACCAAGTAACGGTTTCTATTGAGTAACAGCAACACTTTCAGGAATGAAGTGATAGTAGATAACAAAAATACACATTATTTACAGATCAACTGGCTCTATCCACCTGTTCACCTTTTTCCCCTTGGCTTCTTCGTCTGGACCTTTGCCTTGCCCTTGGCCGGAGCAGCCTTCTTCTTGTGAGTCTTGCCTACGGCATTCTTGGCGTCTGTCTTGCTCTTCTTCCACTCCTTTCCTTCGGCGCGCTGCATCTTCAGATCCATCCGCTTCTTGTCCTTGTTGCTCAGCTTAGTTGAGCCCACCTTCTTCTTTGCGCTGCGTGGGCCGTTCAGTTCGTCCTTTCCAGCCTGCTTGGCATTGTTCTTGTCCTGCTGAGTCTCGAACCATGTTCGCTTTGGCCGTGCTTTAATCTCATCTTCGTGCTTGATGATGTTCTCGCTCTTCTTGATCTGCATCTCAACTTGGGCGAGCTGCCTCTCTTCCTTCTCCTCCTTCTCAATCTCTTCAATTTCGTCGTCCATCTCGTCAATCTCAGCTTGCCATTTGTCGGCGTCCTTCGCTTCGATGACACGGCTGATAATCTTGGAACCCTGTGCCTTGCCGGCCTTGACAGCTGCCTTGACAACCTTGCGGTCGGGCTCAGCAGCAAGAGTCACTGATGTACCGTTACGTCCAGCACGGGCTGTTCGACCCACTCTGTGAACGTAAATCTCTACAGACTGGGGGGCCTCGTAGTTGATGACGGTGTCAACACCCTTGATATCCAGACCACGAGAAGCCAAATCTGTAGCCAATAGATAGGAAACCTTGCCGTCTCGGAAGTTTTCGACGCTGGCAATACGCTGTTAAGTGTGAATGTTAGCGGGCTATTAGATTAGATAATATTAGATAGATTCAAGACCGGCTTACCTGTGTCTGGTTCATGCTACCGTGGAGCTCCGCACAAGAGAAACCCAGGAGGCCAAAGATGATTCGGGCTCTATGAGCATCCTTCTTTTGGCGGAAGAAGATGATGACTCTTTCGGTGTAAAAGTTCTTGCAGATATGTACCAGGTAACCCATGCGCTTCTCTTCGCGGCCCGGGCGAAGTCTCACAAACTCCTGAGTCAAAGTACCGGCGGTTTTCTTTTGTGAATCGACCATTACTCTCACGGGCTTGTTCAGTCCAACCTTGATAAGACGGTCGACGGTGGAAGTCATGGTAGCGGAGAAGAGCATCGTTTGGCGTGACTTGGGCAGCGTAGTAAGAATTTCATTGAGTTCGTCAGCGAAACCATCTTCAAGCATTCGATCGGCCTCATCGAGCACCAGAATCTCTACAGTATCGACGGAGAAACTAGCCGAGTTCCTCATGTGATCAATGAATCGACCTGGGGTCGCAATGATGACATCTGGTCTTAGTCGAAGTTCTGACTCCTGAGCTTTGAGACTGAGACCACCAACAGCCAGGGTGAATTTGATGTCTGTGTGTGCTGCTAGTTTTGTGGCTACGGCGTGACACTGAATTGCCAGCTCACGAGTAGGAGTAAGGATCACAACACGAGTGGTAGGGATCTTCTTGGGTCGATAGAGTAGACGCTCTAGGATGGGAAGCACGAAAGCTGCAGTCTTTCCGGAACCCGTAACTGCGCCACCGACGAGATCCTTGCCCATGAGGGCGATGGGAATTGTCTTGGCTTGGATAGGCGTTGGTTTAGAAAAGCCGACGGCAGTGATACCACGCATAATGGGCCTCGACAAAGACATGACTTGGAAGGATGAAGCGTCCACCTTCTTTCCAGATTTGTCCTTTTCTTCGGGGGCGAAGAAAGCATCTCGCTTGGCTTTCTCTTCGAGATCTTCCTCGTCATCATCGCCGTCGTCGGACATATCGTCGGGGTGGTTGACAGGTGTAGCTACAGAGTCGTTATCTGAAGCTGCGTCATCGTCGTCGTCGTCGTCGTTGTCGCCATCTTCTTCATCAGAGCCCTTGGCTTCAGCGTCCTCGTCTGACTCTTCGGCATCCTCGTCGACATTCATGCCAAATGCATCATCTGCCAGCACTCCGTCTTCGTCGTCGTCCATGTCGATGTCAGCGCCACCATTTGCAGCCTCTTCATCATCACCTTCTGCGGCATCGGCCTCCTTGCCGCCCTTCTTCTTCTCCCTTCGTCTTCTAATAATCTCATCCAAATCAACACCGACCTTTTCAACTGCCATTCCCTGCTTTGCGCTTTCGAATCCCCATCCCTCAAACTCGTCGCCGCCGAATTGGCCAGCGTCATCTAGCATGAATTCGAAATCAGAATCCATTGCACCATCATTCTCCTCCTTCTGGCCCCATTGGCCTTCGTTTTCTTCAGGCTGAGGCTCTTCATCCTTGTTCTTCTTGGCTGACTTCTTATTCGTCTTTGCCTTCTTCTTGGGAGGCTCAGCAGCAACCAGTTCTTCCTGGGCTGCTTCTTCGTCGTTATCCGAGAGAGTATGGATAAAATCGTCCTCAATTGCCCTCTTCTGTGACGGCGCCATCTTGAAAATTACTCGCAATGTGTTTGCGACAAGAAACTTGCAATTCTAGCGGGGCCGCAAGCAAAAATTCGAGGCAGTGACTTTTTTTGCGCCCAGATGTTTTTTCTGCCGGTTTTGAAAATTTTGGCGGTGAGACAGCTCCCCAGTACCAAGCCGCCACAAGAGAGACCAGTAATAATTACGGCAGATTAGCGGCTATCTCTCCCTAACTGTTTCTCCGAGCAACCCCGCTGATTGGACGGCGCCGTCAAAATACAGGCCTGTAAACGAAGCCTTGACATTACAACACGCGAACGAATAGCTGAATAAATTTCTCCTGTCATCTCATTTCGCTGCCCTGCGCCACGACACCGGCTCTGCAGTCCCTTTTCTACGCGATACCCGGCATCTTCACTCTACCCTTTTTTTTTTTTATATTTTCTCTTTCAGCGCCTGCATCTGCACAGCGAGAGCTATTCGACCAGCCGCCTTTGCTTTCTGTTGTGTACCATCTATAGCCTGACAAAATGGGTGAATCCAGGTACGCTGCAATCTCCCTACACCACGTCTCGCAGGACCCGATGGAGGACCACGGCTAACCGCAGACAACAGACAAGACCTTCTCAATTGGCTGAACAGCCTCCTGCAGCTCAACATCACCAAGGTTGAGCAATGCGGTACTGGGTGAGTGTTATTGTTTTGGCACCCCGCCTGACGGACGAACGACCCCGCTACGATACAAACAAGTCTGACACGAAGCTTCTCTGCAGCGCCGCGCTCTGCCAGGTCTTTGACAGCATATTCATGGATGTGCCCATGTCCAAGGTCAAGTTCGACGCCAAAGGCGACTATGCTTACATTCAGAACTTCAAGGTTTTGCAGAGTATGTGTGCCCTCGCCCAAACCCCCTTGATGGGCGGACCCCTTTTTACGCAGACCATATCCTGACGGCCCACATCAATATAGACACCTTCCTCAAGCACCAGGTCGATAAGCCCATTCCCGTCGAATCGCTGGTGAAATGCAAGATGCAGGATAACCTGGAGTTTTTGCAATGGACGAAGAAGTTCTGGGACCTCAACTTCCCCGATCACGACTACGACGCGGTTGCACGAAGAAAGGGCGGTGGCATGCCGGCCGCGGCTCCAGCGCCTAGGGCTGCTGCAGTTAGCTCAAGCGCCGCCCGACGAGGCGGCACGACCCCCAGCACCGGCCCTCGCTTGGCCGCCAAGTCGGGCCCCAGCCCTGCCACCGCTGCTCTGCAGGCAGAGAATGCGACTCTGAAGGAGACTGTCACTGGTCTGGAGCGCGAGCGAGATTTCTACTTTAGCAAGCTCCGTGATATTGAGCTGCTCATTCAGCAGGCCGTTGAGGATGATCCCGAGCTTGAGAAGCAGGAGGATGGCTTGGTCAAGCACATCCAGTCCATCCTGTACTCGACCGAGGAGGGCTTCGAGATTCCCGCTGAGGGCGAGGGTCTGGATGACCAGGAGACTTTTTAAACGGGGCTGTTTCTTTGTCAGAGTGTAGGATTTGCTGCGTAGAAAAGGGGCGAGAAGGTAGGGAGATGGAGTGCGGTGGGGGGAATTGATTCAAAGCATATGGCCGTGCATGCATGATAGACGCATTCATGGGTGCCGTCATTTACATCTTTTTTTTTTAGAGGACTTAGGGTGTCAAATCCTATAGAGCAAACTAGTACTACAACTGTTTGGACAATACTACTATTAATACGTCTTTGTGTGGATGTTTCTACAGTATATCTGCTTTGTCGTTGCGCATGATATCAAAATGCAGTTAGTGCGTGCTCTGTACGGAACATCGAGCCCCGAATTTTATAGTCGTATCTGTCAGCCCAACCAGTGCGGAGCACGATGCATCAGATCGCATTCTGGAAGCGGTCAAGTGCACGAAGGTCAGAGAACAACATGGATTGTATCCACAGTCGCATTTACAACGACATGTTCTCTTTCATGTAGCAGTACGGCCTCTTTTGGGCTGCATGTGGTTCGTGAGGAGCACGCGACATCGCCGTCTTGCATGCAATGCTATCCGAGTGCCTAAGACGGCCAAAGGAATGGGGCAATGAAGCTGCACGTGTACCTTACCCGGCATCCGTCGTGACTTATTTTGAGGGGGCACTTGTCCCAAAAGATGCATGGTTCTTAGGGCTATCGAGCTCTATGCCCTGTAGATTAAATAGATTAAAGATAGTGCCTGGATCTAAGTCCTCCTCTATTCTGGATGTCATATATCTTGTCCGATCCTGTGAGACTCGATCACATAGCAGGCCGTACTCGTTTGAATAGGCTACTATTTAACTGCCTAGCTTCGCAGCTGGGCTCGTACTCGGGAGAGGCTGGCGCCGTCCAGCAATTAAACAGCCGCGCAGGGGTCCATCCAACTCCACCGCCTAGTTGTGTTCAGGGCGGTAGACGTAGCATTACGGGGAGCGGCCATCAGCTGGCAGGCACTAAAAGCCGGGACGGTTCCACTGAGACTCCCCAAAGATCCATACCGTACATGGACGAGGAGCCCGTCATTCTCACGCTTGCATCATCATCGGAACTTTAAAACCCAAATAGATGCCACTTTGCGAGCCGCGGATTTCTCAGTGATTTTCTCAAACCACGCTGGCGACAAGAAACACCTAGCCTCTGTATTATCTACTGCAAAAAAAAATATCATCTGTTAAATAACCCCGGGGTTCACATAGAGGCGAACGAGAACCGCCATGGCGCCACCGCCCGAGATTGCGATACCCTCAACGAGCGTTTCTGACGAAGGCTCGCCGAAGCCTTACACCCTATACAATATTAGCCTCCGCCTACCGCTGCGCTCCTTCATCGTCCAGAAGAGATATTCCGAGTTCGATGCCCTCCACAGTGCTCTGGTCGAGCAAGTTGGCGCACCGCCGCCACACCCCTTGCCCGGCAAGCACTGGCTCAGGTCGACCATCAACTCCCCGGACCTCACACGCGAGCGACAGGTCGGCCTCGAGCAATACCTCCGAGCAATCGCAGAAACGCCAGATCGGAGATGGCGAGACACTTCGGCCTGGAGAACGTTCTTGAATCTACCTAGTTCCAGCACGAGCAATTCTACAGTGTCGGCGGCAGGTATGGTTGGCACTGCCTCGGGGGTGGCGGATCCGGGAGCTTGGCTTGATGTTCACAGGGAAGTAAAGCAGTGTTTGCATGAGGCACGACAATCCCTTTCGAGACGAGACGGCGCGGCCGACAGCGGCAACTTGACAGCGGCGGCAGAGGCTGCGGCGGCGGCCAAGAGGGTACTGGTTAAGGCATCGGGACTGGTCAACAATCTTTCCGATGGCCTTCGTAGGATGCAAGAGTCGGGTAGATTGGGTGATGGTGAGATACGGCGGAGGCGGGATCTCGTCTCGGCGGCCAAGATGGAACGAGACGGCTTGGATAAGCTTGCCAGCAGCATGCCAGGAGGGCCAGCAGCAACTAGTCGCGGTGGAATGGGCCAAGTGCAGGCTTCTTCTTCCAACAGATCAAACCTCTTGGGAGGGCACAGGCCCGCGCCGTCAGGCAGAGTATTGGGTGCACCGTTGCCCGAAACAGAGCGAACAAGGGAGCTCGACAACCAAGGCGTGCTGCTACTGCAGAAGCGAGAGATGGAATCCCAGGATCAGGCGATCGATCAGCTGGCGGCGATCATACGGAGGCAGAAAGAAATGGGCATCCAGATCAACGAGGAGGTGGAGCGACAGACGGAGCTATTGGACTCAGTCGACGAGGATGTCGATCGGGTCGAAGGCAAAATCAGGATCGCCAACAGGCGTCTTAAGAAGATGTGACTCGGCGTCATCATGGCGCTCCTCCAGATGCTATTGCTCGCGATGCGGGTTCTGGCTTACTGGCTCTGGGTTTTGAGGACGTTGTCTGCTGTTTTGGTTTGGGTATGGGAGTTTGTGATTGTGATTCTTTACATGGGTGGGAAGCCGGTATAAACGTTCCTCTTTATTTTTTTGCGTTATCACCTTTTTTTTCATTTTGACGCGGGGAGTTTGGAGAGAATGAGCAAGCGAGCGAGACGTTGAAAACACTTCTTTATGAGCATGCACTATGCATTCGGTGTTTTTCCCCTTACTGTTGTTTGGTTTTTGTTGGAGACGAGGCTTTTGAGGCGCAACATGATTTTGGCACTGGGAGCGGGGTGAGATGATGTACAATCGCTATGACTTCTGGTGTAACGATAACTTTATGGCAATTTTTAGTAATACAACTACCGTTATCAATTATGCTGCTGAATAGCTGGAGTAGTCAGATGGAGTTGAGAAGCTGGCTGTGAGTTTCGAGCGCTGACATTGTGCTGTTGGAAGTGCTCATGTGCAGACATCAGGAGCACGACTCATCTAAAATACGAATACGTCGCTGAGTGCCGGCGCTTCGCTGAGCTCCGGCTGATGACCACGGTCACTGCCAGTTGCGCTGTGGCTGGTTGGCTCAGCACGTGAAACCCAACAATGTGCTCCGTATCACACCGCCACTACATATTGCAAGGATTCCATCTCGTAAGATTTTATTCATAGCTTGTTTGTGTGAAGGCTACATTGTATGCACAGCATGGCATTGCTCAACAAATCCTCACATGGATGCCTTGAACTGCCGAGGGCTGCACCCACGATGCGTCCGAGTCTCATGGTCTGGAACAACTGACGACACCACCTTGGAGGTCCCAAAATCCCGGGGCTGGGACTTGTAACTTGCCTAAGAAATCAGCCTGCACTTTACCTCTTGGAGCGCTGATATACACCATGGTACACGGCACTCGGTTGAGGCGTCTACTAATACATGCTATAGCAGACTACGAAGCTCCTACGCTGCAATTGTATGCACGTACGTCACCTATTAGAGTGGCAAAGTCAGGATTGACAAGTTGCTGGGCAACGCCGCTGCTGTGCTTTCCGACTCGAAACCAGCCCTGCCCGCCACTAACAAATAGCGGCCTCGAGCCCCAATGAACCAGCTTCGGCCAGTGACATGCCGCATGTTGCATCAATAGCTCTGCACGCACTTCGGCTGTGTCTGCAACGGCGGAGCGCGCCATCGGACACGTCAACTCCCACATGAAAACACAAGCGATGGGTGATACAGATGCGCTGCGTCGTGGGATGAGGTGACTTGTGATGGAGAAACAGAGCAACAGCAACAAAAGTGCTTCATCTTGCCCAGAGCCGCCGCCATTGATTCGTCCGGCCAGATGGTGTTTATCAGTGGATCTTTAGAAAAAAGCAATGGTGCTGGTCACAGGCCGTGGGGGCGAGGATGGATTTCTCAGTTACCCGACCATACAGACAGGGCTCTGGCGGTAGCGAGCAGCGATGATTGGCGAAGAAATCATTGTTCTGGTGAGCTGGGGTTTGCTGAGATGTGGAAGAAACGACGTCGCGACGACAATTGGGCTTTGTGAATGGCCAGAATTGTTCTCGCGTACTTTGCATGCATGAGGTTATTGTATGTATGCGCTCTGTGATGGCATGAGATGGCTGGGGGAGGGGCAGCTTTGCTTTTTGGTGGATGCGATGCTGCAAAAGGACAACGAATGAAACGTCGAGACGTCGGTTAGCGAGCATGGGAAGAAGAGATTGCATGCGAGTAACAGACGTAGTCAGTGCCACGTTGCTTCTTTTTTGCTTGTATCTGTGCTGCTCTGTATTGTTGATAGACGGCCTTGAGCGTTGTTTGATAGTGGCCAGGTTTCGCAGCTTCCAGGCCTTTACACCTTGTGACGTTTTTTACGGGGCACCCAACCACGACGCGGCCAATGCCCTTCAGGCTTCAGCCAGCCGCTGTCTTTTTGCGCCTCCCGCCCCTCCCAGAACCCCTCCAGGCGCCAGGGTCCAGAGCAATGCAAGTGGCTGGTGGGTTGGCGATGGCGCCCCAGAAGCTCCAGGTAAACATTACAGTAAGTCAATCCCCGCGAGACTCGAGGCCTGTGGGTTTCACTCTTCTTAACCCATTTCCACCTCCAGCTCTGCTCACCTCCCCACTTGCACCCCAAGCCCTCTTCAAATTTAATTTATTTTTTTTCTTCCCATGTCGAGGCCACGCCTCCTCATCCTGTACACGCGTCGATTCCATCGCATCTCTGCTTCATAGAGAGCTTCAACGGCCGTCTGCGCTGCGCGTGTGTGTGCGTGTGATTTTTTGATCTGGAGCCCGGCGTTTGTTTTCTCAGTGGTTTGGTTGTCTTGGTCGTTACTGGTTAGTTGCATCCCGCTAAGACCCCAACAGCGCGGAGATCAATCTTCTCCTTCATCTCACTTGTCTAGCCCCCTTTTCCGGAAAAATGGCTGGATAGAGAGGTGTTTGCGCTGTCGCAATCAACATATCGCTTCGCTCGCGATACCGTTTTTTGAGACCTTGGAGGGGCGGGCGACGCGGCGATTCAACTTCAGCTTCTGACATTTCCCAAATAGGTTTCGTTTTTCACGCCTATTCCTGGTCGCGATAATTTCACCACTGTACCCATGGATATCTCGATGCGCTCATAGATTCAAGGCGATTGCAGCTATTCTTGACATTCCAGCATCTGCTCTAGACAGCTCTGTACACGAATTCCAATCGAACTGCTGTCTACAGACGAAATTTAATCGGCCAGCATGAGCGCGCCGCCACCACCTCCGCCGCATGGCGAGGCGCCCAAACCGTCGGGTCTGCCTCCCGGCAACTACGACATATTCGTTATTCCTCAGCATTCGTCAGGTTCCGGCTTTCTATACCTGCCGTCATTGGCGCCGAACACCAATAGCTTCGTAGCTGGCTTTGCCTCTGCGCTGATATGTGTTGCCGTATTTCAGTTTATGGCCCCGGCCTTTAAGATGTGGCTGAACAGCTCTCAAGTTTCTGGTATGGCGGTAACGACATTGATGTTGGGAGTTGGTATTGGGGCCTGGTCCCTTGGTCGGATGCAGAGTACTGGACCGACACCCATGTCAAGCTCGAATGGTTCAACCCATGGATCAGGCACATCGGGAGGCCAAGACGGAGGATTCAGCAATGGAAATGGACCTTATGGATCAAGCAACGGCAAACAGGGTGGCCCTAATCAAGGAGGACAACCTGACCCAAACGGACCGCCTCCTCCGCCACCACCTCACAGCCGACCTTCTAACGGTGCACCTCCTCCGCCACGCCACGAAAGATCTAATGCATCTTGGAAGAGTTCGGATGCTCAGTCGGAGGAACCACCCCGGCCGCCAAAGCATGAGAATGAGCCCGCTTCATCTCCGTCTCATCGCTCACCATCTCAGAAAGGAGCACCGGAGTCAGAGAGGCCAGCAACACGCCAGCGCCAGCATCTACCATCAGAGGACAAACCTCCTGCTGAATCAGAGAAACCAGCGACGCCAAAGAAGAAAAAGAAGAAAGTAACGCTCGTAGACGACAAGATACCACGTCCAGAAGCTGAGAAGACGCCACTGAGGTCTGAGCAGAAGCAGTCTGAAATTCCACAGAGGACGCCATTGGCCGAAAAGAACCCTCAAGAGTTTGAGAAAAAGCAGCCTTCGCTAGAAAAGAGACATTCTATGTCAATGGACTCCAAACGTGTCCCTTCTCCTGAGAAGAAAAGAAGCATCCCTGAATTTGGAAAGGCGTCAATGACTTCTCAAGAGAGAAAACCGTTTCCTGAATTAGAGAAGATGTCGATACCCAAACCAACATCCAAGCTACCCCGTATGCCAGATTTGGCACCAATTCCTCCCTTTATACCGAGACCAGACTCTCGTCCGGAGCAGCACTCGCCTACTAGGCCAAGTCCTCCGGCATCTACCGAAATCAAGCCGAAACCGACTCCCGCACCTGAATCCGAACCAAAGTCACCTCCTCCACCAGAGACGAAGAAGGCTGAAACACCAAAGGGAACTTGGGAGAAGGCCCGTGAAGAAATGAGGAAGAAGGAAGAAGATAGACGACTCAAAGAAGCAGAGCAAAAGCGCCGCGAAACAGCCGCCAAGAAGCTACTCGAATTACGTGCCAAAGAAGCCAAGGAGCGTCAAGATCGCGAGGCGAGAGAAGAGGTGGAGCGACTTGAGGCGGAGAGAAGGCGTCAACAGGATGAATTGGAGCTAGCCAGGCAACGAGAGAGAGAAGCCAGAGAAAGGGAAGCGATAGAGAAAGAAGCAAAGATACAGGAAGCGAGGCGAAGAGAGGCTCTGGAAAGGGAGACGAGAGACAGAGAAGCGAAGGAAAGGGAAGAAAGGGTTAGGAGAGAATTTGAAGCTAAGAAAAGGGCTGAAGCAGAAGCCAAAGCTAGAGCAGAGAACAAAGCGGCAGAAGAAGCAAAAATCATTGCAGACGCCAGAGCTGCTGTTGAAGCCAGAGCTGCGGCTGAAGCCAAGGCGGCTGCCGAGGCTAAAGCAGCTGCTGAGGCCAAAGCAACTGATTTTCGAGCAAGCCGAGCTGGCAACACTTATGCATACTCTAGCGTTGGCGAAAAGACGAGCATGTGGCCTAATGGCCGGCCTCCTATTCCTCCCGCTTCCCCTTCTACAGTATCGCCATCAAACTCGTCGCCTGATCGATCAGAAAGGACAGAGAGACAGGAAAGGCCTTTCGACAGAGGCGAGAGCCCCACGAAAAGGCCACCTCCTGCCGCCGCTCCGTCCGAAGCTCCCTCATCTGCTTCTAGAAGAACAGACCCTTCGGCGAGACACTCATATGGCCCCGCAAAATCTCATGTTAGTAGCAACAGCAGTTATGTGGAATCGGAGACGTACTCTGCTAGGCCGTACGACCAGCCAAGCAGACCACGACCACCGCCGCCACAACACCAACCACAGCCGCAACAGCAGCAACAACAGCAGCAGCAGCATCACCGACAACAACAATATCAGCAGCAGCAGCAGCAGCAGCAGCAGCAACACCCACCACCACCACCGCCTTATGACCAGCCGCCGCCTAACAAGCCAAGGCATAGAAAGTCGACGTCTTCTCTCACAGGATCCGATGCATCATGGGCCGCCTCCCAAACTACCGCACGAACAACGCCGCCTCCTTCGGTGCGGTCAGGTCCCTATTCGACTAGCGACCCTGACAAGATTGTAATTCAATCCGTATATCTCTTCCAGAACGAGTTTACTAAGACACCGGCCAGCCAGCTCATATCGGGAGTTGGCACGGTGACGGATGGATTGATTCTTCGCATCACAACTGAGGGACTCTTTATCGATGACGATGTCCGAGGTGTTCCCCAGCGCGAATGGGACGTCAAGGCCTGGACACTCAAGCTTGCCGAAGTCTGGTGTCTACCGCACTGTTTGAACGCACCACAACCAGCGGGATCTGCGACTTCAAAAAGCTCGGGCGGCTTCTTTCACAAGATGGGTGGCAGAAAACCGGAACGTGACGGTGTTAACGCCCTGACTGGCGATGAAGCAGACCTGTACTTGCAAGACATGCTTCATACTTGTAGGGAGTGTTGTCGGCTTGGTATGGTTGACCGCACGTACAAAAACACCAATATTCCGTCATCAACGGGACAAACTGGAGAGTGGAAGTCCAAGGGCTTGCATGTGCTCCGGGCGACAATTCGGGATCAAGAAGCCAAGCGGTACCTCTTTATTGTGGAGGAGACTGAGGGCTGGAAGCTTGCGGTTGGACTGCAACGTCTGAGACGAGGATCTATGGTTCGACAACTCGGCGTGGCTAGCATGCCGCCTTCTGAAGTTCGTGGCATGCTGGAAACTCTAGGCTGGGTTGCCTAATTGAACAATGAACCTTGCAAAAACTGCCAAAGCAGAAAGAGGGTGGGACGATGAGCGACTTTTATGAGTGGACGTAATGTGATGATGATTGTCTAGCTGGAATGAGAGCAGCATTGTTTGGTGAAACAATGGAGGGCGGGGAGGAGAATACGAGCTGCTTGGCGTTGCCGCATTCCACTACATACATGTACGGAGTACGCATGGGAAGATTGTTGCTGATTGAAGATGAAAAAGAAAAGAGTTTGGATCCTGGTAGATTCAGGCCATGAAGGACGAAGGACACGGCAAAAAATACCCAATTCTATGAAATATTGCTTATTACACTTTATATATATACCAAGTTTAAATACATAATACCACACTCATTTATTTAACTGATGCGCTGCGAGCTTGAACAAAAGCTTAGTAGAAATACTAATACATAAAACAGCCAAATCAGGTAACTAAAAAGACGAAACAAAACAGCCAAAATAAACCATGATACAATACTAACAAGCCAACTATAAGATGAAACAAAACAGTAAATAAAGTGTGATGCAATTGTAACAAACCAACGAAAAAAGAAACTTCCTGATACGACGCCTATTTTTCGTTACCAAAATCATGCATGCCAAATCTGGTATCTCTACATGTACAGAGCGCTAATTCAAATCCGCCTTATTAAGAACATTCCAAACTTCAACGTCGCCGCTCATTCTACCCAAAAGCAAAGTCTTTCCATCGGTAGAAAAGGCCGCAGAGGTGACTAGAGGGCCTCCCTCTTTGGTGCAGATGACTTCTCCAGAAGCCACGTCCATGATGTCGAAGCCTTCCTCGGTCCAGGAGGCAATGTAGCGGCAGTCAGGGGAGATGCAAAGGGGCCAGCCTTCGCAGGGACGTGTGCTGGAGAGGCCATATGATGTAAGCTGGCCGTGCTGGGGCATCCAGATGTGAACGGTTGTGCCCCAGATGGAGACAATGGTGTTGCCATCGGGAGAAACGGCCAAGGCACGAGGATTAGTTGATGAAGTCTCAATCTCAAGCTTATAGAGAGTCTTCATGGTGACAGGATTGGTGACACGGAGAGTACCATCACGAGAGATGGAGACGAGGTGCGAGTCAGGCGTAAAGGCGACGTGAGTCACGGCGTCGATGTGACCGGGCACGCGGCCGATGCGGGTCCCTGTCCGGACGTCCCACACGCCGATGCGGTGGCGGGGCTCGGCGGCGGCGATTGAGCGGCCATCAAGGGACCAGGCAATGGGGGAGGATACCTCTTTGAGCTCAAGGATGGGTTTAGAAGAGGAGAATTCGCGGATGATGAGCGTGGCGGAGAGGGTTGCAATGCGAGGGAGACCTGGAGAAGAAGATGAAGATGGCGAGGATCTTGAAGCGAGGTTGCCGAGGCGAAGGAGAGATGAAGTAGGAGAAGAGTGGACAATTGGCGAGAAGGCAGCGACACAGCCAATGATTTTGGAGTAGGCGGTTTGGGATTTGAGGTCGAAGGTGTCGATCCAGGGTTGGTCTGTCTGGGCGCCGGAGTAGATTGCATAGGCGATTGTTGAAGAGGGAGAGATGCCGACGGCGGTGATTTCTGAGCGAGCAGCTGGACGAGTGAAGCGAAGGTGGAGGGAGAGGGAGGTTGAGGAGAATGGAGGAGGAGAAGCCCTGGTGATGTGTGTAAGTGAGGTTTTGGAAGGCGTTTGTTATTGGCTACTGTCTAGACTCACATTTTGAAGATTGGCGTAGTGGGTTGTGAGTTTGTTGTTGAGACTGGCAATGAGAATGGCGATGGTTGTGATAACAATGTTTTATTTCTTTTCAATCTATAGATTGCTTGCTTGTTTGTATGTCTATGTCTACTATCTCCTCCCCCAACTCACGACATTCCAAGAAAAAGAACTGCCAGCGGACTCCCGACCTATTTATATTTTTTCACAACTGAGGTTTTAAACCACACCAAGTTTACGGAGTAGGCAGTTGGGAAAAGGCCCGGGCTAACCTAACAGTCATCCCTGTCTCCTGAAGTCGGCCGCCTCATTGGCGCTGCCAATTACCACCTCAATCTCAGCCTTGATCCCCACTTTGGCAACGTGTTGGATGCTGCTTTGACCGAATAGAGTCACAGACACCGAGTCTTTCGAGGGACTAACGAAAAACTAGCATCTTGTGTGAAAAAAGTCTTGATCAACTGCCGAGACTGCACTTGCCATTGATAGCCGTGGAAAATGAGTAGCATTTGCGATAACATCAGGTATAACTTGAGAAAAAATTACCCCGAGCCCGGAGCCCCCCACATTCCAATTAACTCGATCTGTCTCGCCGGCCGGGTTGGCCCCCTGCTGGCGAAAATTGCCTATTAAGGCAAGTTTTGAACCGGTCTTCTCAGAGAGGCTATTTTTTTGGTGCAACGTGACTCATCACTGCGAAGCGATGCTGTTGTTCTCATAAGCACGGGCTTACGAATATGAGGGAAACTGAGTAATAAGATTTCTTTTTTTCTCTCTAAACCAAGATGATTACGGTCTAGATGCACTTTTTTAAGCTTAAGTCTCCTTTTGCGTAAGAAGTTTATATGCAGAATGACACTCTTTGCTTCGTATTGGCGCTAGCTTCGTGCTCAGTAAACAGAAACTGGGTCGCGAGAACTTGAGATAAGCTTAGATGACTGCGAAGCAACGCCGTATTCACAGTGAAAGGCGGAATTAGTGTCCCTAATCTTTTTAATTAATTATTTCAGAAAAGGCAGCTTTATTATTCCACAAGAGGCCAACGGGCAGCACTTGAAATGTACCTCAATGCACCTCTCTAGAATAGCATAACAAGGGACAAAGAGCCGATTCTTGTTCATCCCATCTGTACACTTCATAAGGTATATAATAATAGTTTAGGTAAGTATACAGAAAATTCAGCAGCTTAGCTTAGTATGTATAAAATACCGCCCTTTTTAGTGCATCTATCATTCTTGTTATTAAGTATCTACCCTACGTTATTACTATATAGCATGCTTTAATATAACATTATTGCTCTAGAGTATCTACCCTATATCTGTGGTGTGCTGTATAATATCTCTATACTTTGGGAAGCCCTCGTCCAAGAGTGCCTTAATTTAGCTACAATAGGCTCTCTTCTTTAAAACAGCAATCAAATGATCCGCACATCCCAGATGTTCCTCTCCAGTGGAATACTTCTCGTACATCAAGTCCGCCCACGCTTGAAGAACCTGCGGCTGAGACTTGGATAATGCGGCATCAAGATTACCACCCAGGATACCTTCCTGCGATCGCAATTCCACGAGCTCCAGCGTGCTAGCGAAGTTGTCGGCAAAAAAAGATTTGACATGGCCCACTTGCGTGTGAAAGCCGTGGACGTTCCCGATTCCAGGCTTGAATTTCTCGTATCGACCGTCTTGCAGCTACGACAGGTTAGTAGGGGTCAGTAGGGCGAACTCAACAGCAATGATGGAAATGGACATACATATTTGGCATAGAATTCCTTGTCTGCAATAAGTCTCTCTGGCTCTCTCATCGCAATATCTCTCAGGTGCGCCGCAATGCTTACGAAAGCTACAAAAAGTACGCCATTGGGCTTCGCCAGCCGCGCAGCATTAGCGACAGCTTTTACTCGTTCCGACTCCTCTACTAAGTGATACAAGGGTCCCAAGAGCAGTACAGCATCGTAGATGCCAAGCTGTAGAATAGTCGGGTCTAGCACGTTTCCAACTGAAAGGCTTTGAAGAAGATTTTCCTTGCCAGCAGCCTTACGCTTGTCCTGTTCGACTTGAGCGAGTTGGATTAGCCCAGGACTAAGATCGACAAGATCGACTAAATGTCCTTGATCCGCGAGGGCAAATGCATATTTTCCGGGACCACCTCCAACGTCGGCAATCCGCTGGGGTGCAAGGGGAAGGGCTTCGCTGATTGTGCGGAGAGTCACGAGGAGCTCTACAGGGTGGGTGTCGAGGCGTGAGAGCTCACCAGCGCCGATAATGTTGTAGAGGTTGGCGATGTCTGTGGGGGGAGTTGGCATAATGAGAGCTGTTGTTGGCGGAAGGGATAACAGCCAAGGGAAGTATTGTGGAATATTGAAAAATAGGAAGAGACAATTCAAATTGAACAGCCCATCTATTTTTTGCCAGGACTGTCCTTATACAGTGACTGCAGGAAAGAACATGAGGCATATTCCAACCGCAGGCCAACGTGCGGCAACCTTTCAGCTTTCCAGAAGGCTAATGTACCGATTATCCTCTGACCCCTGTTACATGTAGGCCTCGCGACGCCAGTACGGAGTACCTGGCTGTACAATGGATAGCTGACACTAATTCCGCCTTTGACTATACTAGCTTTTTTGAGGATGAAGGAAACTAAAGAACTAGAATTTTTGTTTGTAAGCCAAATGTGATTACGGTCAAGATGCACTTTTTTAAGCTCAAGTTTCCTTTTAGGTGAGATGTTTGTGTGCAGAATGACACACTTTGCTTCGTATTGGCGCTAGTTTCCGTTGGTGCTCAGTAAAAGGAATTGGGTTGCCAGAACTTGAGATAAGCTTTAGATGGAGGTTCTTATGTCAGAAATAGGAATGGACAAGGAATAATTGAGTGCGACATCTTTTTTTCCAACTTGGTCATCAGAAGATATTCACGACTATCGTAATAGTGGCTAGCAGAAATACTAGCCTAAGCGATACTACTGATTGCGTCTCTATCTGGGGCGACTTTGTAGACTCAGATGACGAGGTTGAGGCCGAAGATGCATCCGAGCCGCTGGAACGATATAAACAGGAACTTTACTATCCTGTCTGTATTGGAGTTGTCCTTGAGGATAGGCACCGCATCGAGCATAAGCTGGGCCACGGTGGCTTCTCGACAGTTTGGATGGCGCACGACATGCTCAACAATAAAGACGTTGCCTTGAAAATCATGACAGTCGGAGATTCCGATGAGCAAGAGTATACTGCGCAGAAGGAGATTGTCAGTGTTGTGCAAGATACCTCACGCCTCCCGACTTATCAGGATGCCTTCCTGCTGCCTGGCGCCCCAAACAGACACCACAGAGTCCTCGCCTTTCCTTTGCAGGGACCCAACCTACAAACGCATGCCCATTTAATGCCAACTGCTGCTCGGAGGTCGTCGGCCAAGCAACTACTGCAAGCCATCAAGGCGTTACACGATGGCAGAGTTATATATTGAGGTATGTTGCATGTGGCAGAACTGTGCCATGAATCCCATGTTTATTTAAAAGAGACTGACGATATAACGCAGACCTCAACAGCGCCAACGTAATTTATGGCCTTGAACCTTTCAAAAGCGGTACTACTGTAGCTACCAAATATCAATATCTCGGGCGTCCCCGGAAAATGCCGTTACCCATATCCCGACCGATGTGGAAGGGTGGCGAGCTCGTTATGCCGATGACCCCCCACGATAGTCTGGTGGAAGGGACCATAAACCTCGGTGACTTTGGCCTAGCTATCAAGTCCAGCACTTCTGTAGAGTGCAAGGTTCAGTCGCCTGCTATATATTACGCCCCGGAGCGTATCCACGACATGGATCCGAGTTTTGCCTCTGACATGTGGAGCTTTATGTGCATCTTTGCCGAGCTTTACCTAGGCTTTCCCCTTTTCATGGCGCAGCGCACTCTTCAAAGGTTGACTTCATGGTTAGAACTTTGGGGCCCCTTCCTTTATCCTGGAAAGGCTCTTATAAAGGTGATGGGAAACACGACGAGTCGTGGTACAATCAGACCAGAGGGCCGGAACCCAGATTAGCCCTGGAAGAAAAGGTCAAATGTACACGGGAAGACATTAGCCCTGTTAAGCAACAGCTCGTGCTATCTATACTGCAGAGGGGTCTGTTATACTTGCCCGAGCACTGCTTAAGTGCTGGGCAACTTTTGCAAGATGCGTGTTTCAGGGAGCTAATGGGAATATATGGACTCTAGGAATGGGTCGAGGCTGTTAAGTAATGGCACGCATTAGGAATATAGGTTATTCATGTTAGGAGATAATTGAATGTATTATTTTCTTTTATTTTCTTTTAGATCTTCCAGGCCTATTTTTTTGGCTGCGTCGTATTGGTCGTATAGACTTACTGCGAAAGCTGCATAGCATATAGTCTTTGGGGTAGATAATCCATCTTCGGGAAGTGCTCGGAGAATAGAACGGCACCTGAATAAGCTCTATAGAGTCATGCAAATCAACTGCATAAACTGTTGCTCGCTATTCTGACCTATCAAGCGGAGACGTAGACAGTCCATCAAGGTACATAATTATGGCCTTCTGACGCATGCCGCTCTTCTAGTGCGAAAACAAAGTTGGGGTATATATATCTCGCATTTTCTATCTTTTTACATCATTATTTGCTTTTTCCACATATTATCTATACAATTTACGCTCCGAATGCCTTGTCATAGTCGACCATGCACGATCTGTACCGCACACTGGAATCTCCCAGCTTGTTCATGGCCTGCTGAAGTCCCTCCTTGGAAATGGGAATCTTCTCCACCCAAGAGTGAAGACCCTTGGCAGCAGCCAGATCCAGCATCTCCAGCATCTCCTTGCGGCTACCCAGATGTGAGCTGCCGATGAAGCAGCCGTTTCCAAGGAAGTCCTGGTTCCGGACCTCAATACCCCCGCCTCCGGGAAGACCGACTGAGTTCCATCGTCCGTGGACATCGAGCAGGCTGAGGTACTCGCCGAGGGCAAAGCCGTCAAAGGAGTTTGCGGTGTTGACAATGAGGTCAAAGGTCATCTCGTGGCCCTTGGTCCAGTCCTTCTCAGAGGTGGCCAGGAAGCCGTCAGCGCCCATCTTGCGGGCATCTGCCTCCTTGGCGCGAGTTCGAGAAATGGCCCAGACTTCAGCGCCCAGAGCCTTGGCGAAGATGACACCGTAGTGGCCCAGGCCACCAATGCCCACAATACCGACCTTCTTGCCCGGTCCGGCACCGAAGCGCTTCAGGGGGCTGTAGACGGTGATACCGGCGCACAGCATGGGAGCTACGTCGGCACTTTCCAGAGCATCAGGAATTGGGTATGTCCTATTTATATAAGTCAGTCTAGCCCCTATGAGACTCACTAGCGTGGGGAAGTTGATTAGGAATCGGCTTACCAGTACTCGTGAATTCTAGAGTGAGAAGAGTATCCTCCCTGAGTGGTGAATCCGGTGTCGAGATAGGGGGCGCCATAGGCATCGATCTGGTGCTTGCAGTATGTCTCGTTCTCGTTCTTGCACTGACGGCACTCCAAGCAAGAGTAGACCTGAGCACCGACACCAACTCGCTGACCAACCTTGGCGAGAGTGACCTTGGGACCGACACGGATGACCTTGCCAACGACCTCGTGTCCGACGGCCAGAGGGTAAGGGCAGTCACCCCAGTCACCGCTGATGGTGTGACGGTCACTGGCGCAGACACCGCAGCACTCAGTCTTGATATCGACGTCGTAGTCGCCAAAGGGTCTGGGCTCCCATGAGTTCTTCTCAAACTCGAGCCAGTTGCCAGCACTGGGAGACTGGAAGCCCGTGAACTTGTCGGGGGCAGCCATTATGATCTTTTATTGAGCAAATGAGTCTAAAGCGATGTGGAAAACAAAGCTGTCAATCTGCTTGACTTGTCTACTGAGGAAGAAAAGAGAAACAACACGAGAACAATTTGCAAACGAAAGAGGGGAGACAGACAGCAGAATATAAACCCGCCCAACCTCATACTTCTGCCTGTCGCTCACTCACTCACTCAACCCCACCATCGACTGAAGATGAGGGGCAGCCTCAGATTTCATTTTACCCGCGCAAATCTACGGACAGCTATATTATGGGGAGAAGGTCATTGATAGCCACCGTTTGCGGGATCAGAGGCGCTTCTGGACCCCCCTCCATAAAACCCCCACACGAAGCGACGCGATGAGGCGTTGGCCATTTTGGCCTGTCTGGAGATAATCCGACGGCTACCCGATTGTTCCACCAAGGAGAGTGCGCGATAAGCCGGCGTGCGATGCTTACTTAAGCCAATTTACGGAGCGTATTGGGCAAGTGTGCCGGAGAGGGTCGCCCGATGCCGAAAGAGTGCCGAAGGCTTCATCCCATGAGTTTTATTTGGGATGCGATTCGGGTCTATTAGCCGAGCCGACGACGATTTGCAGCTTGCTAGCCGAGCCGACGATGATTTCTGCTGTCAAAGAATTGGCAATTCTGGCGACTATATAATGATACATCGTATGACGGATCAACGGATCGCATCGCCGGCCCCTCACAAGCCAACGCCAGCTAGAAAGCAGCATCTCATCGTGGCCCCCGCGTATACCCAGGGCACGTTACCAACATCGCCGACATTCCAACCCATGGCATTATAGTAGATGCCAGGGCCCAGCTCCTTCATGGAGTACAAATGACCAAAGTCCGCAATCAAGAGCACCAGCAGAACAGCGCGCCAGACTCGCAGATCCCTGGTTGACCGGAGAACGATTGCCTCGTTGATGGCGAAGAAAAAGTACATGTTTGCAAGCTGAGACATGGCTACGGAGGTGCTCAACGGGACTTGGCTGGCTGGCGCGGTTGCGCTGTTTAGGAGCTCGAGGTAGCGCTGCTGGCGGAAGTGGGTGAAGAATGCGCCAACCAGGGCGGAGATGGGCTCTAGATAGAGGAAGAAGAGGCGGTATGCAAGAGGGAGTCTATTTAGAGGAGCCATGATGGTGTAGTTTGCTGGCGATGTAAGAGCAAGTCTCGGTGAGCGATGTTGCATGAAGTCTTGGAACAGGTAAGCAAATGGATGGCCAAGCTCAACTATGTGTAGAGGTAGGCTTTTCTAGACTTTCTCAGATGGCTACGCTGCTATTGGCCTGCCGGTGGACGTGAGCTGAGCACATGCAAGTAAGCCCTGTCGCTGTGAATACTACCACGCTGCATCTGCTCCGTATTACTGCTGCTACCTCGAGGCCACCCATCTCAAAGCAAATGGCGAATCTGCCGTACGACTCCACCCCCGAAAACGTGGCTAATCTTTTTCTTTTCCCTTTTCAAGATTAGTAGGGATGGGAAGGCGATCATTACCTTGCCAGACTGGGTGCAATGCTCTGCCCAGGGGCTATTAGCTGCGTTTCTCTGGTGTCTCTTATTCATCCATCTGGTCCAGCCACCAATCTCTCTATAGCGGTAGGGAGAGCAGCCAGCGCACATGCTGTACCCGGTTGTCCATCGTCATAGATGTTAAAAAAAAGAGAAACATTACAGTGGATAATACCATAAGTCTAACACTTTGCTCCATTATACTTTTAATAGCAGTAGTAGTGCTACTTGGTGCGACTGGCCCAATCTCGCCTGCATGCACTCTTGAGACATGGGCTGTTGAGCGACTTCAGCCAGTCGTTTTTGCCCAACCGCCTTTTGCTTGGCAGGCACAAGCAGGCACAAGCACACCGTACATTTGGGTGGGCAGCCATACGTGGCGAATAATCCTTTGAGAAGCCGAGAATCAGAGGCAGATGGGCAGAAATAAGCTCCGCAGAGGCCATTGCAGCTGTCCAATCCAAGGTGCAGGAGATCCGGGATGGCCGTGCGGACAGGAGATGCGAAAAACTGCTACAGTAGAGCACAGGCAAACGAAGAAGAAAAATATTGAAAAAAGGAAGCTAAGGAAAATAGAAGCCCAATGAAGTTTTCGATTCATGTTCGGACGCTCCGCTTTATTATAGATCGGCTCAAAAGTATCGGTACGAGGGATGGTATGGCTGCCCGCCATTTGCGGGAGACCCTGTTTAAAAAAAAATTTGCGGAAGGCTGTTGCCCCTGGGGAAGGGAGATGAGATTTTTGAATGGTACGGCACACGGCACTTGGCCCGCGACAGGTACATGTACTTGATGAGCATACATGTAAATGCTTTGTGCTGCAAATCCATCGCGAAGCATTGAATCCAGCCATTGGTCAAACACTCATCCGGCATCTTCCCCTTGAGATGCCCCGGATTCGACCACTAACCCCTACTAGACCAAAAACTACGGAAGCGCGGTGGAGAGAGGCATCGACGCTTTGTGGTTCTCCGTCGAGCAATACTCTGGGGATGCCCCTGACGGGATGACCTGTGCGGGCTATGGCTTACTTATCAGTACTTGTGTTATCAGAGACACTGTTGGCAGAGTCGTCAATAAAAGCCAATTTCGTCATGCTTTGTGCCAAAAGGACCGTGTGTTTCATCAATATTGAAACGGGCGGCATAACTGGGTATAAATGCATCACCTGCACCGAGGCGCAAAAGTTTGTTCTTCTCCTGCAGACACACGAGATTTTGTCGAATGGTAGAAGCGTCCACAAGTACAGGTACCCGAGGTAGCGGTACATGCGCCAACACAGCCCGGTAGTGGCATTAGCGGCAGACAAAGGCTCAAGAAAGATACGTACCGCTATCGGGCGGTCCCTTTTTTTTTTTTTTAACTTAAGCCCGTAGTAAACATTTCATCACCTTGAATCGCGCAACTCTCTCTTTGCCTCTTCTCCTTCTCTCTCAACCACTCTCTTTTCCTTTTCTCCCCTCTTGTTCCATTCCCCAATCTTCTGCTTGCTGCCGTCTGCCGCGCAACAGGATTCCGCATGACCGCCTAGCAGCTTTCCTGTTCCCACTCCATTCTTCACTAAAACCGAAACGAGGAGTCTCTGGACTCACACGCACGAGGCAGTGTTGTCAGCCGCCGCGTGGCGCAATAGCAGAACCGCCCATCTCGTTTCTCCTTCCGCATTCCAACCGCAGTTTTCAATTCGGACCAGACTCTCTTTGCTTTTCTCTCAATACTCTATTTTCTGTCCGTTTTGCTTTGTCTTGCGAGGAATTATTTCGTCCGTCCCTTTAGCTCGTCGACGCCTCTTTTTCGCCAGGATCCGCTGGGTGTTTCAGCAGACCATCTCTAGACTAGTCAGCCATCCTTCTTTGCGCCGACAACGACACGAAACTCCACCGTCACGAGCCATCTTCCACTTCGCGGGCCTCTCCGTATTCAACAAATTCCTTTGTCTGGCCTTTGATTCGCCATCCATTCATCTCGGTCACATTCAGTCCTTCGAGCACACCGAAGACGTACCGGTCGACGCTCTCTACATTCGATTAGTGGCTTGATCTGTACTTCGTGCTACCAACATTTCTTCTACAAGCCGAGACTTTGCTCAGACGTACATCATGGCGAACAATGCTCAGTCCTACGTGATGGGGGCGCCTGCTCGCAATCAGGCCGCTGGTGCTGGTGCACCTGTCGAGCCCCATGACCAGCGTATGCGCAGCATGAGCCTCTCCAACCTTCTTCGACACCACAAACACACTGCCTTTGGCCACGACGACTCGCACCTACCCAGACAGATTACTGAAGTTGCCATCGACGACTCCGAAGACGCACATGAATTGCCTGCTCGAAAGCGCCGTGGCCGCGCTCAAAGCACAGCTGGCACCATCAAAGGGGTCATTCGTCGGGCTTCCCTGTCTCTCAAAGGCATGGTTCATGTTCATCGCCGACCATCCGTCACTGCTGAGCCTTCTGATTCGAACCAGCAGCCGTCCAATGCCAGACCAACCAGCGCACACCACACCTGGAATCGCTTTCGCCACGCCGCGCCCTTTCGTCGCTCGAGGTCTTTCTACGGCACCGAGGATGGGCTTTATGAACAGCAACAGCTGGACCATCAAATGCCTATTCCCGCAATGGGAGATGAGCCTCCGTATATCCCCATGAATACTGGGGCCGCTGCAAAGGCCTCGGTGGCGATGCAAAACGAGTTTTACAACAGACAGGTGACGCACACTCAATGGCTGCAATCTGCGAGCGAAGATAGCAATGACCGTGAGAGCGGAATTGGCATTGTCGTCACTGAGCCTTTTATGGAATCAGGTGTCAGTGATGATGGGTCTATGCTTGGTCAAGATAGCAACATCAGCAGGATCGACTTTATTAAGGAGCTTCCATCCGAGCTCGCTATCCACGTTTTGGCCTATCTTGATGCTGCTGCCCTTGCCAAAGCTGGCGCTGTGTCCCGACACTGGAACGAGGTGGCCCGTAACCAGCATATCTGGCGAGAGTCTTGTCTACGAGAGATGACCACTACCTATGCCACTGGTGAGCCTGTCCAGCCCGGTACTGGCTTGGGCATTCCTGAGATTGCTCCCTCCAAAAATTGGAGGCAAATCTACCGTGCCAAAGCTGAGCTCGCTCAGAAATGGAAGGAGGGTAAAGCTTGTCCCATGTATCTCAACGGACACACAGACAGCATTTACTGTCTGCAATTTGATGAGTATGTCTCACCCCTGATCTTCCCCATACAACTAGTTTCTCATTCGTATACTAATTCGAACGCAGGTATAAAATCGTTTCTGGCTCTAGAGACAAGACCATTAGAATCTGGGACATGCAGACTCTGGAGTGCCGTCTGATTATCGGACCTCCTGAAGTCGTCAATGCCCCCAACGTTCTTGAAGACGCCGAGGGCAATCCCACACACTATGTCAACTTTTCCGACAGCTACAAAGCGGCCCCCTCTCAGCCACAAGTGGCTTCCTTTGCAGAGCACCACAAAGCTTCCATCCTTTGCTTGCAATATGATGATGAGATTATGGTGACTGGCTCCTCAGATTCCACATGCATTGTTTACGATGTGAAGAATGGATATCGACCCATCCGCCGCCTTACTCATCATACCGCCGCTGTTCTCGACTTGGCGTTTGATGACAAGCACATTGTGACTTGCAGCAAGGACATTAGCATCTGTGTTTGGGACCGAGCTACTGGCGCTCTTCTCCGTCAGCTCCGTGGCCACACTGGCCCCGTCAATGCTGTCCAGATGCGTGGAAACACAATCGTCTCTTGCTCTGGAGATTTCCGCGTGAAGCTGTGGAACATTGACACGGGCAAATGCATTCGCGAGTTCGTCGGCCACACCAAGGGCCTGGCTTGCTCTCAGTTCTCAGAGGATGGACGATATGTCGCCTCGGCCGGCAACGACAAGGTGATTCGCATCTGGGATGCCAATACTGGGGAATGCGTCCGTGAGATGCGAGCGCACGATAACCTGGTTCGTAGCTTGCACATTGATAGCGTGAGTGGACGCCTCATCAGTGGCAGCTACGACACCGACATCAAGGTCTGGGATATGGAGACGGGTCGCCAACTGCTCTACTTCCCTCGCTGGCATGCTAGCTGGGTTCTCAGCGCAAAGAGCGATTACCGACGTATCGTCAGCACTGGACAAGATCCCAAGATCTTGATTATGGACTTTGGCGCAGACGTCGAAAACATTGAGATGTTGAAGAGCGCCAACACCGGCATCGGCGATATCCGTCTTTAAACTAATATGAGCATCCGGTCCGATTATTATAGACCATGCTTGGCTGTGGGACCTTTAATAGCAGGTCTTACCAAAACCGCCCGTTGGTGTCACAGAATGGCGCACACAATCGGTTTTAGTTTCTCATGATTTTTTTCTTCTTGGTTGCATCTATCACGGACCAGACGGGGGCGTTCGCCGCTCTAGCGTCGGTTCCTCTCTGACACTTGACTTTATTTCGATTGGCTTTTCTACATCAGCTGCACCACTCGGTGAATAGACTACTTTGGGCATAGGGTTGCAATAGACCGAGCATGTTTGGCATTTTACTTGGCATGAGGCCCAGGCCTACCAACGGTAGACTTTTGGACAGGCGTCATAACTTTTTGACCCTTCTTGTCTACATGCCAGATAATGGGCATTTTTTCTCACACATAAGACATAGACATGCATAATATGGGTTCTTTTGTTATTTGGTTTTCTTTTTCTTATTAATGGGAGCGAGCGGTTTAGGAAAATTGAGGGAAATGGGATTTTGTTTTTATTTTCGATTAGTGGCGCGAGAGACATATAGACGAGATTATGTTATGATTTGCACATACGGGTATTTACTTTTGCTTTTCTTTTCTACGTATGTTAGAGGATAACAATGGATAGCCTTTTCGGCACTTATTCTTAATTTGGTCCGTCTTTGACGGTTTGACAAGATTTTCAGCTCTGATGTGAACATTTGACTTGCTCTTGATGGCTTAGTGTGGATTGCGAGATGCGTATGACAAAAATAGCTATGTACCCCTAGTCACTCATGTCAGAGAGAAGAGAGAAGCTTTTGACATGGAATGTTTACCTTTTTGTTTCTTTTGCCTCGTTGATGGAGGGGGCGTGTTAGATTTGATAGATGGGATTGGAAAATCCTTGTCCAGCTGGATATCAACTCTATTGTATCTTGCACTACGGAGTACAACTACTCTTCGTAGATTGGGCATCCATTGGCTGATGGGAGGGATAGTGGGCAAAAAGCCTACTGGCTGAAAGAACTAGTAGTCGGAACAAAGACGTAGATTAAAAAGAAGAATAAACACAAAATGACGTATGCCTTTTTTTAAGCTAATAATTTGAGGAAGGTAGTTGTCTATAGTTGACAACTCGGCGCGTTAGCCAAAGTAAAACGGAGGCAAACGAGCCGAGGATGCACCGCGTGGTGGATGAAAAAAAGTAGGTATGTGTGTGTATGAATTAAGCCAGCCGCTAACTAGCAAGCAGGGCTTGTGAAGTCAGCAGGGTGGTTTTTGATCTACTAATTGTGGCAATGATCTGATGATCTGTGCTGCCGTCCCTCTTTGCGGCTCGGCGTATGTGCGGAGTTTAGACAGCACGGTTGAAGGGTAAAAAATTAAGAGGCTTGGGCTTGCAGTACGGATGCGGGTATGGCCGAGTTAGTTTGTGGGGATGCGGAGGGTCTTTTTGTGGGGTTTGCAGCAGAGAGAGGGAAGAGAGGAAAAATAATCTGGGGTGGAAGATTGCGGGGGGATTGGTAAGATGTGTATGTAATGAGAGCGAGTGAGTCAGGAAACAGAGTTGAGAGCATATGTTGAACTTGAAGTTGGAATAATTGTGTTGTGCTATGATTAGAGATGTAGGCATTTGGTGTTTTGAAACATGTAGATGGCTCAGCTTAGCCTCATTGTTTAATGAAGTGTATAAGTAGTATATGGTGTGACCGCTAAATTACTTTTGTTACTGGAATATGACGAAATACTCTATTTTTACAGAGTATTCAAACCTGCCATAATAGGCAGAGTATAAAACAATACGGATTAGGAAGTACAATACGCTGGAATCCGTCTGCGGCATATTTTCCTGTCAAAGAGTCATCGGGACCTCTCTCCGAGCTAGTGTTACCCTGATTGGACGTGTAAGCAGCCTCAATCAAGCCCTCTCGGCCCGTTATAAAAAAGAAACTGTGTGATTATTCTTGGCCGCAAGTAGATTGCCCAACTGGTATTACCAAGCATTGTGGATAACGCCTCTACTACATAGTATGTACTGAACAATGGAACAGGAAGAGTGAGGGGAGATTTGACAGGACCGGCCCATTCCGAGAAAACGGGCGGTGAGCTGACAGCTGGATGGATGGGTGGTGCCAAGGCTTGGGAGGCTAAAAAGAAGCCGTGCTTTAGTCTACGGAGCATTTGTACGAATGTGTCTCTGTGGAGTTGTGTATGTTGAAGCGTTGGGCTTTGTTGGATGAGGCGTTCCTTGCAGGCCTCTGGTAGGCTGATGGAACGGGTACCGAATCCATTAAACCGCTGAATCCTTTACCAGCTACTCTCTTGCGGTGTCAACGGGTAATAGTTCCCTTGCATGCTTGGGTTGCATCAGATCGTATTTTGAGCGTATTCTACTGCTCATATTCTGCAGGATAACACTCCGACTAACAGGCAAGGTCGGGGAAGCGCGGCATAGCAAAAAGGCATACTGTTGTTATCTGTACTGCCCGTCTTCCTTTGTGCGGGGAATCCCTGGCTGTCATCGGTCCGGGATTTGGAAGCTGCAGCTTGTCAGCAGGAGCGAATTGCCAAGAGATATCTCGTAGAGCACTTTTGATATATTAGTAGTAGAAATTAGTATGTCTCTATAGAGGCTGGGAAGAAGTTGACCGACTTAGTCAGCTACCTATGGGTGGGTTTTATAAAAAGGATACGATAGGTGCGCTTGTTGTTACGCCACTGGAAGCAGCGGCAGTAAGTGCTGGCAGCAATATTCTCCTCTAAGCTTAATTCAACCTGTTGCCTGCTCGGTCTCGCTTATTGTATCTACCGGACGGGTTGGCCAGGGCATGGGAAGCCGGTAGCAGCATGTACTCCTTGCTCTACGCCTCAGAGCACCCGTCTCGCGGCACCTAGAGCAGGCAGGCCGGCTTCTCTCCGGGCAGTTTCTGGGGTGCATCTGCATGGGTGGGTGACGTGGCTGGGGTCCGTCTGTTGGGGGTTTATACAAGTAAAGTACAGGAGGTAGAATACTTAGTAAAATAGACGGGCGAACTATTGCTTCTGGTGGCGATTGTGTAGGCAAAAGTTTGCGGTGTGGAAGCTTCCGTGCTAAGATACGGCGCGATACTAGCGGTACTGGCATGAACAGCATAAAATGAAGGGGGCACTAGCAACCGTTTATTGAACGGTGTATGATTGTGTAGAGCAGAAACACGGGTCGCAGAGGCTAACCAGGCTCGTCCGCTGGAAGGCTGGATGCCTAATTAGCGGCAGATTTGCTGCAAGGGCTGGGATCCGGAAGTTGCTAGCCAGTCAATGCCCTGGTCCTTTGTCTATTTGGGACGCTCCATTATTAACACCCGCGTTTCGTCGGCGTGGGGTTGATGATGATTTTCTGGTTTTCTGGTTCACCTTCATGATCCTTCTCGGCTCCAAGTGTGCTGCGATATGCTCTGCCGGTGCATCGTTCGTCCGATCATGCTGTGTTTTGGTTGTGTCGGATGGATTTGTGTATTGTTCTCTGCTTGTACCATCTCCTTCTTTCTGGCATTCCTTTATTCTTCCTCATTAGGAAATTCGCGACAAGAGAGGAGTGCTACCTCAGGTGACAGCTTGTCGCACGCCCACAAGAAAGGCGCTTTGTGTAGCCGGGTATGTCGGATGTGGGACGCAGCCTTACTTGTACTTGTAGCGCAGATCCAGGACAATGGGCCGACTGCGTCTGCTGTGCCAAATGCCACAAAGGCTGTTAAATTGCGATCTTCGCGGTGCATCTCGATAGCTGGTGCTAGTTCGGTATTACAGAGTCTGTGGCTCGGAGTATTGATCCTTCTTTATGCTGACAGGGAGCATCTCGTGGCACATCATGTAGTATCTCACAGATGCATGACAATGAATTTAATCTTCTCTTTCCTTTCTTGTACTCGGTGGCGAGTCCATGATGTTCTCCATTCCATTGCTTCCCCTATTCAGAGTGATTCAGCTTGGTGTCTCTCTCTTGCATTGCATGCGACTCTACTGTACCGAGGACAAGACATCATTTGCGGTTCTGAAACAGAGAGACAGCTGCCGGTACAGAGGGTCGGCTGATGGCTTTCACAAGCCAGCATGGGAGCCAGCAGCTGATCAGATTTGTGGTTCGATTTGAACCCTCGCAAATAGGTGTAAATTCAAGGTTCAAGTTATAGCTGCTTCATAACCAGGGCTAAAACTTGAAGCGGCCGGAGACTTATCTACGGCTAGCGGGGAGTGCTTGCCTGTACTAGTACAACTGACATCTAGATAGCGGAACATTTACAAGGCCTGGGAGCGCCCGCTGCGTTGTACAAGTACAGCGCCCAGAGCACCCGCCTCTGCCGCCGTAACCCTGATCCCTTCATGATGTAGCTGCTGTGGCTAGTGCTGAATAACCCGCCCAGAGGATGCTAGCCCAGGGGCAAAGCGTAATTCCAGCGGTGCGGCGCTAAGCTTTTAGCCCTAGTGGCTCATCTCCCGATCCGGGCGGAGAGCGCAGAGGCAGACACTGATGCTGCTCTCTGCTCTGTTCCACCAAGACATGATCGATCCAAGGATTGGATGCGACAGCCAGATTTCCTGTCCCGCCGCCAGAGAATCGATCATCAAGAATACGAGCAAAAAGGTTTTGCTGCGGCCGTGCCACAAGGTCCAGATCGACGCTGGGGCGCAAACCATAGCAAGGCCAGCTGAGTTTATGCGGTTCATCATGAGGGTCCGAAAATACGCTTTTTACGCACGGGATGCCCGCTTGGTGTCTCAATACTCTGGTATACATAGCCTAATCGAGTAGTCTTCGTTTCTTTGCCGATCAGTCATTGACTAGAATGTTGTAGCGGCGCTCTCAATCTCGTTTTCGGGTGGTTGAAACAGAACAGTACTGCGCCCTCACTCGGGGAGTCTCGTCGTTTCATGCATGGCGCGCTCTCTTGGCTCGGCGGCTTTTTCTCGCTGTTTCTTTTCATATCTGCGGATGTCCGAACAGGAGATGGACATTGGACGTCGTCGGAGTTTGTCCAAGAGCTCTTCTCGATGGGCTGGTCAGGCGGTTCCCCTGGGATCTACTGCTGGCCTTGGGAGGATGGTCGCTGGCCACACCCATGTAACGATCCCATGTCCAGGCTGGCTGAAACAAAGGGTGGCAGCCAATAGGTATCCCTGTGTCCCTGACCAGCCGCGTATCCACCACGCCGCTGTGGCGGCTACGCTAATAGCCAGGACTGACCAGAGACTCGAGGCTAATGCGCCATCGATGCCCAGACAAGCTCGCGAATAGCATCCAGACCCAAACACGGAGCGCTTCTCGTAGCATCATCGCACTCCACCGGCCACTGTGTCTCTGATTTTAGATGAGCTCTTGCGAGGCTTAGGCTCCTGGCTGTCTCAGAGGTCCTGGTTCAGCCCGCCGCTCCCATCCAACAGCTGCCGCCGCGCGTACGAGTGCGGAACAAGGAGACCGAGTAGGGAGAAGAAGCTTTCGCCCTCAGTGGAGAGGCTGCGAGGGCACTACGCGCAAAATGCCGACTCTAACTTGGCCTATTTTTGGCATGGGTGCCCGATATAAGGCAGGTTTCCTATCTCCATCTCTCCTGTGACGCGTTTTGTTGGCGTTCTTTCTCCATAAGGCTGCAATTGACTTTTCAACCATCTCGTTTCATCAACCACCGCCTAGTAGACGGTTGGGGACCTTCTGTGAAAGTCAATTGAAAAGAGCTCGAGTTTTGCTTTTTTTCTTTTCTTTGTTTCGATTCTGTTCAGCAGCTCTTTCTGTTTCGCCATTGGCTGTCAGCTGTCATTTCATTCGTCGTCCGATTGTGTTTGGAATAACGTTTCTCGCAACTTCACTTTCGCATCAAATCACTTTCATCTATCGCATAAACGGCCCACTCCATTTTCGGCCCTTCGTCCCCTCGTCCCCCTGACATATCAAAGGAGAGATAGACGATCCGTCGATTAGATTCACTAGCATTAAGACGGTTCTAGCAAGTGCCTGACATTCCGCCGCATACAACTGCCTTCTACTACCAGCGTTTACCGTACAAGACCTGTACGCAACAACATCATCATCATCTTGGCGTGGTAAGTCACTACATACAACGCTGCATGCATGCGGAGGTGTCATTCTGTGGAGAGCAGCGGGATGGAGGGCGTGGATGGCCCATGCTGCTCGCTTCTGTGCGGCCCGAGAGGCATCAGGAAAGCTTCTGGTGCCGGATACTGGAGAATAACGGTTTGCTGGAGCATCTGTGTGCGCGCCTTTCATGTGTGTGTGCGGGTGCCTCATGACCCTCGCCACGGCGGCCAGCGCTTGAGCCCAAAGAAGAAGCTGCATAGCGTCTTCTCGCCTTGGCTTTGCCCTCCTTCTCGGTCTCATGCAAAGAGCCATCGGCGCGTGATGGTGGGGTTCGAGGGCGTTTGAAAGCCAAGGGGGGTGTCGATTCAACGCACCATGCTTCACCACAACCTTCTCTTTGGCCGTTGTATTGTTCTGTTCTTTATTGTCAGCCTTTTCCCATTCACTGCCGCGGCCTATTAAAGGACCTTGTCCGGCCTCACTTTTCACAATCCTCTCACCAACACCTCTTCTCATCATTGTTGTGTTCCTCCCTGCGCATTGACAACTGTCTTGCGCATATCCGCTGTGATAGTAAAGCTTCAAGCTTGAAGCTTCTGAGGGAGAGGATATTCAGAGTCAGTCCATTCTTCTCTGGTTCCCGTCTCACAACTCCCCCTTTGCCCTTTACATGTCTCTCATCAACGTGCACATATATATCCCTTTTACACTACATCACACTTCCAATTGTGCAATTTATACAAAAAGCCTGTGGCTAGGCAATATCTTTTGTTTTGAACAAACCGCTGACTCTGTTTCTCTCGCGTAGCCTATACCTACTGAACAGGATATACGCAACCATCCTCGAAACTCGAATCGCAGAAAAGCGGCAATCAACTGTTTCATAGTCATGATGGGTCTCTCAACCGTCTTGACGGCCTCTCTCCTGGCCTTGCGTCTATTTTCGGCGCCTGCTCTTGCTGCACCAGCACCCGCCGCTGATACCCAGGCTCTGGTCGAAGCGGCCACTGCAACAAGCTGGTGGCTTCCCAACATCGCGCGAAACGGCACTGTCCCCTTCGGTGCTGCCGGCTACAAGGTCTATCGCAATGTGCAAGACTATGGAGCAAAGGGTGATGGTGTCACCGATGACACTGCTGCCATCAACGCTGCTCTTAGCGACGGAAACCGATGTGGTAAAGGTTGCGACTCCTCCACTACGACTCCTGCCATCGTTTATTTCCCTCCTGGAACCTACATCGTCTCAACGCCCATTCAGCTTTGGTACTACACCCATCTGATCGGTGATGCCACCAACCTCCCTACCCTCAAGGCCTCTGCAGGCTTCTCTGGTTTCGCCGTCATTGACTCCAACCCCTTCGGATACACCTCTCAGAACAACTTCTTCCGCCAGGTTCGCAACTTCAAGATTGACCTGACTGGACAGCCCGAGAACACTGGTACTGGTATTCACTGGCAGGTTGCCCAAGCTACTTCAATTCAAAACGTCATCTTTAACATGAACACCGATACCTCCTCCAACAACAAGCAGCAGGGTATCTGGATGGAGGATGGCTCTGGAGGTTGGCTGAACGACCTCACCTTCAATGGTGGTGCCTTGGGTATGTGGGTCGGCAACCAGCAGTTCACCAGCCGCAACCTCGTCTTCAACGGCTGCCAGACTGCCATCTACATGAACTGGAACTGGCTGTGGAGTTTCCAGGGTCTCACTATCAACAATGCTAATGTTGGTATTGACATGAGCAACAGCGCCGTCGGTTCCATCTTGCTTTCCGACTCCACAATCACCAACACCCAGGTCGGTGTGCTTACCGGTTACAGCACTGGCCAGAACGGCACCGCTGGTTCCCTCGTTTTGGATAACGTCGATACCACCCAGAACACCCCCATTGCTGTCAAGAGCACCAATGGCGCCACCCTTCTCAATGGAAATGCCAACATTGCTTCATGGTCCCAGGGTCGTGCCTACTCTGGCACCAACGCAGGACAGGCTGTTCAGGGTACTCGTGCCGCCGTCA
Organism: Trichoderma evansii; assembly: GCF_050947405.1. Lineage (NCBI taxonomy): Eukaryota > Fungi > Ascomycota > Sordariomycetes > Hypocreales > Hypocreaceae > Trichoderma > Trichoderma evansii. The sequence continues at coordinate 2,668,000 of NW_028145204.1, forward strand.
GCAAGCCCGCCGCCTTGACCGTTGGCGGCAAGATCTTCACTAAGAGCAAGCCTCAATACGAGACAGTCGCTGCCAGCAACTTTGTGTCCGTCAAGGCTCACGGTGCCAAGGGTGACGGTGTCACTGATGACACTGCTGCAATCCAGGCCGTCTTCAACAGCGCCACCTCGGGCCAGATCGTCTACTTTGACCATGGTGCCTATGTTATCACTAATACCGTCAAGGTTCCCGCTAACATCAAGATTGTTGGTGAGATCTGGCCTCTCATCATGGTTGGTGGCAGCAATTTCCAGGATCAGAACAACCCTAAGCCTGTCTGGCAGATTGGTCAGCCTGGCGACGTTGGCAACGTTGAGATTCAAGACATCATGTTTGAGACTCTCGGCCCCCAACCCGGTGCTATTATCGTTGAGTGGAACGTTGCTGGCGCTTCTCAGGGCTCTGCCGGTCTTTGGGACGTCCACTGGCGTATTGGCGGTTCTGCTGGTACTCAGTTGCAGTCCAACACTTGCGTCAAGACTCCCACCGTGACAACTTCTCCTAACCCAGCCTGCATCGGCGCTTTCTTGCTTCTGCACGTCACCTCTTCCGCCAGCATCTACATGGAGAACTCTTGGCTCTGGGTTGCTGATCACGAGCTTGATCTCTCTGACCACAACCAGGTCAACATTTACAATGGTCGTGGTCTCTTGCTCGAGAGTACCAAGGGTGCCTGGCTCTGGGGTACCGCTGCCGAGCACAGCCAGCTTTACAACTACAACTTCAACGGCGCTCAGAACGTTTACAGCAGCATCCTCCAGACCGAAACCGCCTACATGCAGGGCAACCCTGATGCCCGAGTTCCTTTCACGGCCAACACCAAGTTTGCTGACCCTGATTTCTCCAAGTGCACCACTTCTACATGCGCCCGTACCTGGGGTATCCGTGTGGTAAACTCCAGCAACACGCTCATCTACGGCACTGGCATGTACAGCTTCTTCAACAACTACGCCCAAGACTGTGTCGACGCCAACAACTGCCAGGATAGCATGATTGACATTCAGAGCTCATCAGTCAAGCTCTTTGGTGTCAGCACCAAGGCCAGTGTCAGCATGGTCAACCTCAACGGCCAGCAAGTTGTCTTTGACAAGGACAACCGCAACACCTTCTGCGGCACTGCTATTTCTTATGAGACGTCATAGAAGGGCGACGAAGATGCAGTGACTGCTGCCCCCGGGCCCAAAACAAATCCCAGCAATGAAAGTGAGTCGATGGGGTCGATCCCTGAGATTCCGGGCAAGCCATACTTTTCCGGAACTTTCTCATTACCCACATTGACTGAATCTCCGCCGTTGCTGGGATGTGGCCCCGAAAAGACGGTGGTGATGACTCGGACCGTATTTGCTACCGCAAGCACTCTAAATATTTGAACATATTATGATTGATACGTGTATATATAACATATATGGAATATGCTGGGGATATTGGGGGGAATGTTTCATATTTTTCTTTTCTTATTTTTAAATTCTCATCTTACCTTTGTCCTATCTAAGATCTGGTCCGTTGGAGATTTTTAGGGCGCATGCCATTAGAGGCGGAGAGAATTCATATTTCCTTGTCGTTTTATTATCAAGAAAGTCATTATTTTTTGGTTTATTTTTTGGGAACAGCGTGGTCAGGATTTTTGAGCCCACGCCAAAAAAGGATGGCACTTGATGTGCCTTCTAGGGATAGACATATCCGATGGCGGACTGAATAAAATGAATTGAACTCAATTTTGAGGGCCAAAAACTATTTGCTTGACTGTGTGTGAATGATTGGCATTGTATTACTTGTGATAAGAAGCTTCCGTCTAGTGAATGCTTTTGATGGTGTGTTTTGGAATGAAACGGCTGCGGTTGGGTGAGATTGGATAGGAGGCTTGCTATGCATTAGGCAGCATTACATGTAGTACGTGTACGCACGTGGCGACTGGACCACTCGCCTCTATCAACAGCACCGTTATCGAATAGAAAGAAACGACAGACGATGAATTAAATTAAATTATATATATCTTAACGTGCTCAGTAGACTAAAATCTCTCTATGTGTGCAATAATTATCGCAGTAATGTTGCTTGCAAAAGGCAAGCAAAGCGAAATGAAAATACACACAAAAAAAAGATGCAGCAAGGGGTCCTCGAACACAGAAGCAAAAAAGAACAAAAGTGAAGGCTCCCCTTGCGGAGAGCGCAAAGGACTATTGCGGTACAGATGCTGACGCTCCTGTTTTAGTTACAGCTACTTCACTGAGAGTCTTACATTTTATTTTGACTTATAAGGGCATGTTGCGAGATGGGCGGAGCGAGATGGTGGTTGGCTGCCTTTTTTGAGTGGGGCGGTGGCTGTGGAGGCTGCGGGAGGCGCGAGTTAGTCACGCCGCGAGGTTTTGGGTTAGTGGGAGTGGGACGCTGCAAGGCCCCTTTGCAACATGCTCTTATAAGGCAAAGTAAAATGGTCAACTTTCAGTGAAGTAGCTGTAATTAAAAGTAAGAAACACTTTACCAAATGCATGGCATTGCTTTCCGCAAGGAGAGGCTTCACTTTTGTTCTTTTTTGGTTCTGTGTTCGAGGATTCCGTGCTGCAACCTTTTTTTGGTGTGTAGTTTCTGCACACGTAGCCACCGCTACAGCCACTGCCGTATGGTGTTTATGGGGATGGACTAGGTATTATGGATTTCTATAGCATTCTTCTTTTTGAGTATGGCTTTTGGGTAGTCTTATGGTTGGATTTGGGACAAATACGGGGACTATTTGACTGTTGTTGGGATCAATATACAGAGATACCATCACGTAGGCGCATAAACTGTGTGTGCATTCCTACTACGTATGCCACATAATACCACTGCTTGGAATGCAAGAAAAAATCTTAAATAAAAGACAAAAGCTCCTAATAACAACGGCTTCAGTGCGTTTTGCCTAAAGGCATATCCAAACCGTTCTCTAAATGCAGGCTAGTTTACTGTTCGAATTATACGAGGTGAGGTCTGCTGGCATGGGAGAGACAAATGACAGCTGCGGTAATAGTCTTGATCTAAAAACACAAATTCTTTTGTAGCAATGGCACCTAGGATTATAAAATAGCTTGTACATGTATAAAAAGATGATACACGCCAACTCTGCTTCGCCATTGCAACAATTGGGGAGAACAACGACGATGAAGGAGAAGAGAAGATGAGTGCGCCAATCTTCAGTTAGTGCCTACAAATGAATACTCACTATATCGTAGTACAGTGTGGTTAGCTTTATTTACATACAATGTTCTAGAGTAGAAAAAGAGCGAGGGAAGATGGCTGTGATTCGGCTGTAATGAAGAATAAAGCAATATCGGCTAGCAGTGAGTCTTTGTACAGGGTATAAGAAAAAGCTGCATGGTGATGTATATAGTAGCATAATACCCAATGTAGGAAGCAGTACACAGACACGTCCCCAGCAATAATACATGCTTAGAAGAGGACGACAGAAAGAAAATTTAATAAAGAAAGAAGAAAAATAAGAGTTGCCGTAAGAAAAACTAGAAAAACAGAGATGAACATATAAAAGTGCAGAAGAGGTATATCGCCAATGTGTTAGTTGTACTTGAGGAAATAAATACAAGCTCAAAAAAGGGGAAACAAGGAGATTCGAATGGAGGTGCAAAAAGTGAAGGCTCCGAAGAGCAATTGTTAAACTACCTTAGATCCAATGATCCAGGGGTTTGATGACTGAGTTAATACAGCTACTTCACTGAATATCAGTACATTTATGTTTGGTTATATGGCGTGTTGGGAAAGCGATGTGTTGGTAGGCTGCCTAGTTGAAGGATGCTGATGCTGTGGGGTTGGCGTTGAGTCATGCGGGGAGCTGGAGCTAGTCTACATGGACCTAGGTACCTGACTACATGTACTTGGGACGTTGTTAATATATCAATTTCTAGCGTGGCCGTAAATAAATTAGATACCCGTTGGTGCATTCTTGAGAAGTAGAATAAAAACTAGGTGATATTGGTGCTGTCGGCGAGGTGCTGTCTACGGTCTAAGCCGCGTAATGTACAAAGTAAAGAGTAAAGATACGTGTACGTAGGCACTTGTTCGCACTGCGTATGGTATACTCGAAAGGGAGAAAAACACCCAAGAAAAAAAGGCGTTTTACAAGAAAATTTGAAACACTGGAGTTGATGAGATGGCACTATGGGGGATTAATATGCCTAAGGAGAGAAATATAGGACCAAAAAAAGGGCAGATGCAAAGAGGATTCGAACAGAGGCGCAAAAAGTGAAGATCATCAATACGTCCGTGACTCACGAAGCATTAAACAGCTGGTCTGAACCAGCCAAATGAGTTTGAGCTACTTCACTGAGTGTAAGACGTTGATTTTTCGCTTATAAGGGCGGGTATGTTGTGAAAGTGGGTGGTTAGGTGGTTTGCTTAGTCAAATGATGCTGACGCTTGTGGGTTGGCTGTGAGTTATGTGGGGAGCTCGAGTTAGTGCTGGAGCTTGGGGGAGCGGCCATATCCTCGGGATAATACACCATGTATGAGATAGCTGGTATTTACGTAGCGGAGAAAATATTACAAGGAGATTTAGTCGAGCCTTGAAATCAATATTTTAGAGCGTGTGACTCGATTTCTCAAGTTTGTAAAAATATACTCTTTGGGTTTGAACTCTCCTTATTCACCACCGTGATGACTAGACCCTGCTTTGTTCATACTTATGACAAAGACACAAGATAGAAAGATATGATAGTGGTTGGTTATGTTATATTAACCTTGCAAATTATATATTAGTTACGAACAACTGTCCATAATTCGCTAGATAACAAAACTATATGAAGACGACTTTGTGTTTTCCTTTCTGAAAGTAGAAGTTGGTTCATGCTTCACTAAAACTCATACAAGTACTTGTAAAACAGTGGGTTGATAGCATATAAAGGAAATGAAGCCGTCTTCTCTGCTACAGTGCTAAATTGCCAATTCCCATCTCGTCACGAAATCGGCGTCCTTTGTCAACAATTGTCGGACACATGCAGTATTTTCTCTGCCGTTCTCGAATAGTATGTGAATAGCATGATAGAGATTACCGAAGGTCGTCGTATACAATTTTATTCAACCAAGTCCATCCGTTTTCCTAAGGCTCCTTCCTTATCCCCTTAACAAGAAAACACAGAGCCAATGCCACCAGTAGTTTTCTGCATCCTAGCACATCGACTAAGATACAAACCGTTGAAGAGCCTTGGAAAAGCTCACAGTTTTGGGATGATTCGGCCCTAATGTAGAGCGGCTATACTCCAAAGCCTGCTGCATTAATGAAACTGCATCCTGACGACGTTCCATCTTATACCAACTCCAAGCGAGGTTATGCATAGCTTGAATTGTATTTGGATGCTTGCCTCCAAGAATCTCTCGTTGGAAATCAAGAACTTGAACATCAAGAGGCTCTGCTTCGCGATACCGGCCTTGTTTATGATATGTTGTAGCAAGGTTTGCAATTGCCTGGATTGTATCGGGATGCTTGTCTCCTAAAGCGTTTCTTCGAAATTTTAATACCTTTTCATCCACTCGCTCTTTCTCTCTCCATCGCCCACTGTCTAACAAAAATCGGGACACTCTGCTAAGTAGCTTTGCCGTTTCAATCTGCTTCCCGCTTATATCTGCCCATTCTCCGATTTGCAGTGCATGTGCTAAATATTTCTCGCATTGTTTCCAAGTAGTTTGTTGCGATCGAGGGAAGAGGTCTGCTGTGGCTCGTAGAGCGATGCTCGAGAAATATTTTTCGCTTCCTACATGTTTATTGTCACCCACGCTTGCTAATTCGACAAGCTTACTGTTAGCTAATACTGGTTCATGCTGATTTGTTTGTATCTCGGCCTCGTTCTCGTAGATGTTGCTCTGGACGATTTCATTTTCGTTGATTGTATTTGGCCTGTCTATACTCAGGCCATATCGAATAGCCTCCTGGACGAGTTTATGCATCTCATAATTTCTTGTACCATCTTCCATTTGGCGTATGCCAATAAAAGAAAACTCCTTCAAGCGTATGATAATTTTGACGACCTCAGATTCTAATTGCTCTGAATTGTTTTCCAAGGATTTACCAATGTGGCGGAGTGCGGTCGTTATCATTTCAGTTGGAATGTTTTCGTTGCTAACGTACGCGATGACATGAAGGATTTTATATGTCATTTCGCTCTCTTGTCTAATGCGAGTAATTGAAATAGTCCATGTCTCAAGTATAGTATTAGGCACATTGCGCCTTCTACGCCTGTTAAACTCATTTATCTTCAGGGTATCCCATCTTTTCTTGCTTTGTGCCAGTAAAGATAAATACTCTTTAGCTGTTATTGATGCCCGATGCATGTATACTCCGGCTTGCATAATAGCTAATGGAAGCAGCTGGAGCTCTTTCACCAAAGACTCAATATCAGCTTCTTTGCTTGATTCTGCGCTTCCGAAAGTCATGAGGAGTTGTTTTGCCTCGTCAAATCTCATTTGTGCAACCTCGATGCCCCGCCCTTGGCCTACAAGAATTCCCATGATATGGGCATCACGAGTTGTCCATAGCACTGTGCCCGTAGAGGCGTGAGGTATATACTGAAATAGACTCTTCGTTTCTTCAGCTGTTTGCCCAACGCCGAATAACTTCAGGTCATCCGCGTTATCGAGAATAAGCACCCAATTAGATAGTGACTCGATGCCATCGCGCACAGCCTCAAAAAGATCTTCTTCGCTCAGGTGGCTCTTGTCAATTTGAAGTTTCCGAGCTATGGTTTTATAGTCTTGTGAAAATGTTGCTTCGGTATCAGCATGCACCCACAAGACTGAGCAACTGGTGTCGGCGCACCGCTGATACGCGTAGTTCAGTGCGATTTGTGTTTTCCTAGGTCAATTAGCCGCTACGCCTATTCGTGTACTCGACTGATGTGAATATGGACTTACCCAGACCCGCCTAAACCCCAGAGTGCGGCACTATTGGATATTTCTGATGAATGTGGCAGAAGTGTATTGAGCTTATCCACGAGATCCGAGCGATGGATCAGATCCTCGTTGCGTGGATATGGAATGACGCGAATAGCGACTCGAGCTGGTCGGTAGGTCGGATGGAGATTGAGCGTGGTATAGTTGTTGCCCTGGTGTATCCTATTCTGGTCACCAAACTGGCTATTTGCAACCGAGGAAGGCGACTGCTCCATCTTGTTTCCGATGCTCTGTTCTGTGCAGTACAGTTTTACGAGTGCTTGTTCTGACAACTATGCAAAATTCATTCCACTTGGTGCCCAACAGCGTTGCAAGGCTGGGAGGCATGCGGCCTTTACGATTGGCTGAAACCCAGAGCTGAATTTCGCTTTCTTTCAATGCTGCATAGGCGGGGTACATGCATCAAGAAGTCGAGTACAGCTACTATGTCTAATGACTACAGAGGCGAAAAAGGATATTGATTCATATAGAGCATTCCATTTCCCAATGCGCAGACTATCGATGTTCCTCGTAAGAGCTATCTGTACATGTGTATGCTGTGAAGCCTTTTCTTTTAATCGATCTTGTGATATTACAATGAGCTCGTCGACTTAAACTGCGGGGATACTGTGTCTTCTGAAGAGCCTGGCGCGGTCACTTTTATTCTAGAAAAATGCAAATGTCCATATTTTGTAACGCTCGAGTATATAACAACAAAGCGCTAGCGTCTTTATTTGTATCTATCAAGTTATAAATTCATGCTTTTGACCTCCGATGTTGGTCACGAGCAATTGTTTGCTCAAGATTGGAAGTGGCTAAGTCAAAAAATAATACCAACTTTTCAAATTTGTTCTATAGTTGAACTACTTAGCAAAGAGATCCCCTTGTATTCCCCCCATTGTTGGTGTAGACATGATTTTCCACCTCGTGTTAAATATGATCCGCAACTAGGTAGCTAAATCAGTACTTAATATAGAAATATCTAATGTCCTTCCTTTTTTCTTTGTTGAATTCTCCGCGTTCTTTATGCTGGTCATATATCTTTGTTGACATATGTACAGCAATAAGTTGATCACAGCTTTTTTCATGCTAGTTTCTTCTACGTGTAGTGTGAACAGATCAGTGCCATCAAAAAAACAACTAAAAAGGCATCTAACTACTGCTTGTAAAGGAAAATAAAAAGCATGGGTAGTCTGAAATTCTTGCATATAAGTAGGGAGAGACGGGCAGCCTTGAATGCGACAAAGCACAGTCATCTCTCTAATAAACCACTCGCATTCTCAATCGTCTGTTAAACACGGATAAATAAAAACTAGTATGGATTCTATCAATCCCTCCACCAACACCTTCTCCGATTACTACGAGGATGACAGCCTTGTCAGCCTTGTCCCCAATCAGCAAGGGGCTAGAGAGCCGTCGATTCACGAGAACCTTGTCAATTCCAGCTTGAAGCTAAATGTAGATGTGTTTCCTCGTCTATACCCGACTGTTTTACAGCTTAGGCAAGAGAAGTTTAAGATTGAAATTGAGCATAAAGAGAAAACTTCTTATAATATGTTTCACTTACATCCTGAGTTGTTTCCTTGTGAAAATCTAGATTTTCTTAATTATGACGTTTTCGCTATTTCTTCTAGCCATACAGTTATTAAAAGGATGATAAACGTATCATATGTTAGTCCGATGCCTGCTGGTGGTCTTGGTATTATGATACCTAGCTGGGGAGGGAGTGGTAATCCATTTTACAAACACAAATTATTTGGCAGTGAAGATATACCTTCTCATCGAAATTTGTCCTGTCTGATATTCATGCGAAACCGTGAGAGCAATAAATTTGAGCTGGAAGTTTGACACATTATCTTATTGGCTCTAATCTACGATGAGGAGCTATTTAGAAAACGAACGGAACGCTATTCATGTATAACAGCATTCTTTCATGAAACTACATATATGCAAATGAGGTGTCCATAAGACGCAATAGAGCCTTTTCCCTTTCACAGAAAACGAGCTCTATAATTCTTTAATTTTGGATATATTGTTACCTCAATAGCCCTTTATTATTATTCTATTTACGACTGGCAGCGATTTTATATGCAATTATTATTTTATGTCTTGTTGGTCCCCAGTGAAGCCGTAAAATACATGTAGTTAAACCGAGCTTCTAGTCTCTTGTTCTCGAACCCCACTCTCTTTGCACAGAGGATTGTACAACTTCCCGCATAAAAAGACAGAGGTATCGCTTTGGCTCCTACCCCTTGTCCCCCCGAAGGAAACAAAGAAAAAGAAGGACTGGGGGAGTAGCTACAGCGGTGCAGTTCATGGTGGAGCAAAATGCATTGAAAGTGGCTACGTCGAAAAACAGTACCAATTGTTCAAATTTGTTCTATAATTGGATGACTTATGAAACAAATCGCCTTGTAATCCCCCGATTGTTGGTGTAGACATGAGGTTCTATCTTGTTATACATACATATGGCGCGACGGTGCGACTCTACCAATATTAGATATAGAAATCTCGATGACTTCTTTTCTTCTTTCTTTGTTACATTCTTCGCCGCTATGTATCTCAAAGCCAGCCTCGGATGTGTTTATGAATAGCTTCTTTGACGCGCAATACAAAAAGGAAAAATCGGCCTGTGCCGTCACTGATCGAATCGAAAATTTATTTGATCAGGTACTCCTGGTAAAGCTAAATGAAATGGACACTCCATGTCTAATGGACGGTTCGCGCCAACAGGTGATTTGCATATAAATATGAGAGAGGCTGTCAGGCTTTTAGACGAGATTAAGTTTCATACTTTTTTCTGTTCGATAAACTGCTAGCGTCTTTCAGCTACTATTAGCCAATGATCAATATGGCCAATACCGATATGGATTGTATCTATTCTTCTGCCGATAAAAACCACCGAAACGCCTAGTTTTTAATGACACAGAGATGAACGAACCTCTCGCCAATGACGCGGAGGATGATGATCTCAACCCTTTTTCTGATAAGCACGCAATCGAAAGCACCTTCTCTGATGACACAGAGACGAACAGCCCAAGCAGGTATATTGATATACCAAAGCCCAAGCCCAGAATGCCTCTTTCTGATTCTACTATTGCCGGGTGGGAACAAGAGACTCTAAAGTTTTATACTCATTATGAATTTGAATATTATTACATTTATTTCGGATGTTTCAAATGTACCAAAAATGTCAACCTTTGCCTTCAAACCCTAGGTTAGAGTATCAAAATTACGAAGTCGTTACTACCATTCCCCCCCCATTACGAAAGTATTGGGCAACTTTTATCCATCTCAAACGTTGGTCCATCCTTTATACCTGGTCTTACTATTATAATACCTTGTTGGATGAATTTTACTCGAAATTCAGAGGATAGGCCATTTGCCAGTTCAAATATCCCAATCAGGGAACGACCTTTTCTAATATTTACAGAAAGGAGCAAGCTCAATGGGCAAGAGCTGAAATACGACGATATAATCTTAATGGTTCAAATCGAAGATATGGAGGAATTTAAATTATATCACGAACATTGTATCAATGCGATACAGCTATTATTTAGAATCCGGGTCTTCTTAAAGCTAGAGAGAAAAGTTTGGAGGTGACTTCACTACACCCAGGCTTAGTTACTCTTCCATTAGCTACGAGATTTAGCCGGTTCATCATCATTACCATACTCTAGTTCATAGTCACATTGCTTGCTATTCTTTGAGATTAGCACCTTTGGTATTCTTGATTGATCTCTTTGGTCTCTCGTTTGGTTTTTCATCATCTTTCTTGATTCCTCACAAATATAAACTGAGTTGTAACGTAGTTCGATAGGTTTAGATAGAGAAAATTCTTGGTTTCTTTTTCATCACATGAGGTCCTTCAGGTGTTTAAAGTAAAATATAAAGATGTGGAAATGTAACCATCTTCATAATCTCCTCGAATGATTGCAGAAAATTTGGACTGCTACCTTCGTGCTGCCAGAGTGGCAACTTTATTCTGATCAAGGGGCATCAGTTGATACCCCGTTCTATGAAAGTTGGGAATACCTAACTGGCCTCCTGGTTTTCTGACGAGTAGCTTTGGTTATGAATAAAGTGATTTAAACTACTCGGGGAAGCATAGCTGGCTTGGGTATTTCTGCTTCTCTGAGCATTTCAACCGCGCTCAGATTGCCTTTCTCCAGCGTCAATTACTCTTATCATGGCAGCGTTATAAATCAACCTTGAATCAAGAAAAATTGGTAAAATTTGATGTTATGCTGTCACCAAAATGCTGGGGTTGGTTTCAGAAGTGAGCAGTTTTGGGTGGTATTCTTTCCAAACCCGAAAAATCTACCCCATACAGGAGGGCTGGTGAGGCAGGATACCAGGGACACGTATGGCATAGAGACTTTTGAAGCTTCAAACGTCAGTTCCAAGTACTTGAATTGCTTCCAAAACAATTTTTTCCGATTTTCGAAAGTCTTCCGAGTATTGGTTCTTGTCCTGTGGTGCCAGATTCTCAAGCCACCAGGGCGCGATATTGTCTTCCAATCGAGAAAGCGATGTTGCTTCTCTCCAATCTTGGTCTTTGATACCTTTTCTTGGGGTATTCAATCCGCGGGCCTCGAGCCCGCTCAAGTATGCTTCGTAGAAAACATCGGGCCAGTCGCCTTCATTTCCCACAGAATCATTGACAAATTCATCCAATTCAGGGAAATATCCGGAAAACTCAAAGTCAATAACACCAGTGATTTTCATATGGTCCTCAGACACTAAAACGTTGCGTGGAGAAAGGTCGTAGTGTGTAAAGAAAAATTGACCTTTCCCATTGCTTATCCCGAGCTGCGGCAATTGGGTGGCAATGAACTCTCTGACTGGAGCTATTAGCTGCCTGTTGCCAGCAAATATATCGAGTTCCTGAAGCTTCTGAAGCCGTGCCTCAAGTTTCACTTGGTAGTACTGAAGCTGGCTTAGGATAGGCTTAGCAACTTTGACACCAAACCCAGGCATGTATGAAGAAGACGCAATGCGCAAACCGGCAATTTCTAATGAATTTAGATCTTGATCCTCCCCATGAGACATTTCACATTCAAGATTTCCAGCGCTTGCCCAAGCAGGGAGAGATCCTCTCCAGCGGTAAACTATGTCCGCTAGTTGCTCGCCGACGACCTTGAGCTTGTCTGTATCCAGATTCAACGTCGACAAAGAAACTCCAGGAAGTCGAGTCATTAAAATCCAGCCCTGAACTTGCTCTTCGGCTTCGGAATTAATGTCAAATTCTTTTGCTGCCAAAGTTCCCGTGACAGTGAGCTTGTGAATGATGGAATCCTTGCTATCAGACCAAGCAAGGACCCTTGGTGACGGTATTTCGGGCACAAAATGTTCAAGAAGAGACAAGCATGACACTTCATTTTTGCTCTTTGTCTGGTCAAAGAACTTTCCGTTTAATTTCAAAACCAAATCATTGACAGCTCCGCTGTTCAGGCCGTGTAAGTGTAGGTCGTCTGGAACATTTATCTTCAAAAAGTAGATGCGATTATTGAATGATCGGCCATGCTCTAGAGGATCGATGGCCAAAATTCTGCATCCAGGAACTAGGAGATCAATAATGCTGACGATAGTTTCTCTTGAGAAATAAATCCCATGAGTTGGGTGAGTTTCTGGAGTAGTCTCACGCGGACCTAAAGTGCTCTCCATGAGGGCGGTCTACGGCGGTGTACGGCGGTGTTTCAAAATGAACGGAAGATTAGAGAATGAATTTTCTAAGAAATGTGAAGATGCATGGCAGAAGGGCGAGAGGGGAGCAACCAGATCGTGGACCATATATCGCTACGAATTGGAGACTTCGTATGGAAATACATGCACCTATGATGGAGGCGGCGCCCACTGTAAATTACCCGGCAAGTGAGTCACATGCCGCCCGTAGCATCTAGCAATCCAGACGCTCATTCACTTGTCCGCACCAACATATGAACCGGGGTTCTCGTAAATGTATTATATATGTACACATATTAAAGAGATGCTAAACGTATCAGCTGCTCGTTTGGATTGTCTTGATGATCATTATTATTCTGGCCAGATGAGGATGACCAGTAATCCCATATGCGATTACAGCAGATTTAGCGGCGAAGATATACGGCCTAAAAATCCATCCTCTCTAGTATTTACATGAAAGCGTAAGAGCAATAAATATGGGCCAGAAATAGAAGATATACTCTTATTAGTTTTGATCCAAGATAAAAGTACTATGAGAGAGAAAAGATTTTTTTATCGGACTATAGCAGCATTCTCATATGTTTATATGATATCGATGTAGAACGCGGTATCTGTATTACCCACATGACAGGTAAAGTCATTCACAATCAACTGGCCATAATCCGAGCAAACATGCTGTTCTCAACAATGTCACGCTGCACAGTTACCTGCATAAGTGGAAGATGATATAAGGCTACTGTGAACCGGGCAGCGAGAGACTTGATTTTCTATTTAAACGAGTAGATGGCTGATTTCCCATACAAAATAACTCAAGTTCAAAAAGATATTTTATAAAAAAGGGATTCGATAACGATAGGCTAAGTTCGAAACCCGTAGTGAGAGCCCTGTAGCTCTGCGGAAACAGTTTGTTTTATGCATAGGTCCAACTCTAGATTTCCGGACACCAGGGCTAGCATGCCTACAATCGGCTAACCTTCCAAGTCTCAGTGATGGCCAGGGCGGCGTGTAGGTCTCCGCCGCATTTATTCGCGAACACTACGTCAAGGGCAGCTCCATTTGGGCATTGAGATCGACTTATTTTAATGTTGGTCTTAGACCCTTCGTCTAAAGTTGTCTCAATGAGCCACCACCATTGGTTGCAGCTAATCATGGAGCGCTATAGATTCATCTACTCATTCTCATCCATACACTGGCATGTCAGGTGGGCGAGTAGACGTCATGGGTACCGCAATCTTGGACACTCCGCTTTGTTTCCAAAATCACTTGTTTGGGGGGGCGGCCTGGCATTTAAGGAAATCAACATCAATCGCAGCTCAGATTCAGGATTCTTCTGAGTCTTTAGTCTACTTGAGACGGGTGCCGTAGTAAAATATTTTGTAACTCGGTGGCAGAAAGTTCATTGCTTGGTGAGGTACTATGTCAGTCTGCCTCAGTTGAACCTTAGAAATAATGCTTCTTAAATATTAATACTGAGGATTTCCATCGTGAAAGCTAATGACATAGACCTTGCGCTATATTCACTGTTTGTCATTGGTGTCTTTTTTCAATGCTTCTTGATTTTCGTAGCAGATGATTTCGAGCCAATTCAATGTAAGGAGGACCAAAAGGTTGTAAAATTTGACCGACGTCTGCCTAGTATTTCAGCTCGCGTATTATGAATAAGAGCATCTAGCTCAATGACTGTATTTATGAAATATGGATCGTTCTTATTAAAGCTGATGTACAAAATGGGGGGCGTCGACGGTTATTAATACATAGTTACTTCAGGAGACTCTGAAGCCTTGGGCAGAGAGAATCTAGTCTGAACAAATACTTTTTGCATGCCATCCTCCTTCGCATCAAACTTTGCATATACTTTATCGAGGTCTTCGAGCCTTACTCTATGAGAAACCATTTGTAATGGGTTAAGCTCGCCATTTTGGATCTTGGCAAGCAATTCTTCCCAGTATTTGTGTACCGGTGCTTGACCGTTTCCGATAAGTCGAATGCCTCGCTGCATGAGTGAACCAATATTGAAGTGGTTTGTCTAAATCAATTCCATTAGCCCATGAAATTTCCAAGAAAATGATGCGATGTGTACATACGTATGCGACGTAAACTCCAGTGACGCCGCAGCGGCCATAGTTGCGTACTCCTTCAATCATTTCATTGAGGATTTCGCTGGTGTCAGTCTCAGCACCAACCGTCATCTCCAACCAATGCATCCAGCCCTTTGCGTATTCCCCTGCTGCGCACTCAATAGCGACATCTGGGCCTCGTCCGCCGCAAATATCTTTTAATTTGCTGACCACAGTCTCTTTGGAAGTGATGCCATGAGATAGTTTCTTATAGTCGACTAGAACGAGCTTATTGCTGTGTTCAGCGGGGAAATGCTGCTTGACGAGTGTAAGACGCGGTTCGGTATCTACGAATATAATTTTGGATGCTCCCTCTCCGAGAGCAAAAACGCCCGCCATTTGTCCGATAGGACCTGCTCCAAAGATGGCTACTTCATCGCCTTCGTAGACAGCGGTATCTTTGATAGCATGGTAAGAAGTGCAGAGAACATCAGAGAGATATAGAGCTGGGTGATATATTAGCTTTCTGTTTATACATGTCGAAGCTGTTTGATGCTGAAATTAAACTTACCCTTCTCATCTGGAACGTCATCAGGAATAGCCAACAAATTCACGTCGGCCAGTGGAACGCGCACATACTCTGCCTGTCCACCAGCGAATCCGCCTGTGAGATGCGAATATCCAAAGATGCCTGCTGTCCTTCCACCATATAGACTCTTTGCAGCCGTATTCGCGTTTGTCTTTTCGCACTGCGACGATAGCTTCTGTTTACAGAAGAAGCAATCTCCACACGCAATTTGGAAAGAAGCGACATATCTCTTTCCAACTTGGATTTTGTTGATGGCACTGCCAACTTCCTCTACAATTCCACAGAACTCGTGGCCCAGGATGTCGCCATCTGTGAGTTGTACAATAGCTGCATGATAAAGATGTAAATCGGAGCCACAGACGGTGGAACCAGTCACCTTGAGAATCACGTCGGCATCTTCTAAAATTTGGGGCTTAGGGACGTCGGCTGGGAGGAAATGTAAGCATACTGGGAACATTTGCCACATATGATACCGAGGAGGAGGATCCACAAACCAATCTCAACCTTATTCTTTCCTCTCCAAACCAATGCTTTCATCATGGTCGCCGCTCCGATTTCTTGGTAGTCGGAGACATCTTGCTCAGTGATGGCATTATCACCGTGACCGATGATTTGTTCAGCCAAGTAAGCTGCTTCTGAAGCTGCCATATTTACTAAATGTTGAGATATACAATAGAAAGTAGCTGTTGTAATTTACCCAAGTTCTGGAGCTACTAGCAGAAGGAACTACCGGCATATTTATTTATATGGCACCTTTTGCTATAGCTTCCGAATGCTGATTACCGTAATATGACATAAAAATCAGGTGTTCGCGAATATGTATGACGAGATGAAGATGGAGATGGTATACAGAGGAAAATAGCGGGCGTCAACACGACGTCATTGATGCTAGACACACCCTACAACTATATCTCGAACCTATATGATGGATTTCATTTAAACATCTTAAACTTGATTTAAAATGCGATTTCTTATCTGTTTTTAAGAGAGAAAGAAAGAGAAAAAAACAAACAAGATACAAATGTCGCCAACCGTTCAAGACAAAGAAGGAAAGCCAATTGAAGAAGGTGACGACGTCTGGACTCCTTTTAGAGGCGGAAAACGCGAAGGAGAAGTAGAACAGGTTGTATACACGGAAGAAGAAGCTAAAGAGGCCGATGTTAAGCATCCGCCAAAGGTATCAAACTACAGCAGCCATCATCAGCAATTCCAATACTCGCAGCACACGAACTGACTAGATTCAGGTGGTTTTTACGGACCAGCATGGGCATGGGGTTGCGCACAATCCAGAGACGCTGAAGCATGTAGAGAAATAAATCCATACAAGTTACAATTATCATCACGCGAATTCATAAGCGAGTATTTGATCAGTTGAAACGTGCTTGTACACTCTCTCAAGTCGGAATAGTATTCTCAATTTGCTACGCTATGAACAGGCAACGCTTGCCCCTGTTGTCGCTATGTAATATAATGCATGCCCCTTTTAAGCGTTGGGTCCGATTAAATCCAGCTCGTAAACATCATCCGGATCTAAGAAAGAAGTTAGCTACTATTTCTTTTTCTTCTCGCCGTAAGATACTCGTGAGACTCACCTTTCCCATGCTCTGTGATATAGTCTTTGACGCTCGTCATGTTCTCAGTGATTTTATCCAGCGACGCATTCAACTTGTCTCGAATCCCGTCATTATGCTTAGCTGCAGCTTTGAGGGCTCTTGAAGCAACATGGAAACGGCTAACGCCATTCAAAAGCATCATATCAAACGGCGTTGTGGTACTGCCCTCCTCCTTGTAACCTTCCACTGTCATGCGATGCAACGCCGGGCGTCCAAAGAGAAGTCCTTGCAGCTCTGTCGCATAGCTATGGTAGTTGAAACACACTGGCTTGTCCAATGTGAACATCGCATCAAAGTCTTTTGTATTTAAGGCGTGAGGGTGATGCGATTCATCTGGTAACACTAACAGGTCGGTAACGTTGATGACCCGAATTCGTAACTCTGGTACAAGCTGGGACAAAAGTTCTGCGGCTTTGATGACCTCAAACGTCACTTCAACGCCAATCCCGACGAGTATCACGTCTGGGTCTTCGCCGTTGTATGTACTTGCAAATCTCCATATCGAAATGCCGTTTTTGCAATGTTGGATCGCGTCTTCAGCCGAGAGGTAAACTGGCATGGGTTGCTTGGATCCAATCATCAAGTTAACATAGTTTTTAGATCTGAGACAGTGATGCAGAGTGCTCAGAAAGCAGTTAGCATCGGGGGGTAAATAAACTCTTGCAGTGTCAGCCTTCAAGTTCAAGACCGCGCCGATAAATGAAGGATTCTGATGCGAAAAGCCATTATGTTCTTGTCTCGCCCATGTGCTTGTTTCGATGTAGTTGATGGAGCTTAGATCGCCTCGCCATGACAACTTCCGACCTATCTTGGAGAACTTAGCGTATTGAATCAGCATGGTGTGAATTATTCCTAGAAACGACTCGTAGCTTGGAAAAACGGCGGTTCTTCCCGTCAAAGTATATCCTTGTAGGAAGCCTTGACAGCAATGTTCTGACAAAATCTCGATTACGCGGCCGTCTGAAGCGCGAGAGTATTGATCCCATTGGAAATTTCGACCGGATTGGTCCAACACAGCGCTGAGTTTGTTGCTCTCTAGCTCGTCCGGTGAGAATATGCGAAAGCTTTTCGGGTTCTTCCTTGCAACATCGTGGAGAAGCTTGCCCGATTGCTCCATGCTACTAGCTTGCTCAGATTTCTTTGCTGCGTGTTGCTTCCAATCTGGCATATCTAGGCCGCGATAACAATTATATGCAAGTTTTTGTTGGCCCAATCTCTTTTCTTCTTCTGGTGGTATGTTGTCCAAGACATCGTCCGATGGTTTCCCATCTGGTAGTATCTTGTGAACATCGTAACTCTTCAACCAAGCCTGCAAAATGCGGAGATGCTCTTCAGACTTGTTGGCTTTGGTCAAGGGGACCTGATGAGCGTGAAATGAGCCTTCAATTATCTGGTCATCAACACTTCGAGGGCCCGTCCATCCCTTTGGAGTCCGTAGAATAATCATCGGCCATCGAGGCTTGCCGACGGGATGGCCTCCTCGTGCTGCGCGCTGAATTTTCTTGATCTCCGATAAAGCCCAAAATAATGCAGAGTGCAGTTCAGCATCAATATCTTCTAGCGTTTCCACAATGCACACCTGGTAGCCATAACCAGAAAACAGTAGAGTTAACTCTCTGTCGTCCATGCAGCCAAAGATGGTACGCTCGCTAATTTTAAACCCATTAACGTGAAGAATAGGTATGACTGCGCCAGACTCTGCCGGGTCGAGGTATTTGATAGAGTGCCATGCCCTGCTACATATTAGTGAAAGTTTCAAAGTAGATTGGCCTGGCTTGATGCATACGCTGCTGTAGGGCCAGTCTCGGCCTCACCATCTCCCACAACACATGTAACTATCAGATCCGGGTGATCCATAACGGCACCAAAAGACACTGAAAGTGCATACCCTAGTTCACCGCCTTCGTGGATGCAGCCTGGAGTTTCTGAGTTAATGTGACTTGGGCATGTTAGTGATTAGTGATTTTCATCAGCATTGCCGGATTGCATACCTAGGAAACCCTCCAGGAACAGAGAACTTTGTGATTAGATTGCGCAATCCTTCCTTATTTACTTGATATTTGTCTGGATAGAATCGCTGTAATGACCCTTCAAGCCATAAGCAAGCCAATGCAGCAGGGGCTCCATGACCAGGTCCAATAACGAATAACATATCCACGGAACTGTCGCGAATGAGAAGATTCAAGTGCGACCAGATGAGTATAAGTCCGGGACATGTACCCCAATGCCCTTGATACACACATTAACAATTGTGAAGTCAACGAAATGATAAATTATTTACCTAGGAGCCTTGGTTTCACATCTTGGAGTTGTAAGTCACGTTCCAGAAGAACATTATCTTTAAGGAAGATCATAGCTGTCAGACTGTTAGCACTATGTGGATGGTGGCTTACATGCTGAATTGCTTTCAGTTTACTTACCACTAGCGATATAGGATGCGACCCGTTGAAATTCTCTCAATGAACACAAATCATGGTTGTTTAATGACGCCCTTGGCGGCTTTACCTCCAGCTTTTCTACCAAGACCGGGAGATGGCTGGTTGTGGGCGGAGGATCAGGCTGATCTATAACTTCCCCGGCCATTTTTTCTTGTAGTTCACAATTGAATTACCATTAATTCTTTTCCCTTCCTCGATAATTTGATGAGGAAATTTTCTCAACTCAGGTTTGGGCGACGATGTGCTGCTCTTCATATCTCAACTTAGAGATTAATACAATATGCGCGACCTTGGCGTGCATTAGCCTAGTTCATTCTCCGGATGCGAATCACCATACACTGGCGACACGGTTTTGTCACAGTGGCTCAAAATATTTGGGTAGGCATATGGTTCGTTGCCATTCGTTGACATTCGTTGACATACCCATGACGTTCAGCGGGCGTCATCAAGCAATCAGCTATACACAAACGTCACTATTAGGTTGACGAGTACCATCCTTTTGCATGTTTTGGAGCGCAATATTTAGAACATCTTGCGTATTTACAATTCAAAATCGATAGGCTACGATATAAAAGTATTGCAATATTATAGCAAGATCTTCTATTGATTGAATCAATTCCCCAAGGTATGCTAGAGAGCTTCATTTGTTTGTAATGACGTCGATGCCGGAAATTATTTAAGCCTGCAGATCTCATTAATCGTCCACGTACAGCTACAAGGAGCAATTAAGCACTAGTTATAAAATTTTTACAGGGATTGTTAAATTCGGTTCGTACGTTAAAGGGGAAATGTATAATGAAGCTAGCGATTGCGGAGGTGTTGGAAATTCAGTGCAGATCTCTTACAACTGAGCTGTCAGATATTGCCCGAGAATAGCGCGGCATTGTTTCCTTCACGAGTAAAAGACTCTCTGCGTGTCAATCGAAGTCAAAAGTACGGATATGTAATTAAATGAAATTGTGATATTATTTGGCAAATTATGTTGAAAAAAAAATGTTTAATTTTTGTATTCCAGTTGCAGTCTGCATCATTGGCGTATTGCAGCAGATATCCACCATATGAACTTGAATTAAAACAAGACAAAGAAACGAAAGAGGTGACTTTGGCATCGGGCACTAATCCTCCGTTGTATTCGAATAGACCGCCTCTACTCCCTTCTGAGCTATTCCGAAACATCGGTGCGTTTCTTTGATGGAACTTCTGGGCCCATCCTGCTTATGCCTCTCGTGTCGTGATATCCTTCTTCGTCGCTCCTGCTGGCAGTTTTCTTTCCAGCACCGCCCAAGAGGGAATTCTTCCATCCCATCTTCTCTGTCACGCTGGCAGTCGTGCCTCCACCCCCATATCCGCTGCTAACACCACCAGCGGGTAGATTCTTTGTCTCATCTCCCATACTGACTTCACGGTATCTTGGGTCTTTATCGGGTCCTGATGGTGTCCCCGAATTCCTATCTTGAACATCGTTTATTTTGGTTTCGTTCTTTCGTGGAATATACATTGTGGCACCGATGACTCCTGCACCGATGACCGCCACCATAGCGAGTCTCTGTCTGGACATTTCGAAATTATTTGCCAAAGAAATTGTGTAATAGAAGCATTAATTGTCTTCTAGAGGTAAGTATTGTCATACGGTGCGTCTGATGAAATATATTTATACATGTCTGTTTATCTAGTTCACGCCCAAAAAGATTAGTCAGATGGTAGAACAGATTTCAGACTTTATAGATGACGCAAGTTGCGGCGAAAGTCTAAACATTGACGTGCACGACTTTCCCCATTGACTCGTTACAGAGAAAATCTGAGAGGCGGCGTTGTTATCTTATTAGACGCCCGACTCTCCTTCTACGCTCGATTGTAAGAGATTGGATCTGAAGATTCAACACTATCTATGGTCTCACTTTTAAATATCGCCATTAAGGAATTTACATAATATTAACTTCCTTAGACGGGAACCAGTAACAATACACTGTCCCTCGGATCTTTTTAACGTCAATGAAGCAAGTGGAGGTTAAGCTTATGGGAACCTCGAGAAGTGTTTTAAGTCATATCGTAATGTCATTTGCTAATGTCATTTGCTAATGTCATTTGCTAATGCATGCTACCAGCGTCGCTTCAACAATACTTACAAAATATCCAGTGCTATTTAAAGAGACTCATACTAGCTGAAACCATCCTTTATTGCCCTTAGCTGCTGTTTCCCATATAATCTCTGCTCGTTTTCGAAATGTTCTAGATTTCGGATTATACGTCGTACGCGCTTTTGTTCTTCTATATCAGCAGCTTGGTGATCAACAGAAGAGCTTCTTTTGCGCCTTTTGTTGCCACGATCTTCTACGGCCTCGTCATGAGTTGGTTTCTCGTCAGATACCGTTGGTAATTCCTCATTGCACTCATAAAGAGGGCTGAGCTGGTCGTCGATTATGTCTCTAGGCGATGATTCAGTTGACCATAAAGAGCCATCTAGCAAGTCGCTAGCAAACTCAGGCTCCGTCCAATATAAATTCTCCGGTGATTCTGCGGCCTGTATGCTATTAAATGCAGCCTCTTCTGGAATATTTGGTAGCCAAGGGCTAAGATATGAATCATCAAGTTGATACGATTCATCTTCTGCAGGAATCCATTCCTGGTATGAAGATAGGTCAGGAGGATCCATAGTATCGTTCCGTTCACCAAATATGTTCCTATCGTGTGCAAGATGGCTGGCCATATGACTGGGGTCGGTCTTTGTATTCAACTGCGCAATGCTCAGTGGACTGGCATTTCCTGAA
Source organism: Trichoderma evansii (assembly GCF_050947405.1). Taxonomy (NCBI): domain Eukaryota; kingdom Fungi; phylum Ascomycota; class Sordariomycetes; order Hypocreales; family Hypocreaceae; genus Trichoderma; species Trichoderma evansii. Next base: position 2,690,098 of record NW_028145204.1, read on the forward strand.
TTGTGAGTCAAATCTGGCGTTTCGCCTACCCTCGAGGCAGTTTGGGCCATAACAGCATCGATTCCGTCGTTATGGAATATGCGATTTGGTTTGGTTGAGCAATATAAGCGGACTGAAGATTTCGGTACACATTTGTCAATTGCTGTGGCTTTATTACAATAACGAGGCTACTATTACTCTACCATCTCTGGAAACTATTAAATGCCTTTTGAGATTTACAGTTGCTATTCGCACTTTCCAATGCAATAAAAATATAGCCAACATGCTGTAAGTGGTGACTAGATGTTTCAAGTATTAAAGAAAATTGACGTACTGACTACAACACCTAGTCATATATACATCAGGCTGATGATACTTTTAAGCATCATACAGTAAAAGCGACATAAGTGCAACGTAGTATAGATTCCGTCATGTTTTGGACTTGATTATGTGTTTCGGAGAGCGCTCCGAATGGCGCACTTACTTTAAACACAAAAAGGAAGGAATCAGCAATCTGGTAACCTGATTCTATTAAGGGTGTGCTTAAATCGTATCTCTATTGGGCCAAGATGACGGAGAGGCTGATAAAGTTGCGACAGGCTGATGAAATTGCGAACTATAAGCTTGACAAGCTTATGAAGGGGGCAAACTGCATGCCCTCCGTGTAAAATAGCAGGGGTTTACCAGAGATTGCAATTACACCTGAGCAGTATGCATTGTAGCATTTCGATCTTTTTTTTTTCAACCTACTCGGAAAGGATGAAACGGGACGAGGAAACGTTTTAGTACCTGAAATTTGAACCGTTTTTTCCTTTGGAGTTGGAAGAATTAGAGTCTTGACGTCATGTTGAGCAACAGGAGTCCTAATGTTACGCCATAGCTACGGCCAATAAAAACAATCACAGCAACTGCAAGAAATAACACGACGATGTTTATTTATTACCATAAAAAGGATAGGTGAAATGGCTGTGATAAGGCCAGCCATTGTCTTGTGGGGCTATATATCCTCTGTACAGCCTGTCTTAGATAGCACGGCATAAAAGACTTTCTTGATCAATCTAACCATCTCGATTGAAACCACGGCTGCTTCATTAAATTTTGCTGCTGTCAATATGCCTTCCATTAACGGCAGCGGTGGTACTGATGAAGGCTCTGTTAAGGAACACTCATGGATACTGTTTGTGTCGGGTCCTACGGGCTCAGGCAAGTCTTCAGTCGCAAAGTCTCTCGCTTCGAGGTTAGGAGCTCAATACTTGGAGGGCGACGATGTACGATTCAGGAAATGAATCTGCGTTATTTGAAATACTGACGCTAACGTCATTGGCAGCTTCACCCAAAAGCCAATATCGATAAAATGCACAGAGGGGAGCCATTGACAGACGCCGACCGCCAAGGCTGGTTTGAAGCAATCGACGAGCATGCTTCTGCCTATAACCGGCAGCAATCCAAACACCACCATCTTATCCTCACATGTTCAGCGTTGAAACGAACTCACAGAGACATCCTAAGAGAAAGCTGCGATCGTGCCGGGTATTCTTTCGTGCACTTCTTCTTTCTCGATGCACCGGAGTCCGAATTGCGGAAGAGGACAGAGGCTAGACAAAATCATTTTGCCAAGTCAAATCTAGTTCAGAGCCAATTTGAAGTATTAGAGCGCCCTAGGATTGATGAATACGACGCTACGATTATCAGCGTAGTGCCAACGTTGGATGAAGTGCAGAATGAAATACTGAAGACGGCAACACAGCTCCTTAACAACGAGCAGTCGTACAAATGAATTACAGCCTTGTTTAATTTTACCCTCATGTATTGAAGTCATTTATCAAGCAATATTTTCTGGAATTTTCTAGCCATATAGCATTGCTATGCGATATCTATTCTTGTCGATAGCTCTATACGACCTATATCTCTAAATTTCTGCGCGGTCTATCGCTCTATGTCCTTTATAGCTATAGATGGTCTATACTCTTTATTATTCGAACTCTCTTATATTGCGATTCTTTTTCGCTTGCATTGCAATTCTATCATTGCAATTCTATGTCTATGCGCTGAACATAAGTCATTATATCTGTCTTTGGGCTCGTTTCCTGCGATTTTATTAGTCTAAGTGCCAGACAATGAATATGCGGCCTTGGAAATACCTCTTTACTCTCCTGAAGTCTTATTAATTCATCCTAAGGATCATCTTTTCTGGTGTGTACAGGTTGTATCGAGATGTCAAACGTAGATGCAGTCGTGTCATGGCCCTGGTGCATGTCCTGTATTTTCCCGTTGAGAAGAAAGTTCTTAATCGACTGACGTATCAGATTGTTCAGTCTTGTACTTCGTAATTAGACGACCGGTTCTGGATCGATTAATTTTCAGGAATCTATGCGTCTATGCATCTCAGATGGCATGTGTGAATCGCAGTCAATCTTATATACGTTGCAATTAGCGTCAGAGCTCGTCTTGCTATATAAGTTCTCTTAGATCAGATGCAAAAAAAGTAATTTACCTGCCTAAAACAGGTCATTCATGACCTCAGTCCTCTTTAGAAGTGACGGGAACAGTCCCGTGGCAATTCATCTTTACCCATCACCATTCCATCAACATGATATGGGAATAACTCCGGGAGTAATTCCTACCACAATAAATGTCACCAAGCCCTCTTAATATTGAATAGATGGGGCCACCTGATTTTGGATTAAATAATTATTGCTTTTATTAACAAGCTTTAACTGGCTAGCTCGGTTAGAAAGAGCCGAGACAGTCATATTTTAATTCTGGTGACAATTACGAGATAGAGTCCAAGTCATAGTTACACTAATAATCTCGGATAGCTTCGAGAAGACGCTGCCAGCTTTATGTGCATTATAATACGCTGCTGTCCGTTGCCATTACTTTGAGTGGGAGAAGGCGGGGGCACGGCCAGAACGGTTGTCAATTTTCCGGTAGTGGTAGTGGCTAACTGGGACGGTGTGTCGGAGCGAATATTCCACATCGGGTGTTTGACAATGTGTTCATACTCCCATCATCATTACCGTGTATAAATCATATCACGTTAGGTACGGCGCAAGTGCTCCGGAAACTAGAAGTGAGACAAGTAGAAGCCACCCTCCAGATCTGGAAATGTTGCCGACTAAAAAACGAGCCTATAAGCTCCAGAAAATGTACGCTCGTTCCCGCAGATGGTCAATCATGGATGACAGACTTTAGGCTTGGTGTGATTCAAGTAAACTTCATATCCCACACGCGCCGATCCTTGACCGCGAAGCCATGGCAGATGGCAACTGCTTTACAAACTAGACTCAATTTTTGGGCCAGCTTCTTCAAAGGCTACAGGATAAACATTTTTACAGTTTCTATAATATAAAAATATTGCCATATAAAAATATTGCCAAGACATATATAGAATGAAAGAGCTATAAGACGTGTAATCGAAGCGATATCCTTTGCCAAGACGCAGATTTATTTAGAGAACAAATATGTAGAGTGAATATATGAATCGTAACAAACTTCCATATTATACATGAATGTATTCAAGCAAGCTGATAAAACAAACTAATCCTACTTGGTCGAGGGATTAGGTGACACCTTTTGATTAGGAAACTTTCGGAACAGGTCGGCAATGTGATCAATTGGTGCAGCAAGCAAACCCATAGCAGTCTCAAACGGCGGATGTTCCCCAGCGCTAGGGTGACTTCGTGACGGCACAAAAGCTTTGGTGCGACCAAAACTCGTGGCCATCGACGCCGATTCTCCTTCGACTGCCTGGAGCTGCTGTTCTAGGGCGGGTAAATCCCGTTCTTCTTCCTCTTTGATGTGTTCTGAGAGAGGGCCCCAAAGCTTCTGCAGCTGATTAACATAGTCTGGGTCAGAGACTTTCATATTCTGAAAGGTTTTGAGCATCTCTTTAACCTATGTAAAAGATATTTAATAAGGTGCATTAATAACATATTAATAGTATCAGCTGGTACTCACCACTGCGTGCTCCTTTCGGTCGCTCTCCGCCATGTCTTTACCCTTGTCACCCAGATACTTCTCCATTGCAGGATAGACGACCAGCTCCTCGCCAACAGAATGGCGGGCGAGCTCCCAGACGAACTGGTTCCCATACCGCTCTTGGTAGTCTTGATCGTTCTTATTGTTAATCACTTCATTATAGTATTGCTCCAGCTCGCGGTGATCTTTGATTATAGCTTCGGATATGGTAGACATTGCGAGAGCTTGTTGAATGGTGCGTCTGGAAAATAACGAAGAATAGTATTTACTGCACTGGCGCAATCTGAGAGGAGCGGTGCGCACACTAAACATACTATTTGAAATTTGGCGTGTATATCTGGGACACAATTGGGGGTGTAGAAGTTGAAGTGCTCAAAGGCTGTTTATTTTATAGTCCATTGCTTCATTTAGCATGTGAATAATCTATGATGGCTGTTTAAAATTAACTTCATCTATGATGTTAATTTAGAATTAATCTATGATGATTTTTTATACGGAACCAATGAAGAGTGCTTGCTTTCCAAATGTTAATGCGGTGACGTTATTGCATCGTAGACTTGACACTTTGTAAGACTAGAGGCTTTAACAATACACAGCTGCAGCGAGAGGAGCACTGTTGCGATCCTTTCATCACTACACGATCAAAATGAGACAATAAGAATTCATTCATATAGCATTCTCTAAACTTAATTCTTCATTTAAAGGTGCTTTCTCCTAATCCTACAGACATATGTGGTGTAAGACGTAATGCAGTTGCGGCGAAATGCTGAGCTTCAACCTCTTTTATCAGGAGCCGAAGGTGGCAGGAGCCGAAGGTGGCAGTTTAGCAGAGACTAAAGGCTGCTTCTAGCCATACTGTAAAATTAGGTACACTCTTTCAGTGTAAATATAGATAGAATGACACGCGCAATAATACTCATCATACCACCCAGTACTACTCACCACTATTCTCTCGGTGCCATAATAAGAGGCAGCTTAAGTAAGTTCAATGAATTCTATTAGCATACGAAGTACAGTCAAAGCAGCCAGCAGCGCTGCCTTCAAAAAGAAGTATATTTCGACTTAAGTAAAATCAAGCTACTCGAAAGCTATAAAAAGTCACGTCTATGCATAGATGCTTGTGTAAAAGAAACCATGACAGACACTCCCCTTTCCGAAAACGGAATATGGCCTAATACTAAACTAGTTTTGTAAACTACGAGCCGGGATTCTGACTTCTTGATGTCGAATCCCACTCTCTCCGCACCGACCTCTGCACGACTTCCCCGCAGCCAAGAGGCTGGCTAGCACGTTGCATGACTGCTCACCCCATGCAAGGGAAAATCTCCATGGGGCTATGGATATGCGTGCTTTTGCCTGCTCGGCTGAATGGCCGCAGTCTCGGATTACGTCAAACGGGCCTGCTGGGAGATCCGAGACCGCGGCCTGATGCTGATGCAGTAATTGCCAGTGGTCGATAATAGCAAATAGTAGTATTGCTTCGTATTCGCATGCGCGCACCTGCAGACTGAATCTCACGATTCTTCAACCTAATTCTCCGAGGTTGCAGCTCTCTCCATTTGCCTAGCATGCTCAATTCATTCTTCTAATTAGGACGCAAAGCTATCGCCACGCCACACGTTTATATAAACATACATCCAAACTAACACACACCAGCGGGTGTACATCCCACACCATATTTCCCTCTCCTCACTTTCTCCCTCTCTCCCCCATGAAAACTCACACGACCAACAACCCATCATGACGCGCCTCGGCACATGGAGGGCCACGTACCTCGTCTCCCTATCATGTGTCGGTTCATTCCTTTTCGCCTACGACACGGGCATCGTAGGCGGCGTCCTGACGCTGGATTCCTTTATGCGCGACATGGGATTTAGCAACGGGGAGAGGGACAATGTCACCTCGCTGTCGGCTAGTCTGCTGCAAGCTGGAGGTATGTATTGTATATGCATGAGAGAGAGGATTTATTTGATTGCTTCATAATGAAGAATACTCGATGGGAAAAGGCAGAAAAGGAGGAAAAAAGAAAATATAAAAAGGGAATTACAATAGATTCGGACGGATAAGTTCTAATACTTGTTACCATGTATAGCCTTCTTCTCGTGCTTATTCGTCTGGCCGTTTACTGCGCGCTACGGTCGCCGATGGTCTCTCGCTCTAGGATCGCTCATTTTCAACATTGGCGCTGTGCTGCAGCTCTTTTATCAGCATGGAATCGTCACTTGGTATGCCGGACGGACAATATCAGGCATTGGCGCAGGTAAATCCAGCCATCCAAAGACGCCTATAGAAGCAAACCATAGGTGTCCAGCTTAATGCGAGTAATTCTAACTACGTCTCGCTGCAATAGGCATTGCGACCGTCATCATCCCCATGTACTCGGCCGAAATGGCGCCCAAGGAAATCCGTGGTCAGCTCGGCAGTCTCTTCCAGTTCTTCTTCACTCTCGGTGTAGCTGTCAGTTACTGGGTCGATTACGGTGCCGCGCAACATATACCATCATCGACGAGACAATGGCGAGTCCCCGTTGCCTTGCAGCTTGTACCCGGTGGCCTTTTGGGACTCGGAATGTTTGTGACAAAGGAGAGCGCAAGGTGGCTTGCTCAGCGTGATCGCCACGAGGAGGCTTTGGAATCGTTAATATGGGTGCGAGGAGGGGATAGCACAGAGGTTCGAATGGAGTTTCAAGAGATTATAGCGGGCATTGAGGAGGAGGAGCGGCAGACTGCTGGAGTCACATGGAGAGAATATTGGTTGCCAGCGAATCGGTATCGCATCTTCATTGCCGTCACTCTCCAGATTGGTAGGTTTCAGGATCTCAATATGCGTGGATCGTGACGATTGCTGATTTGCTGAATCCATATCCTAGGCGCTCAACTGACGGGAAACACTCCTCTGGCATACTGTATGGACAATACCTTCCTCCCGAGTTATCAAAATCCTGCGGTTGAATATCTCTAACTCTCAATTCAGTTTCTCCCCAAATCTTTCAGGCCGTCGGCGCTGGTCAAAACGCTCTCCTTCTTAGTGGCTTCTTCGGCATGTGCAAAGTCGTCAGCTGTGCATTCTTCTTAATCTTCCTCGTGGAGCGCATAGGCCGGCGATGGTCTCTGCTCGCCGGATCGTTTCTGATGGGCACTTATATGTTCATCATCGCAGTCCTGACGCAACGATATCCTCCCGTGAGCGGAGGCACGCTGACGCCACCGGCCATTGCGTCTTTGACAATGGTTTTCCTAGAAGCGAGTAAGTGAATATTTGATCTTAAAAAACTTGTCTAGTTGTGAAACGGTGTATATAAGTTTCCTCCAGATTGCTGATCTCCGATGCGGCTGCATATAGTGACGTTCAATATCTCGTGGGGGCCAATACCATGGGTACGTTCCAACCTGTCAGCTAAAACTATACGACATACTAACTCGGCTATTTGCGCCAATGAAGTTATACATGAGCGAAATCTTCCCAACTCGAGTCCGCGAAGGAGGGATCGCCGTCGGGGCCGCAACCCAATGGCTCTTTGGCTTCACGCTATCTCAGATTACGCCCGCAGCCGTCAACAATCTCGGGTACAAAGCCTTTCTCATGTTCTGCTGCTTCAACTGGGCGCTAGTACTGTACACATGGTTCTTTATCAAGGAAACAAAGGGACTATCTCTCGAAGAAATGGAGATATGTAAGTTGTGGCCCCTTTCGGTATATAAAGCAATACACATAGACAGGTTCAAGCTAATGAGTTGTGCGAATCTTTTTTTCGCCCTTCCCAAAAAAATAGTGTTCAACGCAAAACGCACCCCAATTAGTATCCTGGCGTATCGCCATGATGATAAATCCTCAGATGACGACGTGTGATTGGCTGGTCGGCAGGATCCTTCCACTTTGGGTCATTTTGTTAGTTTGTCCGCATTGTGTAAATTTCAGAGACAGCTGCATGCACTATTTTTCGCGCGCGGTGATTCATGACTTGGTAAGCGGGTGAAGGTGATGAATAATGGGATTAAGCTCCAACTCTACTGGTCGGCAACTCGGTCTTGGTGCTAGAGCGAGGGAGCGACGGTGCTAAAATTCAGCCTTAATATGGGCTGGGCCCCAAGCCAAAAGTGCATATTCAAGACTGCACTTTTGTTCTTTATAACCTCTTCAACTTTCTTTTGTCGTTTATCTTCTTTGTCTTGTATTCGTCTCTATCGTAGCTTGATGCCTAGGCGTGCTTAGTAACGCATTTGACTTGACTTGGATTCTTAATCAACGTTGATGAAGTTGCCGCTAGTTTCGCTGTCCGGTATTCACCGAGCTGGGCCACTGTGCTGCTCTCGCGGTTAGTCAGATTCTTCTCACAGCCAATTGTGTTTAACCAACTGATCCAAGAGACATTTAGTTTCGTCCGTTTCTCTTCATTTATATTCAAGAGGACTGCACGTTGAGAGAACGTTGCCGAGTCACAAGCAGACACAGTTGGGTTATCATAGACACCGGCCGAGAGCATTCATATCGGCCCCCGCTGGCGCTCGCCATTACTCAATTGATACCTCATCTGTCCCATCAAAGGACAAGATGGCTTGCATCTCATTAATCCTATCGCCAGATTTGCTTCTGAGCGTCCGGGAGTTTTGGTTCGAACATCTGGCAGGGCCAGATAGTCTGGTCATGCCCACCACAGATGAGAATAAGAGGTGGTTTTTTGGCGGAGCAGAGTTTGACAAGATATGCGTGTAAGTTGCCATGAACTCACCATCTCTTTTTTTAAGTGTAATTTATGCTGATGGCTTTCTCAATGCTTTAGAGAGCGTTTTGCCCCTACTCTTGAACAACTCCGTCGTGACGGTATCAAATCAGGCCAAGACATCATCTATGCCCTACAGCCAAACGATTCCCACGACTGGCTCAGCCTAGTCCTCTTGCTAGATCAGATCCCACGCAACTGCTACCGCGGAGACAGCTCAAACGTCGTCTTCAACTACTTTGACCCCATGGCCAGAGAAATCGCCCTCACAGCAATCCAGCGCGGCATCCCTGAAAAGTGCCCCGAGGTCCGCTGGCGCTTCTCCTACCGTAGCTGGTTCTACGTGCCGCTGATGCACTCCGAAGACATTTCGTTGCACGACCTCGCGGTGGAAAAATACGAAGGCCTAAAACACGACGTGGAGAGCCTACTTCCATCCGAAATGACCGTTGAGTACAACGACGAGTCCGAGGTGGCGCACGAGTATCGCGCTGCGGCGCAGAGAGTCGTGCAGGTGAATGAGGAGATGGCTAGGGCATATGGTCAGCTGAACTTGGGATTCGAGAAGAGACATTGGGCGATTATCAAGCGATTTGGACGATATCCACATAGAAATGAGTCGATGGGACGGGAGACGACGGCTGATGAGCGCGAGTATTTGGAAAACGGGGGAGATACCTTTGGTGGTTAAGCGACGCTGTGATGAGGATTAATACGACATTGACTCTATATTTGTGGGATAAGTTTGGTATATAGGAACGCAGTATATAAGAGCGATGAATACGAATACGTAGCTATAGATACGATCAGATGAGATGAGATGAGATGAGGCAGTGTAAAGTAATGCACCCTCATACGTCATTATACCCAAGTAAGCGTATATAGAAAGCTCAATTTTAACTCAAATCACCACTCAATCCCGGACAGCTAATTTCAATCGCCCTCTATCAGTTACATGCAACCACACAAATTGCCCCGAAGCAGCGGCTTCCGGAGCAACTCAACAGAGGCCGCTAAAGACTCTTAGCTCGTCTATTTGCAGCCTCGGCACATTACACTAAGCTGTAGTCCTAGCAACAACACCAGCAAGGCTCGCTGTCACTGTCACACGTCACCGTCATTAATCTCAAATCTCAGCGTCTCGCTGAAACTGTCACTGTCTTAAGCCTTAGTCTGGCGCAGCAGCGTCGTATTGGATCTCTCCTCAGCGTGGCGCCACGCCGCCACCATGTCTCTTCCCGCCTATCTGTGATTCGCCATGTTTTTTTCTGCAATGCAATGCTGTCCTCTTTTTTGCACACATGCACACATGCACACCACACACACACGTAATACGCCAACACGCACAGTATAATAATATTAATATATTTTTTCGTTGGCTCTCCTGTCAAGCTTCTTTTTCTCCTTTCTATTCTTCAATGGTTTTGTAGAACCTTATATAATTGAAGAGAAAAGATCGCCGTTTCTTTATAAGAGTGCTGCTCCATCCATCCTGTTTAATTCGGGGAAGACAGCCAATTACCGCGCTATTTTGCCCCTCCCCCTCATTTCATTTCCGTTGTTTATTCCTCCGTCCATTGGGGTCTATTTTCTTTTTCCGTAGCCCGATTCTCGTCTCATCCATCGTTTCATTTTATTTAATATCGAGGCCAACGACAGCAACAATAACAATAACAACAACATTTAACAACCCCACGATACGTCTCGCCGCCACCACTCACGCGAGCTCTACTCCGCCATAAACCTCCAATTCAACCCCTCATTCACAGTAAATAAACACCAAATCCGAACAAAACAAACCTTCAGCCAAAATGGTCACCACCCGCGCCTCCTCCTCTCGCGCCGCCAGCGTCGAGCCCTCATTCGCCTCCGCCCTCCCTCCCGCAACACCCTCCGCCAAACGCATCGCCAGATCCAAGTCCAGCAAATCCTCCTCCTCATCAGCTTTCAGCCATGCTCCCACCACCGCCACTCTCGTCTGGCTCGCCATCTCCCTGCCCCTCGTGATCTGGGACACCGGCTACGTCCTCCTGCGGCCGCTTTCCATGCCCGGCGGCTCCCTCCACTGGCCCATCTGGGCGCCCTACGAGCTCTACGGCAAGGTCGACTACATCTACGGCTGGAAGGCCTTTAATGCTGGCAACGGTTTCACCAGCGCCCAGGGCCTGCTCAATGCCATTGAGACGCTCATGTATCTTTGGTATCTCGCGGCATATTTCTTTGGCAAGACCGAGGGGGGTGCCAGAGTCCTGTCTGGCAGGGGTGGCGCCAGGGCTATGCTCTTTGGCTACGCCGCTGCTGTCATGACGCTTAGCAAGACTGTTCTGTACTGTAAGGAAGCAATTAACCCATATTCTTTATTTTATGTTACTTGTCATGTAATACTGTGCTAACAAGAGCCAATTGGGAAATTATAGGGGCAAACGAGTACTACAGCGGCTTTGACAACATTGGCCACAACCCCCTCAACGATCTCATCCTTCTCTGGATCATCCCCAAGTACGTTCATCTTTATACCTTTATTTCTCTTTATTTTCAAGCAAAGCTTTTCTAGAAAATGAAATGGCAAAATACTAATATGAAAACAGCGGTGCTTGGCTCGTTGGCCCAACTTACATGATCTGGTCCATCGGCGGCGATCTCATCGACAGCCTCAACTCTTCTTCACGCTCAAAGAGAGACTAAGCGAGTGGGCTAAACAGGGATGGAGGAAATCTACAACTGCGTTTAGGACACGAGCAGTGTAAAACATTTGCTCAAATCTCTAACAGTGTTGATCAAAGATCTCAAGGAGAGTTGATAGGAGAGGCTACGTTGCACGTGTATGTATCTGTATAAATATGCATACAAATGTGTGTATATAGATATGCATTTATGAATCTGTCTGTAGGCGCTATACCCGCAAAGCAATTCGCACGAAGAAATGAAAATAAAAACAATGGTTAATTTGCAGTTTCAAATAAAATAGTTCTTACAAGTAAATATTCAAGCGTCCAGTCTAAGAGGGCAACTCCTCTTTATGTATCCCGATTTATACCATATCCCAGGACTTTGTAAACAGAAAGAATGTCCAATACACCAGTAATGAATGACAGCCAGAGAAAATGGTATCGTAAACGTGCCAGCCGACACAGGGTATCAACCAAGCCATAAAAACAAAACATGAAAACAATAAAATGCCAAAAATTGCTTTTCCTCCTTTGAAAAATGTCATTTCCCTTTTTTTGGTATGTGTCCTCCTCCGAGTCATATTTCTCATTACGCCCAAACCATAGGTATGTCTATATACTAACTCATGTCTGTAAATCCTCCAAGATCTGAATACTGTGCCCAGGCGTCGTTCTGATTAGTTGTGGCATCGTCTTTATTATCAGTCCCGTCCATAAACGCCAGCATCATGGACCAATCGTCTGAATCTCTCCGGCTGGGAGTCCACGGTTCCTCGGTAATCCGGTTTTCGCGAATGCGGACGGAAATGGGTCTGGCCTCAAACCCAAAATTTTTCCGTCGAAGGTCTCCGAGCATTGTGTAGCGTCGCTGCAGGGCGGCAGGCGCCGGCGCCGACCGCGCGGGCTCTAAACTTCTTCTTTTTCTCTTGATATCTTCCTTCCTGTCAAAGGCTTCTGGGAAGGCTTCTGGGTAGAAGTGGATCCCTGACGCCAAGTTTTCTAGGTCGCCGGAAATGGCGCTGGCTGAGACCGAACGCGGCAGACCCATTCTTACCGGCGCCTTGTCTTGTGGGCCCCAGCGGGCGAGCATAAGCTCAAGCTCCAAAACCGCATCTGTCGTAGGCGTTACTGGACTAGACAGGGTGCTCGAGGAGAGCGTGTCGATCGTGCTGCTCATGCTCTCGGGGATTGACGAGGCTGTGGTACTGGTGCTGGTGCTCGAATTCGATTGTGAGGATGCCGTCGAGTCGCTGCGACCCGCCAGATTGCCCTTCATCGTCAGCCCCTCCTCATCCGCCTCCACGGTAACTGTTTGTGTCCCGTTACCATAGCCCTGTACCACAATCTCGTGATACAATGGTTTCCCAGGCGGCGTCATTGATGATTGTGATCCCGTCATGGAGCTCCTCCTCAAAATTCTTAGAGATCTGCGGATGGTCGAATTGCGCCGCAGGCTAATAGAAAAGGAGCTCGAGCGAGACAGGGTGGTGGGCGATGGACTATCAGACATGGTGGACAAGGATGTATTGCGACTTTTGTGCGTCAAGGCGAAATAGTCAATATCGGGCTTGATCTCTATGCTGCCGACCGCCGCCTCCTGAATCTTGATGGTCCGCTTTGACACCGGTTCATCGATAGCCACAATGTCGGTTTGAATACGCAAGGACTTCTTTGATTCACGAGGTGTCGATGACCAGGGAGGAATGCAGTTCATCGAGGCTGTGAGATGGTACGGCGCATCCTCCCCATCCACCTCTATTGGTTTTCGTGTTGCACAGCGGAGAACTTGGTGAACCGCATAAACCAAAACCCATCGTACTTTGCGTGCCTCCAATAAGGAGATCTTTTCGTTTTTATCGGCCTTGCTGGGTGAAAGAATCATATCCTCTTCAAATCGGCGGTACGCCTGCACGAGATCATTCTTGAAGCACTTCTCCGTCCAGTTGGATGCCGTAATTAGAGCCGCAATTGTAATTTGCTGTTGTTCTGGAGCCACCTTTTCTATAAAGGGAATCTTGCATAGGAGGCGGAGCCCATCAGTAGAAGTCTCAACTTGAGGCAGCTGGGGTAGAGGGTGGGGTAGAGGCTCAAAGTGATTGTTCTCGTCAAAGGTTTGGACAAGCTGCTCAGTGCAAATGCCACCGACTGCTGTAGATGGTATGCTATCCGATGCAGTATAATTAGTGTCCACCAATAGCTCGTACAAGGCGTCAAAATCATCTGCCATGGTATTAAGCACGACAGCGTCAAAAACCCTAGGAGGATAGTAGCCGAACTTTGCTGAATAAAAGGACAGCAGGAAGCTTCGAAACCGCTCCAGGTGGGCGCGAGTCCCAGCTGGAATGCCCAAGTTTGTTTCCGAGAGTTCTTCGTCAAGAAAGCTCCGTAGCCTAATGGTTGTCTGCTGGAGCATTGCGTTCATCTCCAGACGTGCTCTGCGGACGAGCGATCGCGATATCGCACTGATGAGCTGTCATGGCATAAAATTAGCATCGGCTGTAGCTTTATTGAATCACAAGTGAAACAAGCAGAGAAGCGAGTAAAGGCCCAAACTGCTAGATGTCTTTCCTTACCTGATACTCCGAGTTGTAAAAGAGGCGGTCATGCATGCCAACGCAGTGAGCAAAAGCCCGTTTATACAAGTTGCCGAGTTGAAATGTCTCGGCTACGTACAGGGCTGCCGTCGCATGAGTAGGCGCTTCGACCATGTCGAGGTACTGCGCCTGGCGCATATACTTCAACAAGTCATCGACGTTACTTCCTGGCGTGGACCTGAACTCGCGCATAGAGTGAAGGAGCGCAACGAGGGTGCTACCCAAGTGTCTACCCACCATCGGCCTTCCCAGAATCCATGCGCAGAGATTTCTAATGGCTAGGTGATATTGCTGCGCCTGCTTATCAGTAGCATTAGGCGGTGCTGGTATGTACAGCTCCGCTGTCGACCTAGGGTGCAGCTGATCCCACCGTTCAATCTCCTGCGCCGTATTGGATGCAAGACCCTCAAGGACTAAGAATTTTTCGACGAGAGGGAGGCAGCCAGCCGAAAGTAGAGCGGCAAATGGCAGCTTGAAAGACGGCCCGCGCTTTGAATCGCCCTTGGCGTATAAGTGGATGAGGCAGTTGCCGTTCCTCTCCCATATGTCAGAGTCCTATAAACAAACACCACAGACAGTCAGATGAATGCTACTAACACGCAATTGGGCGTGGCCTCATGTTCAAACTGGGCCGCACTGGCATCTGCAGACTCAACTCACCCTTCGTAGGCCATCCCAGTCCCTGCACGTCCTGCTGGCGCCGTCCCATCGCTTAAGTGGCACGACCTTGCCATCTTCTCCAATGGAAAGTCCGCGAGCCCTGCGGACGCTGTTTGATCTCGCTCTCGGGCCGGCCATTAGAGGCGGCAAAAAAGCTATTCACACAGGAGTGGAGTGCAACGAAGCCCGCAAAGGACTGACGGTTGGTGAAGGGAAGACCGCTGGGCAAGGGGGGCGGGATAGCTTCCAATGATATGAGACAGGCCACCCGGCGTCAAGTTAATATATATACCCTGTGTATATATGATATATGCAGGCTGTAGCATCCACCGACAAAAAGTCTAAAGTGCTCCTCGTCTTGCGTCCTTCACACCACGCCAGCCCTCCCAAGCAGGATCAAAGGTAAAACAGAAACAGGCTGGCAGCCAGTCGACGTCAAGCAACGAATCACGGGCAAGGTAGGTCGAGAGCTCAAAGGCCAACGCCGAGACGTCACAAGCTAATGATGGCGAGCCCGCTCTCGTGTTCCACGGCTGGTGTGTGGTTCCTGCAAGGCTTGAAGCTTGCTGGACGCCCGTCGACTCGATGGCGGTATCACGGCAGTACGTATTCGCAGTCGAAAGCAGCCATGGGAATCAGTCACGGGCCAGTGCCATCGTCGTTAATAGAGCTCACACGAGCCGGGAGGGGCGTTTGGCTGGCGAAGGTCAGAAAAGTATAAAGGAAGAGGGAGAGGAGGAAAAGCTCCCAGGCCCAGAGGTCTGGACGACGTTTTCGTAGCTCTGGAGGTTTCCGCTGCGTCGGGAGCTGAAAAGGCAATTGCTCTTAGCCTGGTGCTTAGCCCAGCTTAGTGCATTGCAATTTTTCCTTTTCCCCTAGCAGCTAAAGCTTAGGCCAGCAGCCAAAAATCTGCAAGGATGCGGCCCCTGTATTTTGCATCAGCGCCAGGTGCTGCTCGTGGTAACAATCCCTCGCAGCACGTATGTATTACAGGGCACGGGGTGCAAGTCTCGATGATTACGGGCATCGCAATCACCACGGCCGTGACAGATTCGCCATCGACTTAATAGATTACTCTAGTGCTAGGCGGATTAGATGTAGATCTACACAGCATATTCTACAACCAGCATAGACACCTGTAAGTAAAACAGTCCCGGGCGCCTTGGCGCTAGAATAGCCCAATTGCTAAGATTAGCATGTACCTGGAGCTGTGACTGTTAGCAACGCAGCCATACAAGTACAGACGATGGGGCACATGCAGAAGGCAGGGATGGCATCGCCGTCTTTCTTCATTAGCAAAAGCAGGCCAGGCGTCTTTTGCAGTTTTTGGAAGGGGAGGGGGCGCTGTCGCATTCTAAGCGTTCGTCGCTTGCAGGGGTAAGCCAGCCGCTCAGTGGCTCTGCAGCGCCCACGAGGCGGTGGTGAGCTGGCACCGAGTCTTGTGTGGTAGAAATGCATGACTTCACTCCACTTCGGCTAGGCCACGATGGAAGAAAAAAAAAATCGAGAGAAGCACGAAGAATGAAAATGCACACAGCACCGCCGCCTATGAGTAATTGATTCAAATCACAGCAGCGGCGAATGCTACCATACGATCCCTGCACTCAACAGCAGAATTGATCAATCTCTTCCCCTCTTTAGGCGGAGAAACAAACCTGCTCAACAGCCCATGGCCCAACATCCGGATGCATAATATCGACAAGGCCGCGACCGGCCAGGCCAGTCTGACCACGAGGGAAGAAGGGAAAAAACCAGATTTTGGGCTGGGTCCCGCCACCACGCAGTGCTCACTCCCATTATGTGCCATTATGCACATGCCGTGGCATATCTGTGCAGGCTAGGCGGAGAGGCCCAGCCAGTGAAGCTGGAGCTGCAATGACGCCAGGGATCCTTCGCTGGGCTCAACTCTCTCCTTCAAGCCCGCTTTCACAAGGGACAAGACGAGATGCATCCACGTCACTCACGCTATTGACAAGCTGAGCTTCCTCTCAACGGACAGCCCCAATTACAATTACACAGTCGCAAAGCTCGCGGGCTCGCCGCGGCGATGCTGGTGGAGCTGGATGCTGGACCTGTTACATGTCTCGTTTCCCCATTAGCCTACGGGACAGTGATGCGGTGTGTGTTCCTGACTATCGATTCAGAGCTTCAGGTTTCCTTCGGCTATTTCTCACAATCCTCTATTCTTCGGAATGGCTGGAATACTATCCTGGCGGAATTCCTTGTCGTTTCCTTGCCTATCCTTGAAAGCGCGCGGGAGTGGACCGAAGAAAAGTGATGAGTATCATCATGCCATGCCATCCAGTCTCTCCGGGCCTCCATCTCCATCGGACAGGGGTCCACGATATTCATCACCCCAGCTCATCTCCACTTCGGCGGCTCTGTCGGGCTGCGGGCTGCGGCCATCTCAGATCCGATGCGCCAAAACACGCCCGACGTCGTGCGGACAGCATCATTGCCTGCTAGTAGGTATTGCGTTACCTGCATCGCCCCCAATATGAAAAAAAAAAAAAAAAAAAAAAAAAAAAAAAAAAAAAAAAAAAAAGCCGAGACCCAGGCTAACTAGTGGCCGAAACCAGCAGCATATAGTGATATTAACAACTACCAACCAGGAAAAGCAAGCTTTGTTTCTCCCTTCTCCTCTTTTCCCCTCTCTTCTCCCTTCACTCCAGATGGTTGGTTTTACAGCATGTGAGACTCTGCTGAGTCCTGCTGCTCGCTTTCTGCCATTCCTGGTTAGCCTCTGTCTTGCCTTTTTGAAGGTTGGTTCGAATCTTGGCTTCTTGGGAGAAGAATCTCAGACACGTCTCCACAGTCTGGATTGCAACCGATTAAACGTTCAACCAGAGACACTTCCATGCAAGCCACGCTCGGTAAGGTGATTCCTAGTGCAAAAGCCCGTTGTTTTCTTTTGCCCATCTATTTTGTCAGCCTTACGTACGCTCGTAAAATAATGATTTTGTGTGCTCACTCAGCCCAGCTGAAGCAAAGGCTAAATACGAGTCGTGAGCCGTTGTTCCTGATTACTTCTGCTCTTCCCGTGCCTTTTTCTTATCTTTTTGTTCCTGGCCTGACTTGACCAAGAAACGTGGTGGCACAACGATCCGTGCGAGTAACTAACACGCCTTTAAGAGACAGTTTTCTCATCCCCCGCTTACATCTCCTAAACAAGAAAGATTGTAGAAGGCTTCAAAACCAAGCAACGTGCTGATTTAGCATCTCCGTTTACACGATGAGACATAAAACACATGAACCTTCCCCGACAAGACCCGGCGGTAGAATACTCGTATACATTGTTGGCAGCAATTGCGTTTTAAGACACAGCCTAGTAGAACCACCAACCATAGCAAGCGAACGACAACAAACACAACTGACATCACAGCACTAGTGGCAGTTGACCTTATAGTCTAGAACCATAATGCTTCATACGAAGTGTTATTACACTTAGTTGCCTTCATTAGCCGCATAACAAGCTTGCAGAGAGGCATCACCATTAGTGTTGCTACAAGTGGCACATGACGGAGCATTTGCGTCGAAACAATTGATTGCACTGTGTCTTCGTATAACTTGCGAAGCACATGAAAAAGGGGGTTCCCAGTCTATCAAGGCCAGCGAGATGGCTTACACGAGAGCGAGTACGGAGAGTCGATCTTAACCAAACCCAACACCGCAGATGTGAAAATTAATTATCGTAGTGAAAGATAAAGTAGAGTTTGATTAACAATTCGCCACGATAAGTAATCCAGCGATGAAGTAAAAAGGTTTCATCTTCTCTGAAAGCGCTGCAAGCATCAAACGAAAGCGGCCGGCTCCGCGTCGTCTTCGTATGGTAGCGCCATGGGCAACGACCTGCAGATCCGCCACTGCCGAGAATCCTGCGTACACGTGTCAATTGAGAGCTTCTGCTTATCATGTAAGCGTCATTGCAATATATCGATCGCCCGTTGGGAGAGCTTTGGCCAAGATGATCATCGAGAATCTGGGGCGCATCTGCAACACAGAAAGCGGGGGAAATACGACGTACCTTCGATCGGATGGCTTACATAAGCGGTCGGACGGATAAGGTCAGCGATCTGATAAGCAGAGGTGGATCACGTGGAATGGAGCTTGACCGAGCTCACCTTGGTCGAGGTGGGAGCTCTTCACCGAGGTTTTGCTGTGGTGAGAGCACGGCTAGCGATGCCCGCTTGCACTCGTGAACCAGCGGAGATGTAGCGAAAAGGAACGATGTCGCTTTCGACCCCTTACACATACATCCAGTGTCCATGCTCGGACCAGACTGTATTCAGTTCCAGCAATGCGCTGTCCGACCCTGAGGAAGACGAGCGAACGTTCGACCCCAAAGCCCCGCGATCAAACTACAGCCTATACCCTCTCGAATACCTCCTCTACTGCGAAGACTGCCAGCAGATACGATGTCCAAGATGTGTAACAGAAGAGTCGGTCACTTATTACTGCCCCAATTGCCTCTTTGAGGTACCAAGCAGTAACCTGCGCAGCGAGGGCAACAGGTAAACTGGCCCCTTTCGTCTCAAACAAGATTTGTCATGATCAAAGCTGATCGCTGTTGAGCCAGATGTACGCGAAGCTGCTACCAGTGCCCAGTTTGCATCGGCCCTCTCCAAGTTGGTGCTATTCAGCCTACCACAGACGCGAACCTGCTGCCCACTCAGTATCAAACCAATCCCACTGGAGGCCCGTACGCGCTCTTCTGCCAATACTGCAACTGGACTTCGACCGAGATTGGTATCGAGTTCGATCGCCCCAGCGGCATATACAACCAGCTCTCCAAGATAGACAACGGAGGCAAGCCAAAGCTCACGCTACGAGACGTCAAGGATCGTCGAAAAGATAACCCAGACGAGCCCCCCGTGCCTGACGATCAGGTCGATGCGGATTTACAGTTTGCCAACCTCAAGGCGTTTTACCAGAGCCGACTCGCAGAAACCAACACCTCATTACGTGGACTCCCATTACATGATGGACTTGGGTTTTCATCCCCCGCTGCTCTGACCCGCATCATGTCTTTGTACACCGGTCGTGGTCATCAGGGTCGCTTGCAGCAGGGTCCTGCCGATATCATGCGCGAAGCACTCGGTACCAACGACGGCTTGAAAATTGCCAATCTAGATGAGTCAAAGGAGATTAAGAAGCTCATCAACGGAGGATGGGACGTCACAGCTTCGCTGGAACAGCGAAAAGAGCAAACAGAGCCTATACGATTCGAAGACGAACTCCGACCGATTGCATATCTGCTTCGCAGTAAGCGGTCGAAGCGTTGCCCTGCATGCCGTCACATCATATCAAAGCCAGAGGCAAAAGTAACGTCTACGAGATTCAAGATTCGTCTGTTTGCTAAACAATATATACCCACAATCACGATTCGGCCGCTCAACCCAACCGCTACGCCCGCCCCTATAACATATAGACCCATAGTCCAGGAAGAAGCACCATTGAAGCCACATCAACCATACCACTTTGTTGTTACTTTTAAGAATCCCCTCTTTGACAACATTAAAGTTACACTGGCCTCGCCAAATGCAACCCCGGGTCGTTTCTCCAGCAGAGTTACGGTGCTGTGTCCACAGTTTGAGGTGGACGCCAACACCGACATGTGGGATGATGCACTAAAGGATGAAGAGAAAGATAGGAGTCGCAAGGCAGATGAGGGGCCTGAAGTGGGTAAGATTTGGGAAAAGGGACGAAATTGGGTGAGCATCGTGCTGGAAGTTATCCCGGCGTCTCTACGAATCGACCAATTGCCTAAAAAGGGCAACGAGAAGATTGATACCAGCCCCCTCAAGAGCGGCGAAGATATTCTAGAGATCCCCATGTTTGTTCGCATGGAATGGGAGGCTGATACACAGGCCGACATGGACGGCCCAACTAACAAGGACAACAAGGAAACGAGGGAGAAGCGAGAGCTGGCATACTGGTGCGTGCTTGGGGTTGGGCGCATCAGTCAAGATTAATGGGAGTACATTTGTTTTACAGCGATAGACACCCAAGACATAGACAAAGAGCAAAATAGAGCACCAAGTTTAGGGAACAGGAAGCGATAAGTGAATTGATCAAATCATGCCAGCAGCTTTTATACCATTTAAAAAAACAAAAGCTACCTTGATATCAGACGCCAAGCCCAAATGTTGACCAACCCACCGATGCTTAAATAGAGCAACGCATTTTAATTGCCTTGTGTTCCCAAGGACTCCCAATTTATAAAGAGAAATAAATTTTTGGAATGCCGATTAAATTTTCTTTTCTCCTCTAACTAATTTAGAACTCAGAGGCGCTGGTCTGGGGGAACTCGAAGTTGACGTTGCGGCCAGTGAGTCTTCGGTAAACCTCAGAGTAGGTGTCGAGTCTGTAGTCAACGCCACCACGCTCCTTCTCGTCAAGGATGACCTTGAGGAGCTTGCTGCCGTCCTCCTTGGTGCGGATGCGCTTGCCGACGATCTCGACGGGGTAGGTGAGATCAGCCAGGATAGCGTCGTGGACGGCGGTCAGAGTGCGGGAACGGGGACGCTTCTGCTTCTGGGTGTTGCGGGAGCGGGCAGAGCGCTTGGGGCGGGGGAGGATACGGCGAGAAGCCAGGATGAGGACGTGGCGGTCGGAGAACTTCTTCTCCAGCTCACGGGTCAGGCTGTAGATAACGAATTAGTCTCAAGTTTAACATTATCGGGAGAAGGATCTTTTGCTTACCGCTGCTGAACACGGTGGAAGCCCTGCAGGGAAGGGACGGGGACAAAGATGACAATAGCCTTCTTGCCGTGGCCAACTTCGATCTAATCAAGATCCCAAAGTCAGCATGCGAGCTCCAGAGACAGTTTATGCCTTGGACCGCTTCCCGTCCTGCTCCACAGAAGTCAATAGTACTCAGGCTAGACGGCGCGTCCCTCCAGAAAATATGTTTATATATTCTTCCTTTTTTCCCCAGAGAGAGGGTTGTCAAAACGACTCAATTCTGTCGAATCGGCATTTTCATACAACATTTTCCTTCTCTGCGAGGAGGGAACGCCAATCGTACGTCGAAGCCATCGTAAGAGCTTTGGGAACAGGATGTCGAAGAATTTTCGGTCTGTCTAGCTTTGGTAGTTCAAGTCATTCTCACCTCACGGGCAGAGACGATCTGCAGAGGTCGCAGGGCAACCTTGAGGTCGGCAGTGTTGCTCTCGAGATCGAACAGAGCCTGAGCAATGTTCTGCTCAAGCTCGGAGGGGTTCTGCCTCGAGGGGCTGTTGGCGGCGATCTTGTTGATGGCGCTCATCTTGGCTATGGTTGCTCAACGGTGGGTTGGATGAGTTGATCGTGATGGCAAAAAATTCGAGGCTCTGGTATGGTAGACTTTGGCGCACTTGGAAAATGGGTTCGCTAAATTGGGGTTTTCGTGCCCTCTGCTCACGTTTGTGCGCTTGCAAGGGTTAGCGGGCTGCTTTGGCCTGAGGCGACAATTAAATATGGGTCAAATCCACTGGATAAGGTACTGTGGGTCTGTCAATCTGGGAGGCAGATTCTCATCCAATCCCGTCAAGCCTCCCTAAGATCTCGAGATCTTGAGACTTCTCAAATCGGAAATCGAAGCATCGTTGCAGAATGCAATTGCTCGATAAAATGAGCTTTTATTTCCTCAGTGATTTTTTGTCGCAAAAATTATGGATAAATCTCCATGCGCTTCTGAGTATGTAATGCGGAGAGCCAGTGCTCCAGCTGTGAAAGTATTCTTGCACTCAAGCAGATAACTCCACCTTGTAAGTAAAGAATCATTTCATGCAGTATGCTTCAGGAAATACCATTGGGTATCTTAGTACCTTATTGGAAATACTGCATTTTATGAATATTGATGCATCTTTCTCTTTTGAAACATGCAATGAAAATTATGTCATTTTCCCATTTCGACTTCCAACATATAGGACACCAAACGCAGACACACTGAAGATCTCGCGAGCATAAAGAAATCAGGAGTCATCTACCTGGTGTATTTGTTCAAATCATTCCACTCAGTTTCAATATTCTCGCTAAACTTCGTCATTCGAGATGATCGTTTGGTGTTACAGGAAGGAGGATCAGACACCTGCCTCCCAATGCCCTGCCTGCTCTTTCCCTCTGGAGCGATTTCCGTTTCTACCTTCATGTCCAACACTCCCCAAACTCGCCAGAAAATTATTTTTCTTTCTTTTCTGCTTTTTCTTTCTGTCTCAGTCTGCTTCCATCGTTCGTTAGCCCAGCTGTGTCTCTCGTTGTTCTTGTCCTTGTCAATATCAGAGTTCAAATCCTGCACTCAGTCTCTTCCTCCCATCAACAAGATGATGGGCATCCTTCTATTCGCCATTATTGGCGTTATTGGTGGCTTTTGCCAAACCACACACAACTTCGATGCGTTCTCTTACCAAGGCTGCTTTTCTATCGACCCATCTTGCTTTGGAAACGCCCTTGTGTTTTCTGATGGCCGTCTGACTCCTGAATCATGCCAACGTGCCTGCCAAGGTCACCTGTTTGCTGCCCTTCTTCCTGAGTGAGTTTCAAGGATATTCTGCCCCCAGGTTTCATTCCTCTAACTGGATCTTGCAGTTCCTGCCGATGCGGAGATGATGCGAGTGGTATTCAACCAACCGACGAGTCAAAGTGTGACTATCCATGCATGGGAGACAGCACCCTCGGCATGTGCGGGAGCATTTGCCCAGAAAATACACCTGTTATTGCCAATATTTACACGCAAGCCACACCTAGCCAAGGCCCGACGTATGGAGACCCTACAAGCGTTCAGTCCTCCGTCGCTGCGGCTGAGACTTCTTGTACATCTACCGATGTCTCGTCAGTCGGAGAGCCGTCTCAGCCTCAGCGAATTACGCCAGAAGGATCAGCACCAGGAATCCCAACTTCTTTCGTTGGTCCTGCATCTGGAGACCCAGCAGCAACGGTGAATCCAACCCGTGGCACTCCCGCGTCTCAGAGTCCTCAAGAATCTCCATGCACTACTGAGAGCAATACTGGCTTAGACACGCCTTCTCAAGGTCCCCAGGGACCTCTGACACCAACTGACAATGCACCGGAGCCCAAGACATTCTCCAGCCCAAATCAACAAGTTCCAAATGCGACACCTTCTGCCAATGCACCAGACTGCCAGTCGCCTCAGCCAGATTCTTATTCTGGGGAGAGTATTCCCGGCTCTCCAGGTGGAAATCCTGGTGGAGTCGGTTCAGAGAATAACTGTGATCCTGCTGGTGGACCAAATCTATCTCCCGTCATTTCCCCTGAAACCACTTCCTGGCCATGGCCGAGCAAGAAGCCTGAGGGTGATCCTCCAGTTCCCGCTCATGTTCCAGCTTCAGATTCCCCTTCTGGGTTCATTCTTCCTCTTTCTGGTGGAGGATTCATATTGCTGGCAGCAGCAATTATCTGGTAAAATCTTACAAACTATTGTTTTTTCGAGCTGATGAGCTAGAGGAGCTCGATAATGGGCAATATCTCAATGGATTGTTTTGGGGGAAATTTTGGAAGCTGATTGATGACTAGCACAGTGGCGGATAGCTACTTAAGTGCAGTGAAAGGCTCACACACATATTCAATATTGTACAAGAAAGACTGCAACCTAATTGATTCAATTTGACTATTTGTTTTGACTTTGCATTGTGAACGATCTGGACTTGAATATTACCATGAGCTCATTTACATCCCAGCTGCTCATAGTAGCCTCAATAAATACTTTATGGCTAGGCCAGAATAATGGCTACTTGTAGCGTTTAGCCTCGATATTAAATAACTTTATAGCATAAATGACATTGCTATGCATTTAGTTTTGCCACACACTTGCTTTATTTGGCCATCGTTTAACTTCAAGTTCCTTTTTATAGGGTAGCTATGAAGATGGAGAATCAACCTCACACCATCTGGTGGGGCACTGTGGAGGGGCTCTTGCGGTTGTGCAACCGTGGCGGGGCACCAGCTTGGACTTACATGCGTCGTCGGGCTTTGGCCAGAGCCCCGAAACTTGGAGCCTTCATCAGCGGATCAAGGCATCTGACCGGCCTGAACCAGAACCCATCAACAGACTGCGACCATTAAACATACCGGGCCAAAATGCAGTCTGGAATCTCAGGTACGGATGCCGTGACAATGCAATGGCCGATCAATTGGCCCCTCCCCCCCTTGCGGTGTGCTGACCGCAGAATCTCGATACAGCCTCCGAGGAGCTCCAGAAGGCCTTCAGCTCGCTGCTGTCGACGCCGTCCGACTTTGCCCTACTGGTGACCATCGAACGCGAGACTTTGACGCCCGTCAAGACCATCCCCGGCACATCGTCAGACTTTGGACAGAACCTCTCTGTGCTTGAGCCCTTCATCAAGCCCGACGTCGCACTCTATGCCATCCTCCGCCGCTACGAAGACTCACCCAGGTTCATTGCCGTTACCTACGTTCCCGACGCCGCCAATGTCCGTCAGAAGATGCTGTTCGCCGCGACGCGTCTGACGCTGACGCGGGAGCTGGGCACTGAGCACTTCCGCGAGACGCCGTTCATGACCATGGCCCACGAGTTGACAGAAAAGGGGTTCAAGGCCCACGATGCACACAACGCCCTGGAAGCTCCCCTGACCGAGGAAGAGAAGAGCCTTGGAGAAGTCAAGAGGGCAGAGCAGGAAGCTGGGTCCGGTACTGCTATCCGAGAGATTCACCTCAGCAAGAGCCTGACGATGCCGGTTAACGAGGATGCTATTGCGGCAATGAAAGAGGTTGCCGAGGGGCAAAAGGCCGTGGCTACGCTGGTAAGCTGCCTTGACGGTATGATGAAGCGAAAAAAACAAGAGACTAATCGTATGTGATGCAGAAAATCAACGCAGCTACCGAGAGAGTCGAGCTGGCACCCGATTCGTTGGATCCTAGCTCCCTCACCAGTCTTATCAAGAGCATCTCGCCAGTGGAGCCGCGGTTTACCTTCTACCGGTTTACCCATACCCACGAAGGGACTGAGCAGACACCGGTGCTCTTCTTTTATACTTGCCCCGCTACTGCTGGAAACAAGGCCATTAAGAACAGGATGCTGTATCCTCTGATGAAGCGTGCTGTCCTCACCATTGCCGAGCAAGAGGCCGGCATCAGCCTGGAGAAGAAGTTTGAGGTAGAGGATCCCAGCGAGCTTACCGAGGAGGAAGTCCTGAATGATCTCCATCCCAAGAAGGTGGTGTCATCAGGCTTTAGCAGGCCCAAGCGCCCGGGCAGGTAAATGCCCTCACGAGTTACGACACATACGAACGGAACGATCTAGCCTGAATAGAACATTGTCCATACTTTTATACAAGATATATATCCAGTTTTACTGAAAATCCCACGGGAACAGTTCCTTACCCTCTTCCATAACGTACATGATCCAACTCCGCATTCCGGGGATGCAAATGAAATCTCTAAACGAAACATGATTGCCGCCATATAATCACCGTCATCACAACCATAATCCACCTTTTTATGCATGCAAGGGCTGACCCTGTTTCATTTCTGTTCTAGTACTAGACTACAGTCAGACTATCTTTGTCCTCTCATCTCGGTCGATTAAAAAAAAGAAAAGGGGTATATCGCAAAAAATGCAATCGTCTTTCAAAGGCCATGTTCTTACTCCTCATATTTGCCGCCGACAAAGGCCAAGTTGCTCTGTTCCAGTTTTGACTTGAGGTACTCGTAGACGGTGAAAGTGACGGCTTGGCCGGGCGCGACTCGCATGATACGAGGAGTGATGCCCTTGTAGAAAGCGTGGAATCCTTCTTGTCTGGAGGGGAGAGATTGTTAGCTTTCAGTGCCTATACATGATTTTTGGGGGAAGACATACTTGAACATGTCGCCGGCGATGGTGGTTATTCTCGTCCATGCCGTGGTGCCAAATTCGGCGGGTGTCTTCTGTAGGCGAGTCTTGATTGTGTCGATGGGGGCATTGCTGAGAGGGCCCATGGCGCCGCTGACAAGACCAATGATGGTAGTCTGCCAGCTGGGCAGGTTGCCATCCGCATACTGAGGCTGATAGTCTTTGAGCCAGGTCTTGAAGTAAGAATACGCCGTGAAATTAACAGCCTGGTTAGATCCTTGTCTTAGAGCTGTTAAGCTAACACCACGGTACAGAGCTCCAACACCTTCTTCCTTGACGACAGTGTACAGCGCATGCGCGGCGTTTCGGTATTTCGGAATGTCCAGTGGATCGGCCATTGAGTGGTGTTGCGCCTGCAGACGGATCTTGATGACCTCCATAGGCGTCACCACGGCCACAGCCTCGGTAACACCCGCCGCCAGACCCGCTAAGAAGGTAGCCCGGCCGGAGACGGTGCCGGTGGATTTGTCGGCCAGCAGCTGCTTATACGACTCGAATGAGGTGAATCGGATGGCCATCTTGGGGACGATACCAGTCAAGACAGCACCGAGACCCTTGTACAGCGCGAGGGGAGTTTCCTTCTTGACGACCTCCATACCGGTTTTGATGAAGCCGCGGCGAGGGGCGCCGGGCATGCGCGCGCGACGGGACAGCTGCATGCGCACTTTGATTGTGTCTGTGTGGGGTGTTATTATGATGCTTCATTGTGAATTGGACTTATAAGTGGTGGCACGTACCTAAGGGGTGACAAGCGAGAGCTTCCATCATGCCGGCACCACCTCCAGCTATAGGAATGAAGCATGTTAGTTATATGGCATTGAAGGTACATTATTACATGAAATGAAGTAAAAGCATGAACGCACCGATGAGGTTTGTCGCCGCCGTAGGCGGCTGTTTTGAACCGTCTTTTGTCATTGTGATGGCTGTGTTTGTGCTGAAGGAAGTATGTATGTCCCCTCTAGGAATGATTCCTCTCGAGTTTATGCTTCTTTATTTTGCTTATAACTTCTAGCCGTATAGTGAGTCACTACTTTGCTGCCGAGGATATCGTGTGACGCAGGCGGAAAGAGCCGAGCTTATTTTCATATGAAGCTATGGGATAGCTAGCGATTGGGGACCAGGCGCCGGGTATTCAATCAAGCGAATAAGATGCAGGGGGATGGCGAGAGAGAGAGTCACAAGAGCTGCACCGGCGGGAGGAATGAGGATAAGGATGAAGTAGAAGAGAGATTGACACGAGAGGAAGAAGAGGTAAGGAAACAAGAGGAATAAAAACAAAAAATAAGAGTCATACTGAGAAAGAGAAGAGCCGATATACGCTTCTTAAAAGAAAAGCAGCCACCATTTTGACATATGATTCCGGCGTCTAGCTCCAGCTTCATGGCTTTCTGTACACACGCCCCCCTTTTGCCCGTTTAGAGCTAGAGGCGCAAGGCAAAGTACTACATAGGACGAGAAAAGCCACTGCCATTGGACCGTTCAGCCCAATCACAAGACTACAACCCCCATGTCCAAAAAAAATAAAGAAAGCGTGAGCCACAGCTCGGTAGACTTTGTGTCTATTGGGAGTTTTTTTTGCCCCCTTCAGGCCGGGAAGCCGGGGTTTGAAACTGGGCAGATGATAGGCTGGGCTATTGTCACGACAATTCGTTGGTTTGTCAATAAGCTTGTACAAACTGCCGCCATTGGAAAAGCTTAAGCCGCTGGGCCCCCCGCGAAAAAAACACAGGAAAAAACATGGGGAATCTGGTTTGGCCCGCGGCCTTGAGAGTCACGGTTCAGCCCTGGCTATTTGGGAAGATACCCCCACATGCTACGGAAAGAAAAAGGGGGGTGTGAGAGAGTCATTCGTTTCTTTCAAGATTGATGGACTGGACTGGACTGGACTGGACCTGACTTGGACACAGCCAGCTCGGTTTCAGTTCAATTATGGGGTAGTAGTACATTGGGCATAGGAGGGAGGTACGTAAGTAGGTAGAGCAATGGCCATAGCCGGACGGGTGGAGGAATTTCGGCTTGAATGGCCGGGGCTACCATTCCGATCTGTGTGTGGAGGAGCTCCGTGTGGCCGGAGGGAGAAGTAGATAGTGCAGGGGTTTACTGTCGTATTTATACATGCATTAGTTATCATGCAGACTATGTTGCGTTTTTCTAAAGAAGTTGAAAAAAGAAACAATAGTATTTGTTTATTCATTGCTTCAATTACAAGTTGTGCGTGTGCATGTACCTACACACATCCCGAACGATCATCCTCCCATGTGTCAAAACAAAACAAAGTGACGTTATTCTTTTCCCTCCCTCGTACCGACCACAGGCCGAGCTTGTGATAATGCGGGGTGCCGAGCGGCCCTGATGGGGGATTTGGGATGACGGCACACCCAGGGGGTACGTACCTTGTTGCAATCTTATCTAAGACAAGAACAAGCCTAAGCAAATGAGAAACGCCAAAACATGCACAGATATTCTTGTTGCTAACTAGGCCGGGAGGGATCGGAGGCGCGGCAAAATCGAAAGACGGTAGCCCACGCACCTAGGTTGACCCGCTGATTTGCCGTCTTGGGCCGAGGTTCGTTGCAAGTGCGTAGGAATTCGGCTCATGGGGAGTCAGTTGGAGCCAAGAATGAGAGAAAGATAGAGAGAGAGAGTCAGCTGTGAAATAGCGGGAGGGAGGGGACGTCATTTGATGTTTTTTGTACACTGATCGGCGGCGTATAGGAATAGCTTGACTCATCACACTGCAGTAAGTCATCACAGTACAGTAAGCGTGAGATTGTATATATATGCTTGTTATACCTACTACAGTAGGCAACTTGACATTGACAATTCTCTTGTTAATAAGAAAGCTTGCGTGTGTGTTGAGTAATAACAGTATAGAACAATCCGCTAACCTCATATGTCCCCAATTCATTGTAGGTGTAGCCATGCCGATGGATTTGCAGGGTTCACATTCCTAACGGTTATTGAGCGGCGTCTATTTTTGTTACCCGACAATCTTTTGTGTTGAATTGACCAAAATTGAATCCTATAACCCGAAATCTCATAAACTTGATATCAAAAACCAAATCTCAAATCCCAATCTCATCTCAGCTGCGCGGAAAGACCAATTTTAACACGCCATCGTTTTACCAACCTGATATCGCCTGCTAACCCAAGCACAATCTTCCAAACCTCCTATACCACTGATGCACTGGTATCTCCCTTATAAGCAAGTTGGCACTGCCTCCAGGTATACCACCACTCCAACGTGCCACGGCAAGCAACCTCCAAGTCCAAATCGAAATTCATGGGAGGAGCCGGCTCATACATATCCTCTGTCAATACCAAAACGGCACTGACCTTTGGGCATTGAGCTATGTTTCGGTTGACAATAAATCGGATAGTGGCGCCGGGAGGAATATATTCCTTCTCCTCCAGTCTATCTAGCCTGACTTGCCCAACGACTGCTCGTGATCCGTCGCCATAGTGAAAAAGTACGCCGGTGATGATGCCGTTGAAGCTGCACGGCTCCAAGTACCTTAGATCATCAAGAGATGCAAAAGTGTAGAAATAGCTTTCAGTAGAAGTGACTTTTGGATACTGTGAAATTGGTACCGGCAAGGTCAAGCTGTTAATCGGGTCGTCATTTAACGGCGGCGCTGGGTCGAGAGCCAGCTCGCGTATTCCAGCCGAGTCATCAACGTAAATTTCATCCGCCTTGCTCTGAAATGTCGTAATGCGGGTATGGATATATGTATGGCCTGGTATCGGATGCTTTCCCAATACATGCACGCGGCCAGCCGTAGTCACAAGCACTAAATCAATCTCTCTTTGGCAACAGTGTGTATGCTCTCGATGCCAAATCTCCTGGAGGAGATCGCCGCGGTCAATAGGGATATGCAGCCATGTCGTCGTGTCGTCGGGCAATTCACCGTAGTATGATAGGTCATCCGTGGCCGTGTGCCTCACAATCTTTAGCGCTAACTGAAAGGGATTCCACGCTACTGAGTATCCTGTTGTTTCTGGGCCATTAATCTTGAGACGATTGAATCTAGATGGCTTCGATGAAGGTGTTATGATGCAACGGATGAGATTTTGTCGATAGAACGGAGCTGACCATAATGTAGGCCGTGAATTCCCTCGTTCGGCTTCTCGGATATCACGGATTTTAAGTCCCTGAATTAGTTGGCGTATATCAGTACGATTGCGACTGGTAAATAGAACAGGTGAAGTCTACTTACGTCAAATTCGAAATGGAGTACAGAGTCTTCAACCAGCGGCAGGACTTGCCACCAGTCCAATGGATAATTATCCATTTCTAGAGTCTCTGTTAAGCACGCGACTACAATCTGCTTCAAGCCCAAGGGACCTCGCCTAATATAAATCACATCTTCTGTTGATTTCGATCCCGGATCGTAAATAAGCTCATCTCCCTGACTATTGCTTAGAGTTGAGACATATTTCTCATGGTGTAGTGACACATACGTTGCCCATATACGGGACGAGGTGCTCACTTCACCGCTTGAGGCTTCGACAATCTTCTCTTTTGCCCACAAAGTTGATCGCACTAGGCTGAGCCTCGAGGCCCTTTTAGATGCTAGATAGCGCTTGAGCTCCGCCGATTGAGCAACCGGTAGCTCAAACCCTGGGTCCCAGCGGGTCACCTCCAGGGTTTTCAAAGACGGCAGACCCTCTGCTGCACAGCTTGAGTGGCAAGCCAGCGCTAGGCCATCGACATGCTGGCAGTTGGTGGTCACACATGGATAATATGTACCCTGCTGGAGACGAATCGGTTCCTCCTTTGATGATGCTATAATTTCTTCGTTAGAGCTGTTCTCTTGGATGTGGAAGAGTGCATTTACTGAAAAGAATGGGCTCATCGGCTTTCATTTTTAGAGTGCAAAGTACGCAGTGGGGAGCTATGCAGATTTGCATTTCTATGTACTTTGCCAACGCACGAGACAGTTGCTCCGTTACATCCATGGTGTCGCCGGGAGCATCTAATACCATTGCTTAAGAGATACGACTCCTCACCTTGGAATAAAACAGTCTTGTGTCGCAAAAGGGTCCCGCAATGGTAGGAAAGAAGCAGAAACAGAAACAGAGAATTATATCCAAAATTATATCCAATAGAGCGTCCAGATCGAACCGCGCGGGATGACTATAGTCCCAGGCTCGGGATGAAATGGTCCCGTGCTATACTGTAACCAGTTGGAGGTAGAAGAGCAAAGGATCATCAATATGCCACTAATAGCCGTCACTACGATCAGGCACAGTAAGCCTGATGGATTGAGCGAGCTGGAAAGGGGCTGCCGCCACTATTTAGCCTAGTTTCCCCCCCAAAATGAGCCTCGAAATCCGCCTATGCCAATTATGTATATTCGCACTCGCATCGTGTCAGCAATAATCGGTGTTACAGTAAGGCACAAAGCCGCCCCCACCTCGACGTTAATGTTGCCCAGAAATATATGTCTGGGAATGTGCTGGCAATAACTAGGGTATTTCCAGTGAAAAATAAAAAGTGTACTGTGAGGCGCACCGTGTTTTGAGACACACAATAACGAGCTAGGGCCTCTACTTAATTGGCCAGAAAACGCCTTTGCGTGAGAAGCCCGCGCCGGCGTCGAGCCTGGGGGCCAAGCTCGCGGCCCGAGAACCCAGCCGCTTGGTGCAAACCTCAAAAACGGCGATCTGACTCGTTGAATGCTTGCAGCTTTCAGCTCATCCTACTCGGCCTCTTTAGACTAATCGGGACAGCCCTAACGGTCTGGCTGCGACCACTCTTCGTCTGTTGTTGACAGGTGCGGGGAAGGGCTGTACGTGCTGAAGCGTCTCTCGCGCTGTATTATGGCGATATAAAAGCGAAATAAAGTCACCTGTATAACCCTAGCAAATCTATCATGTTAGTTAATTCAATAGCATGACTTCTACTGCTTCTTTATAACTCTTGTAGGTCTGTCGCAGCCACAAAAGTGCATGAATAAATAAGATCCAGCAGAGAATACCTCCAAGCAAACTGCGGTGTGGGGTCTGTGAAGTAACCCGGAAGAATAGCTGTTTAAAGAAAGAGCAGAGGCGATAAAGATCTAACAGAAATGGCGGATGATGAAGCCAATGGTTCGGCCCCGGGCGAAGGCTGGCTGACTGAGAGCGACAGCGACTTCGACAACCTTTCAGCCGATGATGAGCTCGTAGTCGCCGGTATTCCACCACCACTCCCCTTACTTCCTGTCCCCGAGCACGTTTCTCAGCCCGGGGATGAGCTTTGTCATGACTGCTCGATCCTCCGATTGAAGAGGAATCGCTTCATTGTATGGCCCAAGGATGCAGACTATGGTGGATACGTACAGCCTCATGACAATTTCATCGAGTTGGGCGACGTCAAAGACATGAGACAGCGCAAGAACTGCCCCTTCTGCAGGCTGGTGCTGCTGGCCCTCGGCGGAGATCGGGTGCCAAATATTGCCAGTGATGGATCACCAGTTAAAGTTCAGATGAATTGGAGTACCGACGGTACGAAAGATCGGAACATGAATGCCCGCAGCGAAATTCGTACTCTAAGTCTAGACGGAAGCACTGGCTTAGGGGGTTTTCTCAGCCTCGAAGAGATAAATCTTTGGCCTGACATCACGCTTCTCGCAAACGATTTCCCCAGTGAAGCTCCAGCCAAGGCGCAGCGCCTCCTCCCTCGCCCGATACAACCTGAATGCATTGACTTTAAAGTCGTTCGCCGATGGCTGGCCATTTGCGATACAAACCACTCCAAAGTTTGTGGAAACCGATCAAATATGGAGCAGATGGGTTGGACCGATCCTGCGGGGGCCATTCCGGATTTCCGCTTCATTGACCTTGAGGACCGTTGCCTCGTTCGTGCTAGCGGTAATCCTCGGTATGCCGCACTGAGCTATGTCTGGGGGAGGGAGCCATTCTTTTGTATGACGTCCGAGAATCTCGCCGTTCTTCAAAAGCCGGGTGCGTTCGACCAAGAGGAGATATGGAGCCAGATCCCTGCCACGATACAGGATGCCATGACAGTAGCACGAGAGATTGGCATTCGCTACCTCTGGGTGGACAGCCTTTGCATATACCAGGATCTAATTGACATGGACAATATGACTGGTGAAGAAGAGGTCCTTGTAGCAAGTACAATGGGAGCCATTCGCATGATGGACTATGTATACGGTGCTGCATACGTCGTCATCTGTGCCGCTGGCAGTCGAAGCGCCCACTCAGGCATAACAGGGGTTCGCCCTGGCACCCGAGAGTCTATGCAGCCAATAGCGCAGATCGCACCTGGATTTCGGCTTGCTTACCGGCAAAGGCCATTCGATGGAATAGAGACCCTTCCCTATTACAAACGTGGATGGACGTTAGTGTGCCCATCTTGCTTCAGCCACACACAAAGCTGACATTCATGTAGATACCAAGAGAGACACTTCGCCACCAGACTACTGACCTTTGCCAACGGCCAGGCTTCTCTTCGATGTTCGTCCGACATTGAGTTCCAGGAAACTACATGGGACGATGAGTCGGTCATTTCCACAAAACGGCCACCAAGTTTCGCTGGGGAGGGTAACGATATCGGTGACGGGGTAGAAGGTCCGATACAAAATTACTCAGAGATGCAGCTGACCAAGCAGTCCGATATCTACAATGCCTTTGCCGGTGTTGCTCGCCAAATTCGGATGCAGTTGAATTGTGACATATGCCATGGTCTCCCTGTCAAGTACTTTGACTGGCTCCTTTTATGGCATCCACTTAAGAACGAGCAAACTCGTCGCGAGGGAGCCCCAAGCTGGTCGTGGTCTGGCTGGCAAGGCGGCGCATTTCCACGCATGTGGGATTGGTACACGCGCGATATGCAAGCCATCCGGAAGGCCCTGAAACGTCGCACCTGGATTGTCTGGTATCACAGACACGGCCCCCACAGCGCTCGCTGCAGCCTTGTACACAAGCACGGGCGAGTGTCAGAAGATAGCCAGCGGAACTTCTATGGAGGGCCTATTCGAAAGCGATTCTCCTTTGATTGCTCGCAGACAGAACCAACTCCGCGTACGTTGACCGAGTTTGAGCCTACAGAATACTATCCGGACGTCATTAGCACACGGCCATACTCCGGATACCTTCAATTCTGGACGGTATCAGCCATATTTGAGATTGCCGAGACCAAAACTCCATGGCCACAGCAGGGTGGTCCGCCTCCAGGGAAGCTGCTTGGAATCATTGGCAAGTCAGGAGATGAGCTCGGCTTGATCGTGGTGCCTACAGCATGGCTGAAAGAGAATCCAGCACCATGTAAGAGAGAGTTCTTATTAATCTGCGAGGCTAGAGATGTGAGGGTAGCGGATAGAAAGGATATGGACACAGATGATCACGAGTGGCGGTATCGCGTGATGTTGGTAGAGCCAAAGGCAAAGGGGGAGTATTATGAACGAGTGACAATTGGATCTATTGGAAGAGGTGACGAGATGGATTCTTTTGGTGAGGGCCCATGCTGGAAAGAGTTTATCCTGGGATGAGCATGAAAATCAGATAAAGGGGAAGAAGTTGATGATATCATGTGACCTTGTTGGTATAAACTTTCTACACTTTATAAAATAGGTACGAGGCAAATTGAAAGCTTGGCATCTAAATAGTATTCTTCACCAAGATCCTTACAAGGTTACAGAAAGATAGAAACTCCAATATTTTTGAATAAGTCATGTGGATTGTTTTTGACAAATTGCCAAGCAACCTAACAAAATATCTGGGCAGCAAGCGAACCGATACATAGCATGTACTCCCAAAAAATCATCATCTACTCCCATATGTACATAGGCCCGTATCTCCCAAAAACGCCTTTCCGTCATTACCCACCGAGGGCATCCATTTCCCTTTTTGCTGTTTTACCAGCCCAATATCAGAAGAAGAAATCGCTCTATGTTTTGTGTTTTGTAAATAAGAAAGTGTATCCATGCGCAGCCAGCGCAACCTGATTTCCCCAAGCCAAATACCGTCCGTCTAAATCCGTAACGGAGAGAAAATAAATAAAGTGAATAAAAGAAAATATCAACTCGACACAACCAAAAGGTATCATAGTTAGTACAGTAGTTGATACGGTATCAAGTGTCAAGGTAGATCAAAAAGTGTAAACCAGCAGCAAGTGCTGGTGGGAGGTGTTGTATCTTAATAGCGAGACGTTTATGATGGCGTTCCCCTTTCCTCCAAGCTGTTGCCCTCGAAGCTGTATAGACGAACCTCTCCGTCTTCACTACCGCTTGCCATTCGGCTATCGCTTAGTCCAACGCAGGTCACCGGGCCTGCATGGCCCGTAAAGCTACGCTCACATTTGCCTGAGCGAGGCTCCCAGACCTTAGTCATAGAGTCATTGGCACCAGTGACAACGCGAAGGGTATCTCCAACAAGACCCCAGATGCCCTCGACGTGACCAAACATGCTGCGAATGCACTTGCCCGTGGCGATATCCCACAGTCGTACAGTGTTGTCGAGACCACCTGTGAGCATGTAACGTGGAGGCAGGGGACGAGAAAGATCTGAGAAGCTGGGTCCAAACGCAGTGCGGCTATCGGGCGACTGCTCTGGCAAAGGCACCGGCGAGTCACCTCGTCCGCTAGCTGCCGATGCAGCATCCCCTGCATCAGCGTTAGGATCCTCATCCGGCTCAAAATCGGGAGGCATCAGCAAAATTTGCTGAACCTGTCCAACGTGTCCCAGGTAAGTCTTGAGGCACTGCTTCGTATCCAGATCCCACAGCTTGACAGTAAGATCATCAGAGGCCGAGAATACGGTACGGGATGCGGAATCGATGCGCACGTGGTTGACCCAGTCGGAATGACCCCGCAGAGTCCAAGTCTGCTTGGTGTCAAAGTTGAAGATTTTGACCGTCTTATCAATGGATCCAGAAGCAAGCTTGCATCCATCGAAATGGATAGACAAGACACCATCGGTGTGGCCCTGGAGCGTGCTGATGCACTCGCCAGTGTGCCAGTTCCAAATCTTGATCGTCTTGTCAAAGCTTCCGCTGATTAGCTTGCCTTCGTCAAACTGCAGAGTCCTAATCGTCGAAGTGTGTCCACGCAGCGTGCGAATGCATTCTCCCGTCTCGACATTCCAGATCTTGATGGTGGTGTCGTAAGATCCCGTTGCCAAGATGTTGTGATCGAATTGCAGGCAGGTGACGCCGTTCTCGTGGCCCTTGAACGTCCTGATAGAGCAGCGTCCCGTCTTCCAGTTGTATCCGACCTTGTAACGGTCCCGGTACACGTCCTTCCACGGTCGAAACTTTCGCTCTTCGTCGAGTTGCGCTCGGCCGTTGGCTGGTGAATTCCGGACTCGGGATCGTTTGGCGCCGCTATCGTCGCGGACCACCATGGCTCGTTTGTTGGAGCCTTGGGCTGCGGGAGCTGAGGCTGGCTCAGCCGAATCCTCGGTGCTGCGAGTGGGTGGATTCATATGTGCGGTATGTTGATGTCGGTTCCAGGCCATGAGTTTTTTCCGCTCCAATAGCGGCAGGCCCCAGCCACACTTGGTACACTTTCGGTCAATGTGTTGTTCGCACATTCGGTGCCAGACGACGTCATCGTCGGCCAGGTCCCGCCAGCGGCGGCTGACCTGCGCAGCCTTGCATAGCGAAACAGTATCCAAGTTGCAGAGAATCTTGTACGATAATTCTACAGGCAATGTGGCAATGAAGTCGATCTTGAGCTGTTCTTGAACTTCGCGGGAGACGGTCGAGAGCTGAGGAAAGCAGCATTGGGTGATGATGCCCTGCAGCATAAGTTCGCGATGCTTGGCGGGCGCGGCTGAGAACAGGGACCAAACATGGGTAATAGCTTCCTGATCGGTAGATGGCAGGTTGTTGAGCTCCTACAAGGCAAGAAGGGAAAGTTGGTTGTTAGTAAAGTGACATGTCAGACAGGCTGAGCAGGGATGCTATAGCGGTTTCAGTGGCAACATACCCGTTGAATGGTACCCATCTTGGTCTCATCCGCCGCCCGGCGACACTTGGAGTCGGGACGATGACGGTAGCAATACTTGGTGTTGGGGTCTTTGATGTTTACCAGTGCATTACTAGAACTAGTCTTGTCCTCTTTCTTGAAGCTTTTGCCGACGGGGGCGTACAAGCCGGGGATGTGTTCTTTGAGGAAGGGACTGAGGGTCTTGCCAGCGAGATCGAAGGGCATTTTTATCAGGCCTTTGGAGGGGATTTCTTCCTCGCCCTCGCGGCGGCGCTCACAGTTGTCTCTCGATGGCGGATGGGAAGAGGACTGGTAGGCAGGGACAGAGACAGTCGCAGACGCAGACGCAGACGCAGACGCGGATGCAGGGTTGGAGGCAGGCACAGATTCAGAGAAGGAGATGGACGTCGAGGGCAGTGTTGTCACTGTGGAGGTCGAGAGGGCAGGCGAGGGCGACGCTGAAGGCGCTGTTGATGTCAGAGAAGCAGCGGCGGCTGCATCAACCATCGAGGAGGACTCATAATGGGATCGAGATAGAGTGGAGGAGAGAGAGTTCGGCTCGTGGCCGGAGGCAGTTGACAGGGACTCCATGGTTATAATATGCGGTGAGAAGCCTTATCGCACGACGCAAAGGTTAATTGGGATTGCGAGCGGCCAGGCGACTCATGCGCTGTCAGGCAAAGGCGATTGCGTGCTCTGGGCTTGAGACACCACCCCCCAAGGCGTGCTGCTGCGTCCTGGTAGAAGGGCCCCCGTCTGCTCACAGCGTCGAGAGAAAGGGGTCCGTGAGTCTGGCGAGGATACGAACACGACCACAGGCGCAAGACTGCTGTTGTCGAGTCGAGCTGAGGGTCGCAGATGGCGAATAGAAGCTCTGGCTGGTGACGATGCTGGTGGTGAAGATGATGAAATAAGCCAGAGGCGGTATCTGGAGGATGAATAAGCGGCGATCTGGCGAACGTCGACGAATCGAAGGTATATGCAGCCGTTCTTGTCCCTCACACGACACTGAGCTGCAGCTGGACAGAGAGAGAAAGGTTTGATAGGGCCTTCGGCACTGAAGAGGGGATGGAGAAGGATCCGGGCAGGGGACGAGGTTGGCAGAAGGCGGCGAAGATCGATTGACAATGGAACGCTGGAAAATGATGGCAGCAAAGTTAGCAGACGCTAAATGGAGAGCCGTGGCCAAAAGGGTTCGTGGTAAATATCCGCTAGCTGTAGCAATGCTTGGGTGCTATGGGGCCGAAATGGCGTTATCGAGCAGCATGCGTGGCTCGCTAAAGCTTAACGGATGGGGCGCTAGGAAGAGAACCCTACAGAGGGCCTTTGAAAGTACTACGGGGAGCCTATGAGAGCGCTGGCAGGTCGCTGCGAAGAGCCAGGGAGGGTTCTGAAGCCCCACCCCGACGACCCGATGGTGGTGACAGGCCAGAGGTGAGGTTTGCCGCTAAGACGGTGTAGCGGAGGATCTCTTTAGTCATAAAAGTCTCCAAGCCCCAAAGAAAAAGAGGCAAGAAGAGAGAAAATTTGGTTAAGAAAAAAAAGTCAACAAATTCTTAACTTTAGCTCTGTTTCGCTCATTTTTGCCTCCTTGCGTGCTGTCCACGTGCCCACTAGCGAGCATGACATAAGCCATTTGCACGCGGCAACTAGTTGCGAACACTGGCCGGAGCCGAAGCTGAATCTCGCCATCGACGCCATGGAGCACAACAGCGCGGCTCCGACTCCCGACTAGCACCTCCAGCAGCCGCGACGATCCTCGATGTGCGCCGCGCAGAATCTCCGACAGCCGCTGAGCAGCAGAACCAGGCCAGGGATGCTTGATGGCCGATATGCTATGATACGAGACCGTCGCAATGGCAAATCCTTGGCTGGATTCTCTGACCTCAGCTGATGATGGTGACGGCGTCGCTGGCTGCAGCAGCGGATATCCCAGCACTCGCTCAGCCATGTATTCCATATATACGACCTCGTCATGCCTTACTGCACCTCACTACGCCATTACTACACCACTACGACTGCTCCTAGTAGCATTCAGACGGCTCAACCCTGGCGCTGGCTTAATCTGGGCGATTGCAACTCTATTTTTCTGCCATGCCGCTACGCCAGCTTCCTCAACCAGACGTCCTTCCATGCAGGGTCGCGATGGAGTCCTCCAAAGTCACCTCCCTAATCGTGCAGAAACTCGCTCGACACGGCACCCTTTGGACCCCATCCAACGCATATCCGAAATAAGGGTGTGCTGCTATTGCGCCTAGCACGAGCACTATAGAAACTTGGCTCTCCAAGTGCGGCTTCGTTTTCTCACTCGTCTCGACATTAATTTATTAAACTGGAGCCCTGTCAAGCCGTTGCCCATGGGGTCGAGTCTTTTCTCTTTTTTTGATCGTCGATCTCTGGTAGCGATTTTTCTTAACCACCCAAGCCTAGCCCCTTGAATAGTTCCACGTCGCTTCTTCGACTCAGACACGCTTCGGCTGGCCACTGGCACCGCCGGGATGGCGCAATCGTCATCCGCGAAGGCGTTTCGATCCCTCGCCGCCAATCCTTTGGTTGGCTGCACAAGCTCAAAATGGCGCCCCGAAACTTTCGTCGCTGGCTAATTACCGCAGCAGAAAGAGTGAAAACGACCCGTTGGCCCATGTTTATATTTTCAGGAGTCTGTTATCACTGCTGTTGTTGCTGATGTCGTTGCCGCTGATCCTTTCGCGCGCGATGTTGCGCTGCTGCTGTCACACGCGCAGCCTTAATAATATACCATGGCATAACGGGGACCTGACCTGACAGGGTTTTTTTGGGCGTTACATGCGTCTTGGATACCGACATCGACAACGACATCATCAGCATCAGTATCAGCATCAGCATTTGGAATTATGTCAAATGAAAGGGAAGAATTGGACGTCGAACAAGTAGTGCTCTCTTCTCGAAACTCTCTTCCATAACACGGATGCATAACCAGTAGGCCTCAAGCATCACGTATGCGCTACTTTATGCCTCGTGCTTGTGCCTTCTTGCGTCTCGTGTTACACACCATGTTATCGGCACGACAATAGCATCTCCTGCATTGCCTATTGATCAATCCCAAGAGACGGCATGCACTGCGACATCATCGCCACGATTTGTCACTTAAGTACATGATGGCGACATGACGGATGGACCATTCTCGATTTCAAATCAGCTAGCTGGTTGGCAACAACAGGGTTTGCATGGGAACAAAAATCGCCGAAACGTCCGTCATTTCAGGGCGTAAGGAAGTCATTTTAGGCTTTTCTGCGATAACCTGTGATTCACCCAAACCCCTTTGTCTCGGACCAAAGTCATGTACGATGGATAGTATTGGTCGAGGATTAAACACCTTCATTACGAGATGGGTCGCGCCCTCCAACTTCTGACCCAAGCCGTCAATTCTCGAGGTTTATGGCAATCTTCGGAACAACTTAACACCATGAGGCTCTTGTTAAGCAGATTTCGTGTTCGTATCAGGCTCTTGTACATCTACTATGCTCCCAACCTAAGCGAAGTGAGTGGTGCTAGTATAAGTGGAATCTTGTATAGCCGCAATTTTCGAGATCCTTTCAAGTCTAGACCCAGTCTTCCTCCGCATAATAGTAGGTATTACTACTATGTAATACGGGGGTCTGGGGATGTATCAGGCCATGGTGGTCCTTATTCTAGTCCCCTTTTCGAAGGAGGAGCAGCTCCCGAAGTTGGCTTAGACGCAAGTATATCGGATGGCTATCTCCCAGAGCTATCACCGCATTCTGAACGGCAGCATCGTAGACCTCGAGCACATCTGCCAGCTGCTCAGTCTGTTCGTAGTAATTCACATAGCTGATGGGTGAAAAATCCGTCTCGAGATTCTTATATATCAGGGGCGTCAGGTCTGTCTTAAGCGACTCGATCTCGCTCCTGAGATCCAGCCAGGCTCTACCGCTCCGCTGGACCCAGCGTCTAGCTTCCGATTCGTCCATACTCGTCCCGAACCCAACGGCATAGCAAATGGCCGTCTGAAAGGCTAAAGGGCGCGAGTCCTCGGATGACGATTCCGCTTTGGCCTTAATTAGTCTGAAAATATGGCCCCAGAGGCGGTAGTCTGCCCCCATCAGCTGCCTATAGCTTTTCGGGATCTATGTGATGATTTAGTTATCAATCTACTGCTTACGTTTGGGTTGTAGATTAGTTATCGCGGCGTTGTTATCATGCTTACTCTGAAATTAGAGCTGATTTTCCCAGCAAACGCTGATTCGTGTGGGAAATAGTAAGCATCATAATAGCTAAAGCTAGACCCGGCGTAGTGATCAGATTGGGCCTTTTCGACATTAAAATCTTTGTGGTGAGGGAGCACACTGAGATACGGCATGTACATTTCGTAGGTGCTGAAGCCGTTATTCTCCAGGGGTGGCACGCTGCATGTAATAGTAAGCGGCTTTGTAAGACATGCATAGCATTCTCCAGAAGGGGAAACCCATGGCTGTCATCACTTACACGAGCTGAGCAAATTCTTTCATTGCTTCCTGCAGATCCAACTGCCGATGTTTCGGGTCCAGAGCAATTGCAGAGGAGAAGAAATTCGACAAGCTCTTCTTCTGGATGGGATCAAGGCCAGCTACCTTGTGAACCTCACCCTGGAGAAACTGGATGAGCCGCCCATTATCCTTCATGCTTGAGAACTCGATCATGCTCTGTAAAGAATCGCGAAAGAGCACCCATGCGCACAACATGCCGAAGGAGTAGATATCCGTCAGCTTTGCATCATGGACAGAGAATAGACGATCGCGGTCTGCGACTGTTTCTGGGGCATTCCAGGGGACTGAGAAAGGAAGCCTGATTTGCGCTTCTGCTGAGTTTTTGGCGTGAAGGGTAGAGTACCCAAAGTCTGTGACTCTTGTGTTTACCTTGTTGTCTGTCTCTGCTGCGAATATCAAGACGTTTTCTGGTTTGATGTCTCCGTGAATAATGTCTAAGAATAAGATGAGATCAGTCTTTTTATCTATACAATAATAAATGATGTGGCTTTTACCTTCCCGGTGCATGAGAGTGATAGCAGCAGCTACATCAACACACAAATCCAACCTCTCTCGAAAATTCAACTCTTTCCCCCTCGGTAACTCCATAAACTTCTTTAAATCTCCATGCTCTGCCTTTTGGAGCACCAGAACAGGCCACGGGATCTTTGTCTGCGCGTCAATCTCAAAACATAGGCCTACCAGCCGCACAATGTTCGGATGACCCCGAATCTCTGGGTGTCCCAGAACGATAATCTCCGAAATGACGGCCCTGAGCGCGACAATTTCATCGGCTGGGTATTTGAAGTCTCGGTGGAGGCGTTTGAACACGTAGCTGAGCTTTTCGTTGAAAAAGGACTGGCTGATGGAGGCTTGGCCGCCGCGGTCAGAGGTTGCTTCATCCCATGTTATAGGCAAGAAGTCTACTTCTTTTTCTTGAGCTGTGGCTAGCAGTGAAAGGAAGTTGTAGGGCGAGTCACTAGCTGTTTTGTTGGCGGCGTGCTTTTTGACATCGTTTGTTGCTGCTACTGTGGCGGATGATTCGACGGCTCCGCTGTCTGCGATGTATGCGACTAGACTGTCTGGTTCGCCTAGACCGACTGAGATCCCGGAAGTTTCACCAAGATTAACTGAGATGCCGGATGTTTGGCCCAGATCGACCGGGATCCCAGCACTTTGGGAATCTGCTCCCTGTGTCGCTGATGAGGATGCCGTCCACGAGTAATACCCATACATGATTAGTACAGTTAGCTTATGTACATCTAACCGATTAGAGATGTTTGTACTGCTTTAATAAACGAGTCCTAGGCGCACAGTAAAGCAGATATCGAAGCCTCAGTGCTGTCTTGTAGATTGCGTACATAGTAGGACTAAATATGTACGAGTACATGCATATCAACAACGATGAGGCAGTGCGCGAACCAGTACTACCACCCCCGGTTCGTGTCTCATGCAGCGAGACGAAATAGGATATGAGCTTGCATTAGCTCTGCTCCTTTGTAAAGTACCTGTAAGGTATGAGTACATCCATGAGGCTCTGCGTCTGCCAGAGAGTGGATTTCGGAGACATTGATCTCACTCTTTCTGAGGCTAAAACATTATATATGTCTTACTATAATATCTATCCTAAATGTTTGCATGCTCATCTAGCCTACTACAACTTGACCCCCAGCGCCGTAACATCAACAACCTTCTCTTTCATATCTAACGACAAGTCTACATCACTGTCCTTGTGAAAATCCCCTGTCAAACAAGCTAAAACCGCGGAAGCATATCTCTCGCCCATCTCTTTTGGCAATTCCTTCTTTGCCAAACTAATCAGCATAGCCGTCACGTCCTTTGCCTTGAGCAACTTCGTCTCCGCCGTCTGTCGGATCTCATTAATCTGCTTGTCGAAAAGCTGCGAGACGGTGCGCCAGAGGCCTATTTCTAATAAGACTACTCCTAGAGCGTATATGTCGTGGATGCGAGAAAACTGTCTTTTTGGCTTTCCTTGTCGCTCTAGGTGGCGGTACAAGTTTGCTTCAATGTCGAAATCGACGCTCATGTCGGTGAATCCGTCGATGCGGCGCGAGTAACCCCAATCCCCGAGGAATGCGAGCAGTCGAGGCTTCGCTCCATCTTTCGCAGCCACGATGGGTGAGGAACCTGATATTTCTGTAGTCGCGCCTAGGGGATATGTGTTGCCGTTTTTATCTTGAAGAAACATCAAGATGCCATGGCTCCAAATGTTCTTGTGAATCCAGAGTGATCCATGGATATTTAGAACTGTCAATGCCAATGAATTGGCAATGCTATATCGATCAGCCAAAGGCGGTTTGAACCTTCGTTTGGTCTTCTCGTCGATTTTGGCAATCATAGTATGTAGCGTTGTCAGTGTATGTCCACTATCATACCGCCAGCTGGTTCCATCGGGAGGTGAGGGCAGCTTGTAAAGAAAAGTCATTCGTTTCGCCTTTATATCATCTTTATAGCCCAAGCATTGTAGCGAGTAGATTATCGGTTGCTCTTCGTTTGATATCCCGTCAGCTTCACGGAAAGATGAATTTTGGAGCAACCAAGCCAGTGTCTTGACTGGTTCCTTCAGCTTGGCCACCTCTTCTTCATCCAAGTCGTCGGAGCGAAGCTGGTCTTCGTATTCGTGATGCTCGATTATAACTTGTGTCGATGATCCCCCATGGTTCCAGCGTCCCAACTGGAACCTTTCTGTTGCAACGCTTTCTTCAGCAAATTCTCCTTCAATCTCGACAAAATCTGAATGCCGTTTGATTGCCGTCAGCTTCTGTCGCTTAATCACCGACTCCAGACCAGTGTCTTTTAACGAAGAGTTCTCTACGAAACTATATATAGCTTCCTGAGAGAAATGCTGCATCATGCCCCTTAGGCTGTCCGTGTCCGATTTGTAGTCTTCCAAGACCGAAAGGAGTTTCTTCTTATCAAAGATTGCCCAGTCATAGCCTTTGAGCTTGAGCGTCTTAAACTTTGCCCGGGCTCTTTCTATGAATGACACTTTTGAATCCTTTTCACCCTCTGGCGAGACCTCATTTTCGTTCTCCTCATTCTTCTCATTGCCAATCTTCTCATCTA
Organism: Trichoderma evansii; assembly: GCF_050947405.1. Taxonomy (NCBI): domain Eukaryota; kingdom Fungi; phylum Ascomycota; class Sordariomycetes; order Hypocreales; family Hypocreaceae; genus Trichoderma; species Trichoderma evansii. The sequence continues at coordinate 2,735,075 of NW_028145204.1, forward strand.
TAATGTCATATTTCCTCATAAAAGCCTCATATACTGCAAGCTTCACATTCATCGTTAACAAAAGATCGATAACTGTCTGCACGAGAAATTCTGAGCTATGGCCAGGGAGCATCAAAACATCCTTGCTATCACAGAAGCGCAGGCGGAAGAACTCTAGTGTCGCAAGCTGAACATTTATTTTGAGTTGGATATCGTGTAAGTTGTCTTCAAACTCTTTAATGTCGGTAATGACGCCTTTGATGAAAATGGTCACCTGGATGAGCTGCCCAACGGCCGTCGAAGCAGTATCGTAGAAGTCCATCTTGATAAGTGCGCAGATGAGAGTTTAGGGTGGACAGAAGAAGCAAATTGAATCCGGCCTCATCAGACGTTGATACATAAACTGTACACAAACAACCAGCGTGTGCTGCTCTGTTATATCTTCTTGATAAGAGATTTTGTGCCTGAATGTTGGCACGCCAAATGCAAATGACGTATGAGTCTCCGCTTCATGCATGCACAATGGAGACGCAGAGTTAAAGAGATTGTACCAGAGTACATCTGTATACCAAGGCGTCTGCAGTCTCATGCATGCGACCACACTATGGAGTTGACGATGGCTTTGTATTCGTCACATCGAGAGCTACACGTATCAAGCGCGGATTTTCAGCTGGCTCCTAACATCAGCGCTAGCTTCTTCCAACATGAAGTTCGCTGTTGCATTCAGCCTTTTCATAAATATCTAGTTATGCAGTTTCGACATTTCTACCTCAGGCCTGAGGCGCCTTATTAACATGTGTATGTTGCTACTGAAGGTATATTAGGATTTCTCTTGAGAAATGAATAGTGTTAATTAAAAGAAAACAAATCTTCGCTATGCTAATTTATCCACGCTCTGAATATTTAATACGTTTCTTCAAGGTAAATATGCTGAAGCTCCTTCATCTCATCTCTTTAAAACGCCATTTCACCTACAACTGAGATAAAACTTTGATAGAGACATGAGAACCCAGTGTGAACAGGTCAGCCAAATCACCACTCATATGGTTCAATAATAACGGTTCTTCACCTTACCCTTCACCAAGTCGGTAACTTTAAATTTACCCGACTTGCTATCGTTGACCCATTTCCCCTCATAGAGCAACCCATCCAATGTCTTCACGCTACCTTGGCCATGCTTCTTGGAGTTGCGTACCTTGCCGCGATACACCTCGCCGGTCAAGTAAGTTATCTTTCCCATGCCAGTCATTGCGTGGTCAGTTGTCTCTCCCTCATAAATGGCGCCGTTCGAGAAAAGGCGGCGCGTTCTCCCACTCCCGGTGGCAGTTTTGCCATCGGATCCTTTCCATTTGCTCTCCCACCAACTTCCATCTGCCCAGTGCCAAGTACCCTTTCCACTTGGTACATCTTTACTCCACTGGCCCGTGTAACTGACGCCTGATTCAAGGCATTTGCGGGTGCCGGTGCCTGATCTTTGGTCGTTTACAAACCAGCCGTCGTAAACAAACAGCCCATTGCCTGTGGTTAGTTTTCCATGGCCTGATTTGATCCCATTAACCCATGATCCAACATACTCTTCGTCTTTTGAAGTATATGTTCCTGTTCCTGAGTAATTGCTGTGCTCCCACTGGCCCTCATAGACGGTGCCGTCACTATATCTCATTATACCTTTTCCATGGGGTTCGTATCCGACAATGGAGTAATATGAAGGACCAATGCTGATCGGGTATGCCGATCCGGTGTACTGTCCTGTTTTGCTTCCTATGGTGATGGTCTCATCGATGTTCTCGAGCTGATTAGACATGAGGAAGGCTGGCTATGAGACAAGATGAGTCTAACTTTTAATCTCCGTTGCGGTTATATATAAATGGAGATGAGAAATTTGGCCTTTCGAGACAGAGGGTAGAATCAAGTCAGAATATTGATGATGGCAAGAATGTCTTGGCTTTTCGTCTTCCGAATGATAGAAGTCTTAGGCGTCAATTCCCAATATATGCTCCATCATAAACTCCTGGCTACCTGTAGAGGACATGGAATCTACACGTTAGTGAGGCGCTGTAAGAGTCACAAATACATGGCAGGTTATTGTAAGGCTACCAATCGCACCCAAGAACGTGTCTATGTCCTCAGAGTACAAGGCAAATGCTACACGATGTGACAGCCATGAGCTGCGAATCAGCCTCCAGTTCAGAGCCATTACGGCTTAAGCCGCTGCACGACTCCCCAAGTTGCTTCGAACAGGAAATTAATGGGCTGCTGAATAGGCATATTAACCAATACAGCCACGATAAAATTAGGCGTTCTGCGCGGGGCAGCAAGCGTTGTCGCTGCTATAGGCAGCCGAATGGCAAGGCTTACTGCTGCGTCGGTCACCATTTCAACTTGCTCATTTAGTGGCAGTTTGTATTGCGGCTGCCTTGCCGCCCCGCTGATTCAATGTTAATAGCTATGTCCCTTGCATGGCGCTCCATTTTTCACTCGTTGGCCAATCATCTTGTTCAACTTTTCTAAACTACAAACTCAAGATGTAAGGGAGGCATCAGATATATTAAACTGCGCCCTATATCCTTACTATTGGATCCAAAGCTAGGATACGGTTCACTAATAGTTCGATACTTATGATGCGGTGAAAGATACTCCCCGCTATGTATAACACAGCGAATGAGGTACCTATGGATGTAGCCATTCACCTTCAAGTTGTCTAAGATTATTCAAGGGTTTATACATCCCTTTATGCATACCTAGAGTGAAAATTGATGTCATATGCCAGCTGCTGATGTAAGGGGTGTATAATTGGACCCTGCGGCATTACTAGTATCGGTGTACGAAGCAAGCATCGAGCTTCTCCTCCACTCCTTGCTTCCATTATGTCTCCTGTCCTGTTTCTCGAACACGTAATAAGAGTTCCACACTGGAGCATGCCATGACGCGGAAATAAAAGTAGACCGATTATGTACGAAAGAGAAATACCGCCTATATTTAGATGTCAGCTCGCGGTACGAAGCAAATGATCGTCCATTGCGCATATACTGCATCTCGTATCTTCCGATGCCACATCCTAGCTACTCTTTGCTCCTTACACCTCGGTGCAAAACCACGTGAATAAAATTTCGATGCACCAATATCCAAATCCGAAAATCTTCAGTTGTACCCGTGGCCGAAGCGGCATGGAATCTCGGCCTTGGCTTCCATGGATATTATGCAGGTTTCCACAACTTTTCCTCTTGGCAGTGGAACTTTGTCCCTTTTTCCTTTCTTTATTTCGTCAAGGAAATATTACTCCGGTATACGGAGTGCTTTCTTGTGATAGTTTGCTATTGTCTATTTCGTACCCGGCCGTATATGATATAAGTCGGCAGTTGTTTACCACCGACGGCTGTGCTGCCGTTGGTTACACAACACAACAGTGGCGCAGAGGCACGGGAATGCCGAGTTGGATGCAGATGTTCGAATGAATACGATGATTTTGTTTCTTTGTTTCTCTTCTTCTTTTGTTTTAGATAATGAATATTTGCCTGCGGGCGTGCTTTCGTATTCAACCCCGTGTTCGTGCAGGTGGTGTTGAGTGCCAGATGCACTGGCCTCCCCTTACATTGAGAGTGCAAGGATCACGACAAACAAATCATGTCTCGGTCCCCAAGGATTCTCTATACATAGTAGCACTAGTACTGAATGGCGATGACCCGATAAGTCGGCGATGATGTCAGGCTCCAGCGCCTTGAGCTCGATCTCCGCCCATGACGACGCTTTCCGCGAAAGAGAGCCAAACAGCATTGAAAGAAACAGGCAAATAAGCGCTATGTAGAACCACCGCCTTGACAGCACGGAGCACAAAACGCACTCGGTTGAGCTACTCGCCACCGAGGCGTCCGAAAAGCAAAGCTGCAGCGGGATTGACTGCGGGACATGGTGGAGCAGAGCGCTTGCTTGACCCAGCCTCGTTATTTTTGGGCCTAGCATGAGATCAGTGATCGGCGGTGCTTTGCTGGGCTCGAACTCTATCCGTCAGTCTTGAAAGAGGAGTTGAGCTCAGTAGAACTCGGTGGGTTTTTAGGTCACGCGGCGGTGCTTTTTGTCCGCGCACTGTGATTTCAGCCTTTGAATGAGTCGTGCTCCTTGTCGTATGATTCTCCAGGTCTTTGATGTCTTTGATTTAGATGGGGTGATGTGCTAACGGCACGACGGCTCCCTTGCGTACAGTGCGTGGCCTCGTAGCCTCTCGGTAAACCCAGGCTTAGTATGTAGGATAGCTCGAGGGAAGAGAGACATCGTATCCGGGAGGAACACTGCAGCTGCGCCGCTCCACTGCACTATCTTCGGATGCCGTGGTGCATTCCGTATCCATCTTTTGTTTTCGTCAGAGATCGACTTCGCCTGGGCCTGTCCGGATCGAAATCTAGATGAGCCTTTGGCGGAGTCTAAAGAAGTATAAAGAGTCCGGCTCAGAAGCATCGTTTGGACAAGCTCCAATCTGCTCAACAGCAAAATCAACAACTATTCAGCATACTACTAGTCTACCACTAACAGACAACCCCTCATCTTCATTCTTACTACTCCTCTTTCTCGTTACCTCACCTTCAGCTCCATCAAGATGCGTTTCTTCACAGTCTTCGCCACCGCTGCCACTCTCATTGCTGGCTCCAACGCCCTCTTCATCCCCCGCAACATCCACGTCGCAGATTTCCGCCTTTACGGCGCCGAGGGTTGCGTGGAAGAAAATCTCGGTGTTTGGACTGTCATTGATGATGACTTCAAGAACGGCGAATGCAAGAGCTTGAATGACGAGGAGGATGGTGCCGTGCCTCACTCTCTTAGCCTGACGGATATCAACGCAGGCTGTACTTGTAAGATCCCCTCGCTCTCTTTCACTGCTTCTTCTCCACATCCCCTCTTCTATCTCGAATGGCATTTTATGGAAATATTTACTGATTCATGATCCATGTAGTGACGGCTTATACGGATCTCAAGTGCACTGAGGGCAAGACGGTCCTCTCCCCTGGACAATGCTCCGATAACAAAGTCGGCTTCCAGGCTTGGAGCATGACCTGCGACTACAAGGAGTAAAGAGGGTCCTTTTCCACACCGCAACTTTACGGGCATTTTTTCATCATTCTCATTCATTTATTACGCAAAGGTGGATTTTTACTTTTCACGAGGATTAAACTGGACGCATTGTGGGCACGGCATGGAACAAACAGGCATTTTGGCACGGACGCATTACGAACTAATGGGATGATCATCTGATTTTTGGGAGGCATGGCATTCTGGTACTAAACGAGCATGGAAGGCAACGACTCTTTTTTTTACGACACGGTCCTTTTACTATGATACGCATACATACATACATATACCGATGGACAGATCCATCAATTGGTAATTAGTTAATGAAATAATAACGGCGCCAGCGAGGCAAACTTTTGACATCATCATATCCGTCATCCTGCAGCCTTAGGCGGCAACACATTGATGCTTCTCAATCTCCGAGATCGGTTCAATGCTTTAATTTAGTCATGATAACACAAAGCAGCTTCTGACTCTTTCAGTGTATCCCTCCTTCGTAGCGGCATAAACGCCTTTATGAGAAAACAATGCAGACGGACAATGCCGTGCTCCCTTCATGCACTCTGCTCCGCCGCACATTGGCGAATGGTCAGATGACCCGGATTAAGCAAGAAGAATGATGGGAGTCAAACGGTTTATAAGAGAAAAACCAGGATAACTGTGATACCGAGGCACATATTTTGCTGACGTTCGACTATCCCGTTCAATAGGGTACAAAGTGAAAGCAACTAGGATAAATGTACAAGTTGGACTATTCCCTTCCCCAAGTGTACTATACCAAAACGAGTACATGTATATAATGCATATACTCGGACTTACCATAGGCAGCGGATAGAGACGGCCATTGTCTGGGTGGCCACATCTATCCGAGTTTCTGTTCATCCATCCACTCACTTAGCTGCTGCGTAACCAGAGCTTATTCGAATAGCTCGACAGCACAGCATGTCTTGAACCCAACACAATGGGTCTGGAACGCTTGCCCACATGGACTATTCGACCATTATCCCGATGGTCCGCAAGGGTTCATGCTCAACAAAAAGGCTCTTTGACGTTGGACAGGCCGCCTTGGGAGACCAGGTTGAACCAGATTTTATTCATCTTATCATTATTTTATCACTATTTTATTCTATTTTGAGGTTGTACTTTTTAGTTAATATCGATCACTACCTTGGAAAAGTGCTTGCCAGCCCACTGGTACTCATATGCCTCCTTTAGCTCCTCCAGCTTAAACGACTTCTCGTCAATCACCGGCTTCAGCACGCCCGGATGCGCCTCAATCGCCTCAATCATCTCCTCCATCTGGACTCTGTTGCCCACGAAGACAGGTCGTGCCGTAAACATCTTGGCCAGACACCTCTGGAAGCCCGGCTCGTTGAGGCCCGTCCGGCCAGCTAAAAAGCCAATGATGGTGATGACGCCGCACATCTTGATCGCCTCGATGCTCTGCTCCATCTCGTTGACGCCGGCAACTTGGACTATGATGTCGACGCCACGGCCGCCGGTGAATTCCTTTGCGGTTTCGCCCCATTTGCGGTCTTCCTTGTAGCTGATGACATGGTCGGCGCCAAGCTTCTTCAAAAACTCAACTTTGCTGGGGGATCCGGTCGTGGCAATGACTCTTGCACCAGCAGCTTTGGCAAACTGCAGAGCGAAAATGCTCACGCCGCCGGTGCCCTGGATAAGGACCCATTGGCCAGCCTTGACGACGTGGTCGTTGGATCCGAATAAGGCGTTCCAGGCCGTCAGTCCAGCGCAGGATAGAGTAGCGGACTCCCTAGCTGTCAAAGTTGACGGCGCACGGACAAGAGCATGTTCGTTGAAGGCGCCGTAAGTTCTTAAAACACCGTCGACCATTCCTCCGGTGCCTGTTTTGTGAATTTGGGGATTCAGGTCTCCGCCAATGTGTGCCTGGTTGAACATTGTGACAACTTTGTCGCCGGGCTGGAATCGGGAGACTCGCTTGCCAACGGCTACGACTGTGCCTGCGCCGTCGGATCCAGGGACGACGCCTTCTTTCTTTCCATGGGGATACTCTCCTCTAGCAAGGGTAAGATCACGATACTGTAACAATGTAAATTAGCAGCTGAGGAGGACGATGTTGCCAGTTGACTAACATTGAGAGATGCTGCCTCAACTATTATGAAAATAAACATTAGCATACAGCTCTGTGTAATTTCCTTCACTTTCTCTCTGTCTTGCCATTGTAGACATGGCGACAGATTCTAAAGAGTTTCATCACATACGCTTAACTAGAACGTCGTTGTCGCTCAATCCGGGCAGGGGCTGCTCGGAGAACTTGAGCCCATCAAAGCCACCGAATTTCTCAACGTTCCATTGCTTGACGGTTTTGGGAATTTGCTGGGAAGTCATTGTGATTGCCTTGGCGCAAGGTGTCAACGGGTACAATTGCTCTGCTATCTCAAGCTTCCTAGTTTGGATGAGAGAATGAGTCCTTAGTAAACAAGTAGTCCAAGGAGGCTACGGCCTAATATATATATACTTGTATGAACATCGTGTGTCTCCTATCAGATGCCGCAGTTCCCACCTCAGCTATCTACATAGTCGAAAAGAAGAATAGTCTCATTTCTAATGAAGCGCCGCAAGATTTGTAAGTTGCGCCCCCAGAAAGATTGGTCAGACATCCAAAGGCAGGCACTTAAACCGGGCGCGGCCTCACCATACTGAGAAATTGCCTCATTGGATAACATGGCTTGAAGCCCCTCTCTCGAGATACATGTATACTCAATAGGCAGAGGGCAATATAATTGAATCAGATTCGCACTCGCTTACTTTCAAGCCCACGGCGTTGAGTTTTTACTTTTTTCTGCAGTAACTCGAAGGATAGTTGCGCTGCTAATGTCATGATAGCAGAGCCTAGGCTCAATATAGACAATGCTGTGACAATACTATCTGCCAATAGGACGAGTCGCTAAGGCTCAGGTCTCGCCCGTGTTCTAAGCTTGAGAAGATAGTTGATAGGTGGGGCATTCCCAGGCCGTTGGAGTTACCAAGGACCAAGGTAGTTCGGTGCCGCAGATTTGTAAGAGTGGTTAATAATGCGCGCCGGTATGAATTACTCGCCGGACGGCGACAAGAGCTGAAGGGCGTAGAAAAAATTCGGCGACGGTGTCTAAAACGGCGCCGGGTGCAAATGGTTTTGAAATCGAATTAAAGTGAAATCTAAATAGTTGATGGTTGGTTTCGTTTCTCTAGCTTGGGATTTGAGCCTTCATTTGGCTCAATCACCAACGCTAAATCCTTCCAATATTCATGTTCTTTGCCTTACCACACTAGGCTATAGCAGTTCTAAAAGCAGCTATTACCAGGGAAAAAAGAGATTCAGCTAAAGAATAGTATGTAACTAAAGGGGCATTTTTGTCTCGAGCCAAGATCTTTAGGACAATATGAGATCCCGTATACTGCTGTCCTTTTCTGCATCCAGGGAAGTCTGGCGGCTGTGCAATCCTAGGGTAATTAAACTCTCCGCATCAGCCTCCTCTAAGACGCAATCGCTGCTTGCTTCCAAAATTGCCCGTAAATGACACGTATGAGGCATCAATCAAGTGCAATGCTTCAATAGGACACTTGTCCATGAGTAGACGGTAGTATTTAAGAAGAAAGCTGGCTGACTGGAATGAGAGAAGGAAAAAAAAAAAAGGTGCTGGGTGAACTCGGACAAAGTCAGATTGCAACGAGAGTGAGAAATGCTATAAGCATCAATTAGCTCTAGACAAAAAAAAAAAAAAAAGACAAATCACAACTTACAGCCAACTACCTATTACTGCTGCATCTCACTACAACTTATCAAACTGTATAATACCCATTTTGCCTAGCACCTACTCCAAAAGAAACAAGAAAACCAATCCATACGCTTTACACCAGCCACTCATCTCACACATGGCCCAACAAATAAGCTCACACGATGCGCTCCAGCTCCCCCTCCCGGCACCGGCATCGCGGCCGCCTCTGACCAGGCTCTCGTCGAGTCCCGGCCCGAGCCCGCAGGCCAAGACGGGCATCGTCGTCTTCTCGGGCGGCAGCGCCACAAACAGCCTCGTCGACGTCTTTGAGGGCGTGCGGGCGGCGAATGCGGCGACGCTGAGTTATGTGATTCCCATCTCGGACAATGGCGGCAGCACGAGCGAGATTATTCGCGTGTTTGGGGGTCCCGGTATGTTATTCTCTCAAATATACTTCATTATTACTGGTTTCATCTTGTCTAACTGTGTACAACAGGCATTGGAGATGTTCGCTCTCGACTCGTCCGTCTCATCCCCAACGACGGCAAGCCAGAAACCACAGCCATCAAGCATCTCTTCAACCATCGTCTGCCCATTGTCTATGAAACCGCCAGAGCCGAGTGGTTCGAAATCATAGAAGGCACGCACCCGCTCTGGGACGACATCTCATCTCCCAAGCGAGAACTGATCCGCTCCTTTTTCAACAGCTTCAACCTAGAAGTCGTCAAGCGCATGAGGCCAAGCAGCCGCTTTGACTTTTCCGGCTCCAGCATTGGCAACTTGTTTCTCACTGGCGCGAGGCTCTTCACAGGTAGCTTCGAGGCCGCCATCTACCTCTTGAGCTCCATCTGCGCGGTGCCTGATCGAGTAGCTGTTTTGCCAGCGCTCAACACCAATTTTGCACATCACATTGCTGCGGGTTTGACCGATGGCACCATCATCACAGGCCAGAATGACATTTCTCATCCCAGTGCGCCAACAGCCGCTGTGCCACTGCCAAATCCAAGCACAGGAATAAACACACCGGCTCTCTCAACAAATCACGACCTCGACGAACACGACACCATTGAAGATGCAAACCTCCCCGGCAGCTTACCCGCTCTGCGCCGACCCGCCATCACCTTCTCCAAAGAAGACGAAGAAGACCTGCCATCCAGGATCGCCCGCATCTGGTACATCAACCCCTACGGCCAAGAGATCCGCATTCCAGCAAACCCACGTGTTCTCGAGGCCATCCGCAGCTCAAACACAGTCATCTACAGCATCGGCTCGCTCTTCACCTCCCTAATCCCCAACCTAATCCTCAAAGGCGTAGGCGAAGCCATCGCCAGCCCCCACATCCGAAACAAGATCCTAGTCCTAAACGGCACCACGGATCGTGAGACCGGCCCCTCTGGCGACCCCTTCTCCGGATACGATTTCGTCGCCACGATCGCAAACGCCTGCGCCGATTCGAGAGGCTTGCCGAGGCCGAGCGCTGAGGAGTTTGCGCAGTATGTGACGCACGTTATCTACATTGAGGGGCCGAACTGTCCCGCGGTGGATAAGCGGGCGTTTGCGCAGCTGGGGATTGACACGATGCGGCTGTATGGGCCGAAGGATGGGAAGGGCAAGGGAGGGAGATATGATGCCAAGGCGTTGGCGCAGACGCTGGAGAGTATCGTTGGGCGACAGGACATGCGCTCTGACAGGAGTCGTCGAAACACGTTGGTTGGATAGATCGAAACGCAGATGCGTGTATTTCACAATGTACGATATTGATAGAGAGGAATGCAGTTTAAGAGTTGTGCGGCATTTGTAATATACCACGAGATTATTTTTTTTCTTAATAAAAAGACATAAAGAAACGACTGCCAGCTCATGGCACGGTATCAAACCTGTAACCACTTCCTTCAGCCTTTCTCCCCCCCTTGGATATCCCATCTCCAAAAAAACGTACAATGCCATCTCATTTTTGCCCTTTCCTCTCAGTAGTCCTTGCCTCCAAATCAGTTTCAGTTTCCCATTTCCCGTCATCAGGTTGTCGAATAAAAAGCATCATCCACTCGCCATCGCCAAGTAAACCACCACCGCCGGCCACGCCGCCGACATGACCAGCGCCATGAATACTCTGCCTCCTCCAACGCGTATCCTATCCTGCGGGCCCTTCCATCTGTCGACCAGAGCGCAAGTCGTCCAGATCATCACCATCATGTAGATTACAATGAGCCAGGTGACGCCGAGGATGATGTCGGCGGTGCGGTCGGTCGGGCTGAGGACGACCTTGGACAGGTCTGGCTCGAAAGTGGAAGAGAGGTTGTTGCCCATTTTGAAGTAGTTTTAGGAATTATTTGGTTGGTTTGTGGTGAGAATAAATGTTGGCTCTTGGCAGATGAGACTGAAACTCGATATCGTGATGAGCGTTAAGTTGTCGCGAAATTGAAAACAAAGAAAAATATCGCTAGCGATATGATTCAAAGACGTAAAAGAACTGATTAAAAGATAGAAAAACCACCCGCCAGCGAGTATAAGCGAAAAAGAGCGTAGCAAAGTCACACACGCGACCCAAAAAAACCACCAAGAAGAAATGAATGAAGAAAGGAAGAAAGAAAAGTTCAAGAAACGCTGCGCTGAAGAAAGGTTAAGTGAGAAGCACGACCCTAGGCTAGGCTAATCAAACAGGACCCAAAACGTCCAAAGTTAGCCTCAGCTCCCCTATACATGGGGTAAAAGAAACCATCTATAAAATTTCATACGTACGGGGCTTGAAAATCTCTCTCCTTCAGGTAATAATCAAATAATAGCAGCTGAATGCCAGATCCCCCCTTCGGCAGCGCTCCCAGCCGAACAAAGGAGAAACTCTCGAAAAAGAGAGCTTGTCGCAGGTGGGACGCTCGTCACACGTTTCGTGTCTCAAAATCGCGGAGCCGCTGCAAAATACGGAGGGGCTGCCTCTAGAACGAATCAGAGTCTCAGGGCTGTGTAAAATGAAACAATGGATTCTGTAGAATCTCGTTTCTTCTGGTTCGATATTGTTTCTCGGTTGGACGATGAAGATAGAAAAGAAGAGAGAAAGAAGAGGAAATCAGCAGATGCGTCTTCTTTTTTCCTCTTTACCCAGCGTCCCAATTACGACCTCCTCTTCCAAGCACTGGCTGCTAATATTAGGATTAGGCCAGGGTGATCCACACGATATCATCACTCGCTCATACAAAAACGACCAGGCATGGGTCAAGTCAAAGCGCACACTGGCCAATCAAACAACACCTTTTGCCTCGCCAGCTCCCCTCGGACCACATCTGCCGTTTTAAGCGCCCAGACTATCGAGCTATTGTCCACTATCACGCCAAGATGCAGCAGCGGTGAAACGCTATTCGTCGAATCTGGCCTGGAGTTGATCTTGCCATTGTGTCGCTTTCCAAATCGGCGGGCGTCTTGTTTTTCTTTCTTCCTGTCTCGCTTTTGCTCGATCGCGCTAGAGGCCTTTTGTTCAAGAGTAGACAATGGTGCATGAATTCATTCGGTACATTCGGCCATGCTCCACGTGAAGAGAGATAAACTCTAGCTTTTGGTTCGATACTACTGTGCATTCCGTGGATTGCTTGCATGGGTGCGCATAAAAGCAGCACCCGATGACAGGCGGGCGAAACAAAACACATGGTGGCAGGACTTGGCAATAACTGGATTCTGAGAGGGCAGTGTTATTAAACCAAATCTCTGATGCATCATTATATAGTCTTCATTGTGATCTCATACTCTATACTAGAGCTAGATAGACTACTTTTTGTACATGGTAAAATACTTGCAATGCATAGCAGAGAGCTCAAAGCTGTGCCAAGCAAGACATCATACCAACATATACTCACAATACTCTGGGACATTTGCATTCACAGACACATACATCAAGAGGAATTTCAATGGTATCATGTGTTCTCATTAAACTGACTTAACACTAATTACTATTTATACAATTAAAGACATTATCATAACTTTCTCCTCCACCGCTGCTTAGTTCAAGCGAGCGCTGAGGGGCAGGTTGCGAGAAGAGCTGCCGACAAAGACAGTCTTGGGGTAGTTGGAAACAACCCACTGCTGCTTGGTAGCATCCCAGTTGGAAATATCACGGCGCGTAATGTCGGCCTTGAAGATGACACTCTGGCCAGGAGCAACGCGCTCAATACGGTCGAAACCACGGAGCACCTTGGGGGGGTCATTGGGACCACCGTGGCTAATGTACAGCTGAGGAATAACGTCATCCATGACCTTGCCGGTGTTGGTGATAACGGCGGTAACGGTGTAGACGATATCATACAGCTGGCGGTTGCCACCGGGCTCACCAGAGGCAGGAGAGCGGGGCTGAGGAGAACCGTCAATGGCTCCAGCAGGGAGGAACTCCTTGGCAGTCTGGCCATAGTGGGAGTCGCCAGATGCCTCTTTGGCAGAGGTGACACTGTTGAGGTATGGGTAGATAAACTCCTTGATGCGGCGAATGTTCTTGGGGAAGGCATAGTCCTTGAGGTTCTTGCTGTAGGTGCCTAGAACGGGAGCTGCAATGGTCTTGCCGGAAGGAGGGTTCAGAGGACCGACATTGTTCTTCAGGACGTTGAGGCCGGAGAACTTGAAGGTGGACCAACCCAAACCGAAACCGAACTCGTATGTAGGAGCATTGGCGGACTTGCCAGGGGCAACCTTGTCGTAATGGCGGTAGTCGATAAAGAGGCCCTCGGTGAAGTCGTCCTGGGGAGCACCGTTGCCGTTGTTGGGGGTCATCATGACCTCGGTACCATAGCTCTCAATAGTAGGGCCCCAGGTAAAGGGGGAACGACCGGGGCTCTGCTTGCCGTACAGGATATCGACGAGAGAGTTTCCAGATTCCTGGCCAGGAGCACCAGCCCACAGGATGGCAGAAATGTTGGGGTGGGCAGCGTAGTCCTTGACGATGACGGGGCCAGTAGAGTGGATGACGACAATGGTCTTTGAGTTGACAGCAGCAACAGACTTGATGAGGTTGTCGGCGTTCTTCCACACAGTCAGGTTGTTGCGGTCACCCTCATTGCCATCAACGCTGATATAACCCTCACCACTGTCAGAGTTGGCAAAGACGACGGCAATGGCATCGGGCTGACCGGCCAGAGCTTGGGTCTGAGTAATGTCGTAGTTGGACAAGATGCTCTCATAGCGGGTACCGTCCTGAATAGCTTGGGCCGAAAGCGCCTGATCGGGAGTGATGAGGTAGGGGAAGTTGGTAGTACCAGATCCCCACTCCATGGCGAGAGTGCCATCATCACAGCCGCGGTCACCACAGCCGTTGGGGCCCGCAGGGTTGCCGCCAGCATCCTCACCAATGACAGTAAGGAACTTGGGCTTGTTGAGGGGGAGGATACCAGTGTTCTTGAGGATAACGGTTCCCTTGGCAGCAGACTCGCGGATGTGGTTGGCGTGGTCGGCGCGGACATCCACCTGGAGATTGACCTTCTCCCAGTTCTCACTGACAGCAGCCTGGACAAAGCCGTAGTCTTGGGTGGTCCAAGAGTCAAAGTTGGTCTCGACGAGGGTGTCAATTGTCTTGCCGACCTTGAAGAAGGCAGCCATGATACGCATGACCATGTCGTCCACACGCCACTCAGGAACAGTGCCGTTGAGGACGGCAAGGGTAAGATTGCTTCCAAAGTAAGAAGCACCAGTGTTGAAGAGAGTGTCACCGGGCATGGTCATGTCAAGACCAGCGGCAGCGGACGCAGCACCAGTGTGTTGAGCCTGCCAGTCACTCATGACGAAACCCTGGAAACCGTACTCCTCCTTGAGCAAGCCGTTGATAAGCTTGGAGTTCTGGCAAGCGTACGAGTTGTTGACTTGGTTGTACGAGCACATGATGGAACCGACACCAGCCTTGACAGCATCCTGGAAAGGCCAGGCGTACAGCTCGTGAATGGTCTTGTCATCGACGTTGGAGGACAAGGCCTCCTTGATGGGAAATCCGTAGCCATTAGCCTCTCCAACCTGACGGAAATGCTCTTGCTCGTTGAGAAGGAAATGCTTGGCGCAGGCAATTGTACCAGCATTCTGGATACCAATAACGGTTTGGGCAAGAGCCTGTCCAGCAAGAACAGGGTCAGGTCCGAAGCCCTCGACGTTACGACCGCCGTTGGGGTTGCGACCAATGGGACCTGCTACCGGTCCGAGAAGGACATCGACTCCCTTGCCCTTTGCCTCTGCACCTAGGGCAGTACCGCGAGCTTGCCAGAGAGCTCTGCTCCAACTAGCGGCCGCTGTCAAACCGACATCAAATGCACTGTTGTAGTCGTTGAATCGGAGACCAAGGGGGCCGTCCTGCATGCAAAGACTGCGCAGGCCCAAACGAGGCACGGTACCAACGTTACCAACACATTTCTCACCCATCCAACTATGAAAATATTTATTAGCAGCCGCTTGGTAGAACGAAGGCATAAGTTGTCCAAATAACTCACCCAACACCAGTGGTAAGGTTGACCTTTTCGAGAAGAGTCAAGCCCGACACAAATTGCTTAGCTTGGGCATAGGCTTGCTCCCAGCCCGGAGCATTGGGGTCCATCCATGGAGAGGGATAGAAAGGAGGCGAGTACGCCTGACCCGAGGGGTAAGAGTTGGTCGTCTCGGCAGTGCGAGGCTGTGTGTCGGTATCGTTAGCAGCTGCAACAAGATCCAAAAAGATTGCCGCTGAGGCGGCCAAAACAAATGGTGTCTTCATGGCTAAAGAAAGTGGTGGCCAAAAACGCCGTGAAGATGCGTGGGAAAGAAAAGAGATACAAAAACAAAGGACTTCGTGAGTCGAAAGATATACAAGTTGCAGCAAACGCGCTGGAAGCAGCAGAGGGCAAGATCGTCTTGCCAATATGCTCAACAAGTCTTCCTCGTGCCTGACTGCACTGATTCTTCTTACATGCTCAATCGGGAGGTGAATAGAGAAGGGGCTTGTCAGGTGTATCAAGCACCTTAACAATAAGAAGGAAAATAAAGCAAGCTGGTAGGTGAATCAGGATCTCGCGAACTGGCGCGTTTTTGCAGGTGCTTTCGTGCCAGTGGAATACCGATGAGGCATCCCAAGATTCATAGAAACAACCATCCATATTCAAGTAAAAAGGGGAAGGGCAATGTCTCAAGGCGATTGGCATGAAGTGAATGCTGGGGTAGGAACGCAACGTACATTGACAGCGGCCTCGGACACTGCCACCAAAAGGGCAGCGGCAAAAACTGACAAGGTCTTCATGATGAATTGGAGTGGCCGCGACCAAAGGGACTCAGGATCGGCGGTTGGCGATGAGATTCTCGCTTGAAGAACCGTAAGAGCCGTCCATGACGAGGGCGGACGGCCAGCCTATATACTCCGAGCCAGAGTCGCATCGAGAGTCCATGTAAGAAATTTGATGCCCACCTCGCCCCCTCTCCCTGCGCTGGCGGTGGCTCTGGCTCTCTGCCGTGCATTCGCTCGTCTTCCCGCCATCCTCCACGCTGCTCACGACGGCGCTGCAGCTAACGTCCATGCTTGGCCTTGGTGTCTCTCTCCGCCTTTGACCCCTGCACGCGAGCTACTGGAAAGCCTTGGACCCTGGTCCCGGGTCCGGAGAAGCTGAGCAGGCAATCTCTCGTTGCCAGCTACAGCCCCACTGCACCAAGGCTTGTGATGGCACGGCACGGGCAAGGGGCTCCGGACGAGCTCAAAGCAGAGCACAGGTGAGAATCATGGCGGCCACCGGTGTTTTCACTCTCCGGAAGAGCAGAAGCATTCACACGCTGTGCAACACGGGATGCGCTCGAGGTTGACCTGTAGTCGTGCCACACGTATGTACGAAGCATGCACAAGAATAGGAGTCCAATACTTGGCGGTTTGAGTACTAGTATACGAGTACTATGCCGTGCAGCGTCATCAGTTTTGTCGATCGCGACGTCACGCTGAGCGGCCGCCAGATGTAGAATATGACAGAATGAAGATACGATTACAGTGTAGAGTACGAAGTACTACGCCAGAGAGATGGCAGCCATCGGAAGACGGATTATATCGCCGCGGACTTTTTTTCTACTGTAATATCAGAAAAAGGCCAGAAGGGGAAGGGTTCGACTCCAATAAAAAAGCAAGGCGCCTTCCGCGTATGTACCTTTTTTAGCTCCAGGTACGGAGAACTTTACTCTACATTGTACGGCCGTAGCGCTGCAGGCTCCAGCTCTTACATGTACCTGCTACCGTGCTGTGCGCCAGCCACAGCGGCATCCAGTGCCTAGAATGCCAGCCAGCCCAAGAACCAATGGAGTTGTTAGGCGCCTGAGCATGCGATTCTGATAGGACAGAGGACGGCTCCTTTCTGTAGCTGTCTGTACTGATCTGCATCAGGCACAAAGCTGTACCTGTGGTCTCAAGGTACCACTTGTACGAGTACAGTAAAATAAGTTGGCAGAACCAGGGCCAATAGCAATGGCTCCTCTGCAGAGGGTCCAGTTCAATGTCTCTCTTTCATATCACGACAGCCTTCATTTCAGCCTCGACTTCACACAGCCGTCTGTCGTGCACCCAGAGCTAGCCAGAGTGGTGATAGACAATCGACGACTGGAGCTGTCTGCTCTCGCGTACTTGGAGAACGGCGGGAGTACGCTACTTGGCAATGGAGCTGCATGCCCTTGGCTGGATGCACTGCTAATACTACAAGGAATACCATGCCATGAAGCACCACCGGGGTGGCGACCCGAGAGCACCGAACCTTTTCGCAATTTGAGTGTACAGGAGGGTTGCATCGGCCAGGCACTGGGTGAAATTCCTTGGGATCCCTCGCCGAAAGCGCAATGCAGACGAATCCCAGAGCAGTTGGACAGACGCCAAATACAAGCTAGCAGTGTTGGACCTCCTCTTGCATAGTCAAGTGGTGGAAGAAGAGCTATAGAGAAGGGCCGATGAGCCTTTCAATGCTCTGCCCAGCCTCGTCCACAAGTTCGCCTTGACATCTCGACGGATGCTGGACGGCGAAATGGCGAAATAGCATCGTGGGCTCGCCGTCTTGGTACGGAGCACATCTCCGCTGCCTGCGGGGCCTCAACCGCCTGGGCCCAAGGTCACGAGAACTTTTGAGCTTTCCTTCTCCATCGACGCCCTCCAGGCCCATCCAGCAGCCTGTCTTGATCATTTCCGATCTACGATGGATCGTTTCATTGCTTCAAAAGAGGTGGCATTGGTCCGGCGCACCACTATCGGCGCGGTGACCAAACAGGATGATCCATTTTCCGGCTCAGCGGGTGGCAGCCGGCCAAGCGAGCTGGCTAGCATGTTGTCACTTATATGGGCTCTGGCACTTTTGAACTGGATAGAGTGGTTCCAAGCTATGTAAGTACATCTATTATCGGGAACAACACGGCTCGCTGAAAGACAGAGGTTTGCATAAGCATAGCTACCCATTTAGGCAACGGCAAATAGGCAATGCCGGTACGATAACTAAAAAACCAAGCTTATAAACATGCTGCAAGACCAGACTCAATACAGAGAAGCGAGGTAACATGCAACCGTGGCGAGGCGACATCAAGAGACCCGGACCACGCTAGGCTAAATACTGTCGACAAAGGGATAACCACAGCATCAGATGCTACGGGCGCAGGCATTTTGCCAAGCTGTCGTTCGTTACTTTGACATGCCAGATCAGTCTACCAAGGCCGCTGAGCCGCTGAGGAACGTCTTAGGGTGGTATTTTTGCATGGACCCGCTGCGGAGCGTCATCATCGTGGAGAGCATCTCCATGTTCCCCCCATCTTGCCCCCGGCCGCCGGCTTTGCTGTCTCTCCCGAGCGCCACTCAGGCACCAAGTCCCGGCCTGTTGTTGGTCAAGCTTTGCGGGAAACCTCCGATATTCAATGACTGCCATCCTGGCTTGAGTGGCACATGGCCATGATGTGTTTCATGCTACGCGCTGTACTATTTGCAATACGACGACTGCATGCCTTTCCAAGCTCACATCCAAGTGTATGTGCGATGCAACGCTTCCTATACCTCGAAGGATTCAAGTCGTGCCATCTTACCCCGATTCTGCAGAATCTGTGCCTCCAAAACAATAATCTCCTTTCATAGTTATGGTATGCACCATTTCGTCCGCGGGAAAAAGAAAAATCGAGTGCCGATCAAGGGCAACGGCTCCGCTCTCGCACTTCCCCGCAACTTACCCCGAATATCGACCGCCCAGGGACTCCTCTTCAACTCCTGGTTTAGCGCCAATTTGTTCGGGCCGTTTGATTGTAAACAAAAAGACCATCGGGGAGTTTCGCCAGTTACTCTGGACCCATCCTGAATAGGTAACAGGCAACTTTTCCACCAATCTTCTTCGCTACCACGATTCGATTTAGAACATCTCCAAGAAGCACCCTAACATGTTCGTTGATCCAGCACCAGCGAATCGCTCACTTTTTTTAGGGCTTCTCCAATTCCAATGTACAGGCGTAGATCTGATAGCCTCATTCAGCACGCTGCATCGTAGCATCGTTGCACTGGCCAACGGTCGACACGTGCGAAGCGGAGAGCTTCTCCAACACATCATCACCCTCAAGGTTCAGGTGGCTGTATGAATACTAATACTGCTACGAATACTGAGTATTCCGTACACCCACGTTCTGGGTACGTATTGCTGATGGCATACGGAGATTTCTGAGCTGAAAACTCCTCGACACTTTCCCGCAACGCCGTCTCCGGGCCGGTTCGCCGCTGGGTCCGGAAATAACCCTAACAAGATGCTGTCTTTTACCCTTATAGGTTAACTGGAAATAAGCAGCTTAAGGAGACGTCTTGGCAATGCCGTGCTCAGGAATCAGTTGGTCATCTGCAGCCTTGGGACCAGTTCGGCCCGTCTCGTCTATCCAATATGCACTTGTACTGGATAATACGTCCAACATTGGGTTTTCAGCTTCAAGACCGTCCACATGGCTTGCGTCATCCCACTTTGCTGCTCAAAGTTGCAGATTAAGTCGAGCCTTTACACCAAACGCCAGAGCTAATTCTGCGGCAGCATTCCTAGCTCGCCTGCAGAGCACAAGGCTATCGGCCAACTGCATTTGTATGGCATAAGGATTATCATTACATATAGACTATTACTATTTTCTCTCTAATATTTTGATAAGAAGCGCCGAATGGCTTCCGCAGGTGGCTGCAAACTCCATAACACTATTGACAGTCCTTTCATTTCAAACCCTGAGCATGTAAACCACGCCCAACTCGCATCACTATCCAAACTAGGATCGTTCTGCTGCTTCGGTGGTTCTCTCGGCAAAGGAAGGCAAGCAAACGTCACTTTACTCAAGCTAGACGCTCAGCTGGCCACATAAATTGGCATTAGTAAATGCCAGGAATAATCCTCCATCGTACAATCTTCTTGTACTTGACCCAATCCTCGCCATACTTGCGATAGCACTTTTGATCGTCTCTGCCGTCTCGGTGGATCAAGAGGACTCCAAAGTACACAATATAGAAGTAGGTGATGAGCATGCCCCAGCCTCTGGCTTCGCCTTGGATCACTTGTCGACCATCAGCCATGACAAGAGCCCCTTTGGCCGCGGAGGATCCAGCAGAAAGGATCTGGTATCCAGCGATGCCGGTGGGCAAGCAATATGGCCAAGCCTGAATCCAGTCGCCAAAGTAGTTGATGTGGCGGGCGATTCCCCACCAGCCTGTGGTGAGGAGCTTGCTGCCAGTCTTGGTTTCAATGTACTTGAGGTGAGCAACGCTAGGATCATTGGGATTGGTGCGGAAGGTGTTCTTTTGGTTATTGGCGGATCGGAAGATGTAGAAACCAAGGCAGATGAGCGAACCGGCGGTGAGAAGTCCAATGGGACCGAGCGAGCGAGGGTACACGGATAAGTAGCGAGTCTGGAGGGAGTACACGAACGGCACCCAAACGAGGTCACCAAACGACAGCATCACGCCGAATCCATCGGTGGTGATATCCATGGTGGTCAGGATGGCTGCCTCGTTCACCCACGAGTCGATAATGTAAAGAGCCTGGATGACGGTGATGCAGACAACGCTGTCTGTGACATAGCCGTAGTTGCGGTACTGCTGAGCGCACCAAGAGCAGTTTAGGATGATCCATCCCATCATGCCCGGTCGAAGCTCGCACCATTCCTTCAAGTCGACCTCTCCAATAAGGGGGATCGTGATACGGGGGTTCAGCTCACGTCCGATGAACCAATCGTACAGCATATTCCCAGTGTGGCCACCGGCGGCCAGTTCGCGGTTGTCCTTGTTTCCAGACTTGACGCTGAAGCTTCGAACGTAGACGAATGTGGCAATGGCGTAAGAAAGGAGAATGCTTGCGGTGAGGAGCTGGACGTAGTTTTCGCTGATAAAGGTCCAGACGGGGAAATCAGCACCCTGGGCGATTGTTCCCGCAGCGAGCGCAAAGAGAGTGGCCATGTTCGAGTACATTGCTTTGGATGGGTTAGCTCAATTGTCCCCTTAAATGTTTATACACGCCATGACTTGATTTCCATATCACGTACTGTTGAACCTGTATTTGAGACGTCCACCAGATCGCAGAACCGTACCCTCGACCTCGGCAGCAGGGAGAATCGCGTATAAGATCAGGTTGAGGAAGTAGTAGGCCGCAAGAGCTCCAGAGGCCTTCCAGCTGGCCAGACCCCAGATGCCATCCTCAGGCCAGCCAACCTCGAGTTTCAGCTTGTCCAGAGAGAGAGTCTTGGGGCTCAGGAACGAAGGCGCGGGACAACCTGAGACGTCGTTGCAGGTAAAGGTGAAGAGGTAGACGAGAACCGGCAGACCGAACGAAATTCCAAAGGTACCAAGTCTAGTGAGATTGTGTCAATTCATGCAATTCCTCTTGCTTGTTGTGAGAGGGCAACTTACGGTCCTCCGAATTCGTAGCCATGAGGCTGCTTCGTGGCAACTTGTTTAGATTTGGGAGCCATTGTGACACGTCCGTCAATGAGAAACCAAAGAGCTGTTCCAGCACGGATTTCCTGTGACAATTTCGTGTCTTTTAATAGTCCCCCCAAGACAAGCCGATACGTGAACGAATACGGGCACTGCCTCAAGCCATTGGCGAGTTTGACGATGGGAATTCCAAATGCCACCTTCAAAGGAGGCGCGTGCGATATCAAAATCTCCCGGTTAGGCTTAGCGCGCAGCAGCTTCGGATGAAGCGTTTTGAAGCGGACAAACACATTTTCCCGATCAGCGTGCATCAAGATTGCCGACAGACGTACGTCACCATCCAGGAACCAGCCAACCAGAGGACGGGAACGGGTGCGGATCCCGTGACTTCACGATAACTGACATCGTGGTCGCAGCAGGTATCGTGGCGCTGAGGCTGGCTATACGAGGCTGAGATTAATATACGAACGCCATTCTTTTGACGCATCGAGCTCGAAAGTTGGCTGCTTGTTGTGGATTTCTTGACGCTAAGCAGGCTTTGCGACAAGCCACGAACTTTGGAGAGATTTCGATCAAGACAGAGTCGCTCATTTCAATCTCTCCGTGTTTCATACTATTTTCCATATTACGCGACAGTTGATAGCGCAATCATCGCAACGCACAGAGCCCCCGAGGCAACTTTCAGTTCCCCGCCATTCGTTCGACTAGACCAGAAATTTTTCAAACTTCATTCGCAATAAGCGACCGACGCGACGACGTCATCTGACTGCCCAGCATGATCACCTCACCGTCTCGCCTCTTGATGCTTCTGGCGACGGCCGCTGCCGGTGTCAATGCTGCTGCCGGCACTACTGCCACTGCTACGACGCCTGCGCCGGCGTGTACGGCGACCTCTTTGACAAATGGTGGATTTTTCGATCTGCGGCCAGATACAGCCGTGGTGGCCCCAAAAGATGGAAAACCCCACAAGTCAGGCAACTACAAGGACTATCATTCTCGAGGCTGGGATTACGGCAAGAATTTCACCTTGAATATCTGCGGCCCGGTGGTCGACCCCGTCAGCGACGTGGTTGGTTTGAAGAAGAACCAGTGGGCAAACGTCAGCGCCTACTATACGTCTCATGATAGCATTTACTCGATTGGGTTTGTTTGAGGCTTTTGCGAATAACGAAATTGTTTACACGCGCTAACTGTTGCTTCAGCTCTGTATCATTGGATCTGCATAGTCGAGGGCGAAAGCTCGTTTTGCAGTACACTGGCGGATCTCCCTGCGGAGATAGCAAGTCAAGCTCGGGAGACGACGATGACGACGATTACGATTATCGCAAGAGGGCCACGAAAAAATATAGCGAAGGCCTCTCATCACCTGCCCACGCCCACGAAATCGAGACGATTGAGCGAAGCGACTCTTCCAAGACCAAACGGAAGTCAGCCACAATATCTTTCCTGTGCGATCGAGATCCTGGAACCACCACAGCCGTCTCGTTTGTCGGCGTCGACCCCGACGAATGCGCCTACTTCTTCGAAGCTCGCTCCGCATATGCCTGTGCCCACGCGGAGCCTCACAAGCCCGGTAGCGTCGGGCCCGGAAGTGTGTTTGGGCTGATTCTCATCATCGCCGTGCTCGTATACGTCCTCGGCGGTGTCTTTTACAACCGCACTGTTGCGCACGCCCGAGGATGGCGGCAACTACCCAACTACAGTCTGTGGGCCGGTATTGGGAGCTTTTTCAGCGTGCGTCCGTCCCGGCCCAAGGCGGGGCTGCCTTATAACTAATGTGTATATGCGTGTTATTTAGGATTTATTCGTCATCTTGTTGTCGTCGTGTGGACGCCTTTTGCCAAGCAGGAGAGGCTACCAGCATATTGGGTCGAGCCGGAATAATGAAGCGGAAAACCGATTGATAGACCAGCTGGACGAAGAGTGGGACGACTAGACTTGATATATCTTCTTTTAAGCCTTCATTTGGCGTGTAAGCCTGATGTTTTTAATTTTTCTAGGATCAGCGGCTTTTGCGAGAGCGAACTCTTTTTTTGGTATAAGCCGTAAATGATCTCCCAGAAATTGTTGTTCCCGTTTGGATGTACATATATATACATGCCTATTTCTACTTCTTTTTTTCACTTCTTTTTCTTCTTACTATTTGAACATTAGTCTTCTGTAGGGTTATCATGGGGGTTTTTTTTTCTGAAGAGGGTACGGTGTGACTGAAGTACGTTGATCGGATTTTCAGGCCTGCTACCTCCTTTTCAAACGAAGATTATGGAAGAATGTACTGTATACGACTTTGGATACCTGCTTAGGCTTTTATGGCATGAGATTGTTATTGGGCATATGAGGAAATAGGCATGTAGCTCATAGATGGAATACAAAAAGACTGGCGCTTTTTTATCACTTCATTCATCTGACGGCTGGATACGTGTTGACTGAGACAACTTTGGGAAATAGAGCGAAGTGGACATCCTCAAGCTAATGGGTACGTAAGCAGCCGATTCTCAGCATCCCAATCGCTGCTAGAGCTGTTCTGTTTGCAAACATTGGTCCCGTAGATAATTTTGCAGCAAGAGCCAGAAATGAAATCATGCACTCTGAATTCGGAAATGCTGCATACGTCTCCACAAGTTCTATTATCCTATCCATAGGCAGCTTCCTCTGTATAAATAAACAAATATAATTTTCAACGCCCTATACAGTATTGATCACTTATTTGTATTTACAGTGTAAATTTTATTTACCTAAGTGAACTTTTCAAAAATAAGTAATGCTGTAAGTAACATATAGCTGACAAAAGTAGTAATACTACCCAGGTAGTTTGGTACGGGGCAAGCACCTTGAGGATTCGAAAGGTGCTAGCCAGGACCCAAGACTCGATACACGGTACCACGATCCATTTAGCACGAATAGAACTACACGCCACAGAGCAAGATATGACATGTAATGCATCAGTAATTCGAAACTTCAGTCTTTGAGCTTTCAAAGTTTAATATAGTTGGATTGTTGAAACCCAATTGCTGTATTTGCAAACGTAGCTACGTGCTAAATCAAAACATCTCCTGCACGATACTCCTTCAGCACCGTCTCATCTCCCTCTCAAGATTGACCGTCGCATAAGACAATAGTACGCCTTATGTTGGGAAATGGCCAACCTCGAAATAAATGGCCTTTGAAATTAGACGCACTTGTCGTTATTGCCCTGACCACCATCCACACAGCCATTCGCACAATCCTCAACCCACTCTATATTACCAAATATAGTATTGCAGTAGTAAAGTGTATCTTCTGCGCCGTTATTGAAACAAGTACCTACACTTGGTGCGCATGTACTCCTGATTTGATCCTCGTAGTTTCCTAGAATGACAATCAGTGATGAATACGAAAAGTCTGCCAGGGCATGCTAACCAATATCCAGCAGTGTCCGTCCACATTATCGATAACCATTCTTGCAGTTCCTTCCAAGGGCACCGGCAAGAAAAGACATTGTCACAAGGGTGATAGAGAGCTTCATTATGATGATAGGAGCTGATCGTTCTTTATAATAACAGTTGTCCAGGTAAAAAGGTTTTGTAAGGCAGTGAAGTTGGATAAGTAATGGAACTAAAGGTGTATGCTTCTGGTCGGAATTGGCAGTAGGAGGGCCTCTTTATATACACAATTAGAACTCGAACTGAGATGGCTACTAGTATTTCATTACCTGGCATGGCTTATTTATTACTCATAACATCTTAGATAACTCTTATGCTCACAGTAATATATTAATAAGTGATCATCAGTGTAGGGCATAATACTCGTAATATAAGACAGAAAAGAACTAGAGAAGTTTTGTTTTGTCTTGAAAAGTAGGAAATTTTTGTAGAACCAACACTGTTTTACGAGCGAATTTCTCTCACCCGCCTTCTTCTTTCTCCCTCGTCTTCTCTGTTTAAAGTAGGATGATCAATCCTTTCATGGGCCTAACAACTCTTTATCCTGTATTAATAATTCGTCATACTTCTCTTATTTACTGTCCTTAACGAAACTAAGCTCTGGAACGATAACAGAAAGGAGATCGTTGTGCAAGTAAATAGCACTCATCGAGCCCTAGTCTCCAATGATGGGACATTGCAGCGGCATCGCCAGCGACCAGGCAGCCGGCGACGTATGAAATACAGCAAAGTTTCACACATAGCCCCTCCTTATCGCAATAGACAATAATTTCCAAGACATAGCTTCGATCGATTCACCAGCTGACCCAAATGCCAGGGTTGACGATCGGCGATTTTAGAAGACATCTCATTTCCAGACTTGGTCAGACCTGGGGACTAAACTTGGGTGATTCAAGAGAATGCGCCATGGGCTGACCGAGATTATTACGAAGCTTCGGCGGTAAGGATGTGGGCATGCTTCATTTAGCAAACGTGGCTTGTTGTGCTGTTGATTACTCTCAGATAAATTGGGCCATTAGATGCCGCGGGCGTTCCGGCGATTTGTAAATTGCGATTAACATACGACAGATGAGACGGCAGATTTGCCGTCACAAATAATAGAGCTGGCAATACAGGTAATATTTTGTTTTCCCCTTGTATTACCTAATGCAGTACAAATTGAACTAAAACTTTTTGTCATTTTATGACCCCGTATCCTGTCCGTGCTTCCAACATGGATGTGTGGTGTGGCCAGTGCAGTTTGATTTCTCGGCGAACGGCAGTAAAATTGCGGCCAGCTGTTGCGTAAATAAGACTAATTATTCTTCTGCTATTGATGATCTTGAATAATATGTTGTAAGAACGTACGAAATGGCTGTCCATTATGATGTGATGAAAGAAGGCTTAGACTTTATGCCATCTTTGAGATTATCTTTGATCCTTTGCCTGCGAGTAAGACACTTACATCTATGGTAACACTGAAAGCGTTCTTTGTTTGGATATTTATTGCAAACAACGTCGAGAGACTTGTAATAAACTTTTTAGCAAAGCAATTCTTGGAGATGATGGCGTCTATATTACCACCTCGGCTACTATATCTTCGAATAGGCACTCTGCACTATACTCTAGGAATCAACGGTAGCATAATATAGAAGAGTAACTACCATTGCGAAATAATATCACCTTCATATTATCCAAGCTTTGGTATTTTGTCCTCCTTTTTGAGTACATGTGTGGTCTTGTATGTGATACAGCCCGCCAACAAGCTCCCGTTTGCACGCGGCCGCTTGCACAAATACCCTCTCGTGTAACCCAACATCGGCAAAAGACATGCATTTCATCTGAATTCTTACCCAGCTAATATAATTCAGAGAGTGAAGAGACGGGTAGATCCCAGTGCCCTGGTTTCTGGAACAAAGCTTCAGCGGCTGCTCTACCTGAACGGCTGGTGCCAACCTTGACAGCACGTTTTCTGTACCACAACACATGGGATCATACTATGAATCAATTTCAGTCATGCAGAAAAGCGGCCTGTGATCCAATTTCAAATAAGGCATCCATGCAAACATCCGCTGTCATTTCGTTCTATAGTGTTTCCAGCAGCTTCTCTGTAGCTCCCATCTTTTATCATCTAACAGTAGCCTTCCTAGTTGACTTCTATAACTTCTTTGTTTACTTCCTTTCCGCCGAGCTGCTAGTTCATTTCTCACAGCCGGGTAGCCTTCAGATCACGGATCCATTTGACACTTGAGCATCCAAGGGCTTTGGAAACAACACGGCTAGGAGAGCTCTGTAAATAAAGCTCCAGTGTTTATTTGAACATATTTAGAACTATTGTGGGCCTACTTTCCAAATAAAAATCCTATTCATATCTACAATGGAGAGCATTGGTCATTGGATGATCTGCTATCAAAACTACATGCCTTGTTAGACGACAGGGAGAGATGAAAGGAGGACGTTGCAAGTATCAGCAAACTGGACTGATATAATGAGAGATATGACTTTTCATATCTTTTCATCTCGATTATACACGCAGGAAGGGAAAATTTTAAATAGTAGCAAACCATATGCAGAATGGAGGCTCGAAGAGGTCCTCAAGGTACCTGCCAAGTGACAAAATCTCGAATGCTATCATATGGTTTTTCGAACTATTGCAGCTGCCAGCTGGCTGATTCAATGGAGCACTATAGTATTTCCCCTAGGAAAGAAGAAATAGTAATTTCTCTTTTCTTCTTCCTTCTTTAATCTGATTTCCAGGTTCAAAACTTTGACACGCTTTGACATTAACAGGCATTTCCATTTGGATAACCCTTTTTGCATCACCATCAACTTCATCTTCGAGTTTGACAAACATCATATTGACACCTTTCTATTTTATTTTCACAGTTGAGCCGTCTTTAGACACACGCGCCATCCCTGATTTCCACTCAGAAATCTTCCCACTCAGGCAGATATCCATCTCGATCCATCTACCCGTTCAATCTTATTTGAGCCAAAACGGAAATCCTTGCCCCTGTCCCTTGTTCATCCCGTTCATTTAGCACGGAAGGCTACATTATTTCCATCCGTCAAAAGAGATCCGTCTCTAAGCAGCAGCGTCAGAGACAGATGGACAGCCTTAATACGGATAGCAACGGTTAGTTGGGCTGGCTTGCGTTTGATCATTGAGGCAAGGAACGCTGATTAGGAACAGGCCAAGCAGGTAGCCCTGTTGCTCTGGATGAAACATGCCTCCCGCGTGGTCAAGGAGCTGGGATCACCTCTGCCATAAATATCGGCGACCCAGATGCAACCACTTTCTACTATTTTGAAGAATCTTTTTGCCAAGAGCCGCAGCAGCAGCAACAGCAACAACAAGAAGACCAGAAGCAGCAGGAGGATGAGCAGCAACAGGAACAGCAACTAGTTCTCTTCAATCCAACAGACGCAGATAGTCTGAACCAGCCATATCTCCCTTGGGATTTGCCAGGCTTTGACCAGCATTTGTATCCCTTTCCTCTACCAGCAATGACAGACGACCAGCTCTACCAGTCTCCGTCCTATTATGTGGTAAGTTTGTCCCTTATTCTACTCTCGGCCTACTTTTATGTGTCTAGTGGATATCGTATTTGTTAACCTATAAGGAATACAGGACCCGAATTTCTTTGAAAATGATTACACGCAGCAGCAGCAGCCCCAATATGACGAATATCAGTCATTGCAGCCGTGGATGTCCCCAGCTTTTGAAGAAGCTGCCGTCTTAGATGTCCAAGACATCCAAAACCAAGTCAATGAGCTTGGTGAACTATCATTCGAAAACAGCGATGGACCTTTTGAGCCTTTGTCATTCGAGTATGCTGCGATGCCAGATCATTTGATTCAAGATCCCCTCCTGGATGAACGATGGGCGGCTGCATACGAAGGTCATCTTTTTGGACATTCCCAAGCTCTGGGGGATACTATTCGGAATGAGACGCCTTTTGATGAGAACGTTGTAATGAAGGTGCAGGCTGCTTCCTCCCCACAGGCACCCACAGAGGTTATCCCCACTGAGCAAGAACACCAACGACATCTCCCCGGTGATGAGAGACCTAATCACTCTTACCCACAAACACAACTTATTGTAGCGGGCAACAAGGCCGCTCTTGAACGAGTAAGACGGAAGAGATTACGCAAAAGTCCAAAGCCCGTGGTAAAAGTCGATTGGTTGCCGCGTGATGCCGATCGAGAAACCAAAGACAGGTTTCTAGTGGAGTCGAGACGGAATCAAGTCTCCTACAAACTTATCAAGACGTTTGGCCGTTTCGTAGAGGCGGAGTCGACTCTTCGTGGTCGTTTTCGAACGTTGACGAAGAGGAGAGAGGACCGGGTCAGAGATCCCAAGTGGACGCCTATCGACGTAAGTTTCAGTTTTCTTCTATCAATCCCTTCTGATGAATTCCTCACAGACTAATCTCTTTTCTCCAGATTCATCTTTTGAAGGAGGCAGTTCAAGTTTACGCAGGTGGCCAGCATCCTAACAGGGTGGGCATCTCGTGGATGATGGTCTCTCAGTACATAACTGGCCACGGCGGCACGTATGCATTTGGATACACGACTTGCCATCGTAGATGGGTGCATCTCGAGGAAACTGGACAGCTGGGGGAGAACTGGGCTGATCAGAGTTGGGAGACCCAGGACGATGAAGAAGACAATGAAGAAGACGATGAAGAAGACGATGATGAAATGGAGGGAGTCGAGACCGAAGCTAACGATGAAGATGACGACGATGGTGATGGCTATGACAATGACGAAGAAGACCAATATCGCCATCGCAGCTGACAGAGTCTACACAGGGCGAATACTGCGCCCTCACGCTCTCTCTTTTCCTTTCATTTTTCCTTCGTACACACTGGTGGTTTTCTTCTTTTCTTTTTGTCTGTTTTTCTTTGCTTCCCTTAGACTGCATTCATTCATCATGGAAACAAACTCTCGTATCACTAGAGTTTGGGGAGAATAGACAAAGGGCATTTATCTTCTTTTCTTTTCTTTTCTTTTGTCATGACATTTCGCATTTGCTAAAGGCGCATTGGGCAACGATACCCATAGACCGTGGACATTTGGACTTTCGTCTCTGAGTGGAGTGTACAGAATAGTCTCTTTCTTGATTTTTCTATTCAGAGAGTCTTTTGCATTGTTTCTTATACAAGTCTTTCATAGTAAACCGTTGCATCTTCTACAGCTTATTCTGACTATCTTCTGACTCTCCTCGTGAAATACCGATGCTGTTCAGCACAGCAAGTAGCTGCTCTGGGCTCTTCTTTAATGCTTCCCACTCTGCCTCGTTCTTCACTAGTGCCGTACCAGCCAAGACTGTGCCGTTCAAAGCGAGTGATCCAACAGTCTCGCGCCCATCGCTGCTTTTGATCTGGGAGCCTTCCTGTTTCCGTGGGCATATGACTAGTGTGTCCTTTGTAATGGCCATGTTGTAGCTGATGAGGATTTCACCGGTCGTAGGAACTGCTTCTATCTTGGAACCCGCGTCCTGGGTGGCTGCTTGGCAAGCTTTCGTATAGACGCGAGAGTAGACGGCAAAGAGATCTGCAGAGGACATTTTCGTGTTGATGGGTTCCGAGAAAGCAATGAAGGGAGTTTTTTGCAGCGCATCGACTTGCTGTGCGAGCACATCCCAGGCACTTTGATCTTCCAAGCCATCCTTCATCCGAGAGATTGGCAGCAGCTGAAGATGTCTATGGGACTGGCTCGCTCCGGAATGGGGCCCTCCATTAAAAAACACAAACAGTCCATCGTCTTGCGATCCTTTCTCTCCTGGAGAGGCGGGTTTTGCATCATGGCTACTTGATTTCCTCGCCTGCTCGTAAGCTTCGATACAAGCAAGCGCGGCCTCTAGATCAGATTCCTCGAGCACATGAGTCTGCGGCTTGTTCTCTTTCGTGGCGAGAATGAAATGCTCTGGTACGACGGCAAATTTGTTCAAAACGAGAAAGTGAGATGGGCCGAGATCAGTGATGAAGAGAGAGGCGGGGGGGTTGGCAAAAGGGTCAAAAGGCGGCTTGCGAGGCTGCGACGAGTCTGGCGGAGGGCCTTTAGGTTTATTTGCTAGTGATGGAGAGAAGCGTAGTTGGAACTGTGGGAGTTTTGTTAACCATCAATTGCTCTATGAGACAATTTTGTTTGTTCTGACGTACGGGAATAGAATTGACGTGTAGGAGAGTGACTTGGGTAGGGAAATAGTTGAGCTCATTCGCAGAGCGCGCCTTGGCGAAGGTTGTTTTGACCAGCTCATGGAGGTTTGAAGGAGCCTTTAGTCGCGACATTATAACAATATGAAATTGAAGGAATAAACGAGATTTTAGATAAGTAGCAAGTGAGGAGTACAAGGGCTACAGCCAGGTAATGTGTCTAAGTGAGTATGTAAGACGTCAGTATTTTATGCACTCAGACTTGGGAACATGAGGTCCGGGGTCCGTGCGGGGATCGCTGTAGAGATAGATGCCCCTCCATGGCAGAATCTCACGTTCAATGATCTAATTCGCGACGCTACGCCAACGGCCAAAATTTTGGTGTTCATGAATAGAGATTCGTAATGGTATGAAATTTCAGGAGAAGGGTATCATTAATAATTCAACAAGACTGTCATCTCTTCCCAATTCAGATGTTATACAGAATCGTTCACTTCGCACTCATACACACACTCTATCTAATCCAATGCTTATGCTCCATGCTCATGCTCATGCTCATACATCTATATGCCTGGCAATCCAATCATCCCTCGCAAAGCCGGCACAACTCTGGGCACATAATATATAGCATATATACCGATGCTGGCAGTCAAAAGCCCAGTAAGCTGTGATGTAGGCGTTAGCTCGCTCGTCGTGCTATCCTAGTAGAAAGTCTCAAGGCTTACCTTTTCAAACCATGTATGGAAGTATATGGCCGTCATGAGCAGCATCCACAAGCTCAATGACATGATCCCTATCGCAGTCTTTCCTCCAATGTTGAACGCAGGCTGTCCTGCCCCCTCTCCGCCGGTCGTCTCTGTTTCAACACTCGCGCTCTTGACCGCTCCGTCAGACATGACAATGCATCTCTCTTCGGCGAGCCATCCGCTGAATCTGAGGGCCGGCCAGCCAACTTCTTGCATCAGGAATACAGTGCCCAACACCAGGAGAAACACATGACCTGAGATATCGTGACCCCCCTTCCACTTTCCGCCCGCTGCTTTACAAGCCACGGCTGTAAACAGCTGCTTCACGGTGCCGTCGCCCATGGCAATCTCTTGTTTCGCCAACTCGCATTTGCCACCGGTCCAGCGGAAACTGCGGTCAATAATGGGAGGGCCAAAGAACCACTGTGTTACAAAGAACCACCAGCCCGTGACGGCTACCCAACGGATTCCCGCGCGGATTCTCCTCCCCAGGACGACTGCGGGAGGCGTCTTGCCGGTGGGTTGCATGAGTAGAGAAAATACAAATGCAAAGGTGATCCATCCCCAGCCTCGCTTTACAAATATGACGTTGAAGACATTGTTCTTTCGGGCAAAGTAGCTCGGCGCGATGCTCGGGTCTTGGTGGTGGGACTGCGACACGTGGTCATACGGAGAGGCTCGAATGTCAGGCGAAACAATAGAGAAGATGGTGCCAAAGATGAGGATGGCTGGGAAAACGCCTAGAAAGATCCTCTCGAGAGGCGTCGGCAGGTACGGCGGGTTGCGCTTTGAAGATTCGGCTTGGGTTGTTGAGGCGGCCATGTCGATGCTGTCGGTTGGGCTTGAAGAGTCGGAAGCAGTCTTGGCTGCACGGCGTTGCACCGATGCCATTTGATGATTAAAGAGTGAAAGGCACGGATGCTCGTAAAGACAAGTATCAGCTTGGCGCAAACATGGAGAGTTGTTGAGGAATGTTGTCCGAAGGGGGAGGCAGGCCAGAAAGAGTCGTGGCGGCGAGGCTGAAGTTGGTGGGTTTCGGTTGTATGACGTCGCCTCCCGCGCTGGCCTTGGTTGAAGGATAGCTTGTGGAGATGGTGCCGAGAGGCAGCCGGCCACGTGGATAGGATTTTGAGTCTAGGATAATTTCAAGCCATTCTTTATCTATTGAGGATATCCAGATTGGTTTAGTCAGTCCATATTTATTACTATGCTGTTGATTTCACGTTGATACATTTACTATGTGAGTCTCGCTATTCGCACATCAATAATTTATTATTCGCACATCCTCTTACATAAGCACTGGCCGTTTTAGGAACATTAAAATACAGTACTCCATACCTAGGTATATAACATTTTAATAAATATTAGAAGAATATTTATTAATTAAAATATAACACTTTTACTGTAATATAACACTCATCCACTATAAATCTGGCGCGCGGATACAGGCAAATGTACGCAAACGCTCAAGGGGCATAGCGACTAGGTAAGGTCAGTGGCCTTCTCGCCTGACTCAAAGCTCGTGGCCTCGGCCTCTGATGACCAGACAGTACGGATCTGGCGCGCGGATACAGGCAAATGCACGCAGACGCTCGAGATTGGATTTGCTACAACTATCTTGTCATTTGAACCAGATAACGTACATCTACTAACTACTAATGGCTCCTTCACTGTACTCATGGCATTCTATTGCACAATTCCGCTTGTTCCTGAGATTTACAGGGTATTTTATACAGATTTTGTTGAGATTGCCTCCCGTACCTAGATTGGCACCTAGCGGTGGGTACTTATCGATACCCCACTATTATAGCCTTGTGGAGGAAATTCTTTCCTGGTCCCAAAAAGTTTAGCCGCTGTATCGCATATCGAATTTTGCTTTTCGCCTTACAAACAGCATTTGGGATTTTTCAATATTCTCAATGCAAACATGGCGGCCGGCGACGAGGCTCCTGTTGCTGCTAGCGCGCCCTCAGCCGAGCGCAACGAGAACAAGCCAATGGCATCAGGCGAGGCTGCCGGTGCCAACCAGGGCTCTGGGAACAACCGCGGCAAGAAGGGAAAGAAGGGCGACAGAGGCCGAGGAGAATGGAGGTGAGTCTTGTATTCCAGTTTGACAATTGATAATTGGGGGGTTGCCACATTTACCAACGGCGCTGATCAGACTGTAGCCGCACCAAAGTAGACAAGCGAAAGCGCCATGACGAGTACAAAGAATACAAGCGCCGCAAGATTAGCGACATCGATAGCCCCAAGGCGAACCCGTTCTCCAAAGAGGAGATTGAGGCGGAGAGCCGTCGGCCGAAGCGCAAGGTTGCTGTCATGATTGGCTATGCTGGCACCGGATACAAGGGCATGCAGCTGAACGGCGACGAGGAAACGATTGAGCGAGATCTGTTCCAAGCTTTCATCAAGGCTGGTGCCATTTCAAAGGCCAACGCGGATGACCCTCGCAAGTCGAGCTTGGCTCGTTGCGCACGAACTGACAAGGGCGTGCATGCCGCGGGTAACGTCATCAGTCTGAAGCTGATTATCGAAGACGATGACATTGTCGACAAGATTAATGAGGCCCTCCCGCCGCAAATTCGAGTCTGGGGCATCCAGAGAACAAACAACAGCTACAATTGCTATCAGTACTGTGATTCAAGATGGTATGAGTATCTCATGCCGAGCTACTGTCTTCTGCCTCCGCACCCTCAGAGCTTCCTCGGAAAAAAGCTGGTTGAAGTCAACAAAGAGTACGGCGCTGAGGAAGAGACCAACGCAAGACTGGCTGATGTCAAGAATTTCTGGTCGGAAGTGGAAGAGAAGGATATCAAGCCCATTTTGGCCGGACTGGATGAGGAGACAAGGGCCGCTGTTTTGGAGAGTCTACATTCTGAACAAGCTCCCGAAGAGAATGCAGATGAGTCTAAAAAGGCTGAGACCACACAACCCGCTGCTGCTGAGGAGGAGACGGCAAAGGAAGATGATGACTATGTCATGGTTGACAAAGAGCAGCCATCATCCGAAAATGCCGAACCCGCCGCCACGACTGAGGGTGATGATGCCACTCCCCAAAGGCCTGCAGTCGTCCTTGAGACGGTTCAGCCTAAGCGCCGCGAGTTGGGCCCTGTAGACTTTGCTCTGCGTGACATCAAGGCAGCGTACATTGGCGCTAAGCGTGCATACCGCGTGTCTCCTGAGCGCATTGAGAGACTGCAGGAAGCCCTCAACCAGTACGTGGGAACCAACAACTTCCACAACTATACCGTGCAGAAGTCTCACGGCGACCCGTCATCGAAGCGACACATTCGATCCTTTGTCGTCAATCCCAAGCCCATCATCATCGGTGATACGGAGTGGCTGTCGCTCAAGGTCCACGGCCAGAGCTTCATGATGCACCAGATCCGAAAGATGGTTGGATTGGTGACTCTGATGGTGCGCTGCGGCACGACGCTGGACCGCATCAAGGAGAGCTATGGCCCCCAGAAGATGGCCATTCCCAAGATGCCTGGCTTGGGTCTGCTGTTGGAGCGACCTGTATTTGAGAACTACAACAAGAGGGCAAAGGAGACGCTTGGACGGGAAGATATCGACTTTGATCGATATGAGGAGAAGCTGGAGGCGTTTAAGCAGGAGCAGATTTACTCGCGCATCTTTGGAGTCGAGGAGAAGGAGAATTCGTAAGTTTTTCTTCGGTAGTCTATATCACTGTATCTAACTAACAATCCCTTTCAGATTCCACAGCTTCTTTTCCCAGATTGATCAATTCAGATCAAATCACTTCCTGTGGCTCACTGCCGGAGGCATGAAGGTTGCCACGATTGACAAGAATAACGGAAAGCTGCAGGATGTTGATAAGCAGCTTGGTGATGAGGATGAGGAGGATCCCGAGGGCGGAGAGGGCTAAGGGGCTGATGCTGATGCTGTACATATTAGACATGGGTCTATAGACAGGGTGCTCATCCTGTATCACGATGGGCTCCAAGGCGTTTTGTTTTTTCTTTGAGGCATATTTTTCTCGCTTCCCCCTTTCATTTCAAAGTGGTATTTGTAGTCGAGACGACGTCTGATGGTATCTTGTCTACATGCATGTTCCATGAACCCTATGCTTCCAAGCAGCCCCAACGCCAGTAAATGCAACGTTCCAATCCATTAAACAGGTAAAACATGGGTATTATCGACCAGTCGTAGCCGCAGGCGCCGTTGACGCTGCGGCTGCTTGCGCCGCCGCAATCATACTCTCCATTTCCTCCCTCACGAGTGGCTGCCACGTGCCGCCGTTGCTCTCGGCAAGATTCTTCATCTTGGAAGCTTCCATCTGGTTGAGAAGTTCAGACACTCGGTTAACGTCCTGGTCGAGCTGCTCCTCTTTTGCCTTGCGGTCTTGGTCTTCTGTGCCAAGAGGCCCAAAGATCCAGAGCTCCTTGATTTTGCGGGAGAGGGTGAGGAACTCCTTGATGGATGTGTACTAGTGGAGAGCATGAGTTGTGCTGCCTTTACAAATATACACATGTATATTTTGGATTGGATTATGTGAGTTGAAGGGATAAACTTACTAAGCCATCAAATTCCATCTTGATGGATATGCCGGTGACGGCCATGGCTTCAGGGTTGGCATTGTTGCGGTCCTGCTCGGCCTGGACGGTAGCGAGCATCATGAGAGTGCGGTAGCGGGTGAGAATGTCAGCAATAAGCCGGTTGTGGGTGTCTGTGATTGTGTTTTCTTAGAGTGAGATATAAGTTTCAAATGCTAGAATAGGATAAGGCATAGGTAAAGGTTGCATATTGAGACGGAGGACTGGTTGTGAGAATGATGCTAGGCATGATGCTATGGGATATGTTTACGATATAATGGCTTAAAACAAATACAAAGCGAATACAAAATCAAACTGAAGCTATCGTGAAAGGCGAATAGCACAGTAACCCCCTGTTCACGGACTTACCCATCAAATTGGACGAGGCTGGCTGTGAGCGATCCATCTCTGCTAGCAAACAGATTCACCTCGTTAACCGCTTTCCCTCCACCTTTGCCGACTATAGATAGCTTGGAGAGAGCTCTGACAGCTAGCGAAACGGCTGGATATGGGGATGCGTGGCTGGGTGGTGATAGGCCAGTCTAATTCCCGTTTTTTTCTTGTGTCGTCGTGATATATCGCGGTTGGTTGTCAGGATGAAAAAGAGGCTAACAGGGTGCTAGCTTGGCGGCTATGGATACATGTATTCAGGTGCCCACCCTGTGGATTATAGTGAGGAGGGGCTGTTGCTGGGTTCGCTAAAATCGGGTTCAACGCGATAGTCTTTTCTGACTTGACGTTATTTCCGACCCGACGGCATAAAGCGAAATCCGCCAATGAATTTTGGAAATACTTTGTAAAAATAGCAGTTGATGGGATGAAAAAGACAAGTTACACTGTTTGTATGTTGTCGAAGCTTTCAACATTGCCAGGTACCAGCTTGTATCCAGAGTTCGTCTATCGCGTGTTATTGCATCTACTAGCTGCTACTAACGCTCGATGGCTGCATCACCACCAACCTCGAGCGCTTAACACCGCATTGACAACTAACCACAGCCCGAGGTTTTGAGCCTTACTTTGCCGACTAACACTAAATGCGCCTTGTGGTGTGTATCTGCCGATCCCACTGACCTAAATCTCACAGCCATCGGCCACGCGAACAGCCAATCCCAGGCACCGAAAAGGCCCCCCTGCAGCTGCGTAGCGCTCCATGGCGCGCCTCATCATCATTTTTCTGCGGCAGAGGCTTGCTGCAGGGGTTCTCGCATCGCCATCATTTTCTGCATCTTGTTTTTCTCAGTTCTTGAAGGCGGTGTCGCATTTTTGGGGATTTGTTTGCGAAACTAAGAGAGAAAAGAAAAAAAGCACGGCTCAAGTCGCGTCCAGGGCAACCCTCAAGCTCCTTAGTCAATTAGTCAACGTCTTTGAAACTAGGTTGCAACTCCGCGGACTAGACGATAACTAGAAATGACAACCTGCTAGAAAAGGCAAAAAAGAAAAGAGAAATCGTTAGGACATAATAGGGAAGCCGAAATGAACTACGACTAAAAGCTTATCAACCCAGTCTCACCCCAAGCATAAACCCTGCCGCTGCCCGCTGCCACTCTTTGTACCATCTCCCCTAAAATCCTCCGTGCAACAGAAACCCAAACCTCGTTCCATTCAGCCCGTCTCAGAGCTCAGAATAGACTGGGCCCCGGCTAAAACTCCACCAGCACCTTTGCTCCCATTGGCCCGTTGCCGAAAAGCTGAAGAGCCGTGCCTCTCTTGGCGTGGGTTCTCTGGCGCAGGCATGGAGGGCGATCCTTCGCTCCAAAGTAAGAGCCTGTTCCAAGGCTGCGGCCAATTATGAGTGGCTGGTGCTCGTTGGGATTTTCCTGTATGCAGGCTGATGTATTGCTTTTTTAGGGAGCAGGGAAATTGGGAGACAGGGAGCGGTCCCGTGTGCTGGCTTAGTATAGGCAGATTGGACTTATAGCGTGATGTGAGGCGGGTCATGGATTTGGGCCTTACTGGTGGTTTCACGTAGCATGGCAACTCGGCTTTCGCTCTCTCGTTCTCTGCTTGTACTTGTTCTTTTCCTTTTTCTTTTCTTCCTCCTCCTCCTCTGTCCCCCATTTGTGCCGTGTACATGTAATTGGGTCGAATTTGCGTTTGGTGGTTATCAAGCGAGAGCCTTCTTTATACGGGCATCAACAAGTTATTGCTATAGAGAGCACGTGTTAGTACGATAAAGCACTGCGGCTTCTTTTTTCTTTTTCTTTTTCTTTCTCTATACCCCATACATCTCATCTGAAACCTCAGGTTCTACTATATTCCACAATGTCGGCCATAGACTCAACGGCCACTCACGCCATAACGAAGCCGGCCATCCCCGTCGTCACTTCGTTCCCCTTCAATCCTCTCACCACAACTTTTACCCGTCCTGACGATTGCAATGGCATCTACGTATCTGGCGGCTTTCTTAGCGGGATGGACTTCTCCACCTCTTGCCTCCCAAAAGGCTTCCACACCGAACAGACCTCCTACTTCTCACCAGGCCTAGCATGTCCCTCGGGCTACTACTCAGCCTGTCACGATAACATTGGTGCCTCGAGAATCACGACCGTAACGTGCTGTCCGACTTTTAGTACAGATATATCGCTTTCTTGCGTCACGGCGAGTACCCTAGAGGGTGTTTTCTCAACGCTCTTCTGTACATGGATTGCGCCTGATGGAGACGGTAC
Source organism: Trichoderma evansii (assembly GCF_050947405.1). Classification (NCBI taxonomy): domain Eukaryota; kingdom Fungi; phylum Ascomycota; class Sordariomycetes; order Hypocreales; family Hypocreaceae; genus Trichoderma; species Trichoderma evansii. The sequence continues at coordinate 2,774,253 of NW_028145204.1, forward strand.
GACGCTGCCCATGACAGTGAGCGACAATGGTGTTACAAGCACGGTCCAGGGCGCCTTTACTTCTCCTGGCGGTTTGAACGCGTACGGAATTAGAATGGTTTATCACAAGACCGACTTGGATTCGACAACCATGTCAACCATGTCAACGACGACATCAACCCCGGCATCGACGGGGACAAAGCCAGGAGGAGCAAAAAACACAGGCGGTTCAGGTTCTGGTTCCAACAACTCATCCGGTGGTGGTTTATCAACTGGTGCCGAGGCAGCAATTGGAGTTGTCGTACCGGTCGTTGTGCTCGGCTTGCTGGCTGGTCTATTCTTCTGGTGGAGGAAACGGAAGCAGTACAACAAGGTCATCTCGTCAAACACGCCCACAGAGCTTCACGGTCATGATGCAGCACAGCCGACTGAGCTGCCTCAGTACAGCGGCCTGATGAACAAACCTAAACAGCCTGTCAATGCGCCTCCGGAAGAGCTGCCTGCGGAAGAGGTTGCTCCGGTTGAGCTGCCTGGGTCGATGCACTAAAAGCTGGCTGGATCTGGGTGAATAGAAACGCGATTTTTTGGTGTTTGGTTGTGTGTGCGGTTGTTCTTCAACTGGGAGTTTGCATGGGTCTTGGGCGTTTTGAGACGAGTGCCTACGAAATGACTGACTGGAGTTACCTTTCTCTTCTTCTAATACCTTATTTTTTTTATGCAGGGCGGCATGATTGTATGTATACCTCTTTTCTGAAAATCGGTGGAGCTTTGTGACGATGGTATGCCGCGAGAGTTGTCAAGGGGAAACTGTGTTGTACAGTACGCTGTATGATTGGGCTAGCAACCGAAGTGTTGGAAAGGCGATTATTCTAGAGTTGGCATGAGCATTGGATAGACACAATAGCTGTATTTAATTTATTGTGAAACTTAATTATAGACATTTACTCTTTCATTTTCGAAGAGCCTGTGCCGTAGTGAGGATGATGCAAGGTTAAAGCATTGGCGATGGGCTGAAACACAATTTCAGTAGCCAAGACAGCGCATCGTTCGTTTTGTGTCACCATTCTTCCTGTTGGCTCTCAAAGATGACGTTGGCTCCCGTGGATGACGATGAAATGGCCTTTTAGATATGAAGATTATATGTGGCTAATGCTTTGTCGCCGTCACATGGAGCCTCTGCATGCGATCACTGTGATCAAAGACCAAGCTGAAGACCTAATGTACTAACACATCACAAACTCCTTAAAGAACCAATTTTCTTTGGCCATTCCTATTGAACAGTGAAAACACAAAATAGGCTACAGTTATCAAGGGTCCAAGTATCTTTCGACCCTGGCAAAGCAGAGCTAGTCCACTTCCACCACACTAGGAAAAGACGCATACAGACATTGATTTCAAAGAAAGAGTTATCCCTCCACAAGACTCGATGAGATGGCTAGGCGTCTACCTCAACCCCAGACTCTCATTCAAAAAAACACATCAACGTCATAACAGGGAAGGCTCTCAAGGCAGCTAACTTCCTGAAATCCCTCAATAAGACCAAAAAAAAAAAAAAAAAAACATCAAAGAAAAAAAAAAAGCTCCCCGCCAAGGCTTGTGTCATCCCAGTCGCCCTACATAAGCTAAACGCCTAGACAATACAGAACAGACCACACTAAAACTACAGACACAAAGAATTAACAAACTAGTACAAAATTGAACAAGATATTCAAGACTGCGGCTAAGGCTGCAGTCTCAGTATAGAAAACCACAAATCTAGCAGTCATACACAAAAAATCAGACTTCCCCAGGGCCTCCCTAGCACTAACACAGGCAAGGCTAAAAATCAGCACCAGGTTTACATACCTAAACAAAAACCACCCCATTAGCAGGAGGGGCACCCATAACCCGACTTTAGCGAACAGCATCAATAGCAGGTCACACAGTTAGGCCTTCTCTTTTCACACATAACAATAACACGGTACTCCTAGCCCCGGATTTCCATAGGTCCACAAAAAATAAAGCTGAGAAACACCTGGAAATACTACGTAGACAGCCTTCCCAGCTCCACCCTTATTACATACTCAGATAAGGTCCCAGGACAAGCTCAGAAACACAAGCTGGAGGGCAGTCCCCTTTTATAAAACACAGGCGATAAAAGCCAACAAGAACCTTCCCAATGCGGAAATATACAACAAAGAAGCAGTCAAGGCCTTCAAAGCACTCAAACTCACCAAAGACCAGATCCGCTCCGACCCAGACATCAAGAAGTTCATACTAGGCATTCCTAAATAACTCAGCCGTGGTAAACGATATCATTAATCCAACTCCCGCCTCCTCACAAAAAGCCTACATAAGCCTCAGGAAGATCACCAAAGAACTTCTGCCAGAAGTTACAACCAAAATAGCTGAAGTCCCAGACCACAAAAATATTTATAGAAATAATATAGCAGACATACTTGCCAAAAAAGGTCAGAACTCCCAACAGGTCAATCAGAATTCACTACAGTCACCCACATCAAAAGGTGGACCAGGAGTAAAAGGAAACAACTTTAGGAGCTAAACTAGGACAAACACTGACCACCATGTTACAGACAATAGCAATGAACACCCTCCTGACATCCCAAGAGCTACAACTACCAGGACCAATCCTTCACAGGATACACCCCCCTTATCTACTTACCAGGCCTGAACAGCAATAAAGACTTTTAGAAACTGGTAGAGGAAACAAGCCCTTACAGCCCCGCCCCCCAGGATACAGATTAACACAACACTTCCCTTTGTTCCAATTACGGTAACACGTAGCGAACGCAAGGTCTAAATCAGCGGCTCCTACCGTCCTTGCACAGACGAGGCTTTTTATAACTAGCTTACATAGTGGACAATGACAATAAAACAAACAAACAAATAAGGGTCTAGGCAAGAATATCTGCATATATATAAGAAGAGCCAATCTCAGAAATTGGGAACTGGTTATTCTCAAACTCATTGCAATAACAATTGAACACCAAATCGCCTTTTCCTCTTCAAAATTCATCACCATGCAAGGTTATATATCTATCATCGCCCTTTGTGCAGCACTTGCCACCGCCTCCCCAACTCCTGAGAAAGCCATTGATTTCCCAAACAATCATGCGTCAACGTCCGCCCTAGAGGAGCGAGGTGGCTGCTCTGATAATAGCAGAGAGTGCTGCTGCGATTGTGCCTCGGCTGGTGCATGGCCGTGCATTGGATGCTCCGGTGTAAGTATTTTCAAAAAATGACACATGGAGAGCATGGATTTTTCTTTTCTTTTCTTTTGGCTAACAATGGCTGTCATTATAGTGGATGTCTTGCCTCGAAAACATTCCCACAGATGGTGCTATCCACATACTAGAATTTTCTTCCCAAGGGGAGATTGTCCCTTTTACAGGCAATATATGATTTTGATATTTTCTATTATTCTTCGAACAGCACAACTGAACGCTTTTTCTTACATGAATTGAGAGGTTAATAATAGAAGAGCAATGCGATTCCGTCTCTTGCTTCATAGTCAAAATTGCATGTACCTAGGTAGTTATAGTTGAAAATTTTATAATTTTTCATAAAAACTTTTTGTTCTGCAATCATATTTAACAATTGCCTCATTAGCCAAACCCTTTTCATACTACATGCTAATAAAAATGCCGTGACAACCCCTAAAAAAACCACTTACTGGTCGTTAACCAAGACATATCGGTACTTTGCCTTTCCATCATTCATATCCACAATGGCCTTGTTGGCCTCGCTCATGGGCAGCTTCTCAACCCAAGGCTTGATTCCCTTATCTGCAGCAAACTGAAGCATCTCCTTGATCTCGTGCGGTGAACCCATGAAGCTTCCTGTTAGTGATCGTCGTCCTGCACAGATGATTCCAGCGCCAATCTTGAACTGGCCGTCGTCTGGCAGACCGAGCTGGCAGAAGACGCTGTCGCGCTTGAGCAGGCTGATGTACTCGGTCAGGGGCATGTTTGAGCTTGAGACGGAGCAGATGATGAGGTTCAGGGTTCTGGCGTTCTTCTTGGCCCAGCCTTCGTCTTCGGCTGTGGCAATGTATTCGTCTGCTCCGAGGTCCAGAGCGTCCTGTCGCTTATCTGAGCGACGAGAAATGGCAACAACTCGGTCAGCGCCCATGGCCTTGGCGAAGAGAATACCAAAGTGACCCAGGCCACCAACTCCAACTACACCGACGGACATGCCCTTCAACCGCCTCTCAAGAGGCTCATTCTGGTTTCCAAAGTGAGCCAAAGGCGAGTATGTGGTCACACCAGCGCACATCATCGGCGCGGCATGTTCGCTGGGGAGGCCATCAGGGATCTTGAATGTGAACTTGGCCGGTCCTCGGTGGTAGAGAGCATAGCCACCCATGCTCTTGCCACCAGCAGGAGTGAGGAACTGGGCGCCATAGGTGTTTACAGATTTGGGGCAGTAGACCTCATTGCCGGTTGCGCAGGCATCACAATCTGAGTGATCCAGCTTCGTCTGAGGGGGCTTTCGGCACTGGCAAGAATCGCTCTGGGCACCAACACCAACTCGGTCACCGACCTTGATTCCAGTTTGAGCTGCGGCCTCCTTGCCAACTCGCACAGCTGTGCCGACAATCTCGTGGCCTACTACAATCGGATAAGCTGTCGGACCCTGTAACAATGTCAGTTTTAGAGTTTAGAAATTTTCAACGAACAAGCTGCTTACCCAACCAGATCGAAGCTTGTGCAAATCTGTGCCGCAGATACCGCAGTGTGAGATCTTAATGTCAATGTCTGTTTCCTCCCAGGGCTTCACGTCAAACTCCTGCCAGACCATGCTGCCGTTGGCAGACTCCTTGTCGTGCGCAACCCATCCTACAAACTGGGGCTCGGTTGATGCCATGATGATTGACGGATGAAAATGTGAGATTGAGAATTCGACAATTGCAATGAATAAAAGACTAAAGTAGTTGTAGAATTGAATAAATAATTGTTGTCTGAGCAGGAATGAAGAGATTCTCTCAGCTCTGAACTGAGTTGCGAGCTGAAGGACCTTTATACGCCTTTTCGTTGATGGCTATATAGCGTGTAACTAGTGACATCATTAACTCAAAACAGAAACAAAAAGAAAAAACCCTCAACCGAGCTGTTGGAAGTGGAGTATGTGGTGCATACATCCAGCGTATAACCATTCGCGACGTTACCGATTCCGAGCATTCCACTTGCCGGCAGGCAACGCCATCGGCGTTAGACATCGATAGTTTTTCGGACCTTAGCAAAAAAGTGACAAAAAACTTCAGCCATATAGAAACTGATTCTTGCATTAGAAGATTTCTATCTGCCATTGAGTAATAAGTAGTCAACTGTCAACACAATTAAACAGGATAAAATGCACATTGCCTCTTAATAGTATTGTGTATAGTTGGCTTCACTTTCATTCACAATATATCGTAGCTTGAGCTTGGTTAAAGCCCAACGCCAACCGAAGCGGTATAATTTGGTACGCTATAACCCCGCCATAACGCCGCTTCAGCCCGCATGCCCGCCATAGTTAAAGGCGATGAATTCTACAATGCTTTCCTATCGCTGACATTGAATTGCCACTTTTGGCGTTACCGGGCGTTTAGAGCCTTTCTGCGGATAAAGCTCAACTTGGGAGCTGACAAATTGGCCTCGGCTTATGTGAACAAGTTCAGATTAGACTTCTGATTGGCTAGCTCAATGCTAACTCCGATACGGGTTAGGTTTTTATCCGCAAGAAGCTGCCGGTTTCCAGAATGTCATGCGATTGAGAACATGTGGATTTGGGACCAATGTCTCATTCGTTCTTTGGCTCCGACAGAGATTTTATAATCTCCGACATAATTAGGAGTCTTGTTTGTTATCGATTACGCTTATCTAAAATCTTGTGACGATGCATGTGTATTATCTGTGTTTACTTACCTAACCCCTTGGAACAAAACTTGGCTCTCTTTTTTAAGCAGCTTAGGCACAGGGTTGGCAATACTTCGCTGTCAAACATCTCCATAAGAAACTATATTCGCAATGGATTTTCGCTAAATATAATCATGATAGCCGGAATTAAGCATACAAAGTCCATTAACTTGACAAAGATACTGCTTACTCAATGTTAATGATTCCAAACTTCAGCCTTAAGCAAAGACCATCTCTCTCAGCATCTCTCTCGGCATCTTCCATGAATCGTGTTGGATCGCGGACTTCATAGGGCTACAAAGGCTGGGGAAACTCGTCTCCCAAATTAAACCGCTTTTGAGTGGGCTAGTCACAGCACCAGGCCTTGCACGCATAGCGAGAGCTCAATCAATATAGATGAGGGGGTGACGGAAAGTTCCGAAATGTGACTTACAACTACAGATCGCGGCTCGATCTGGGCGAGTTTACACGCCACTAACATTTATACGCGTATAACTGTATGCAATACCTTTCTAATAGCTGGAACATTTAGGACTTTGATAGAATTGTGCACATTGATTGCGAGAGAAGATATTCTCAAGATTACGTGCGGCCACGGAGGCTAATCAACTAAGACATCCCCATGGCCCACCTCACATCACGCTATAAGTCCAATCTGCATTCTCGGAAGTTACCGCTGCGATGGAACCATTTGTTAATTTATCCAGAAAGAATGTCAGACATATACGGCTAAATAAAAAGCAGATAGCAATGTCTTAGAGTGGCCTGCGCATATAACAGACTTGGATATGGGCGCCTTTCGCCATCAGAAGATTGAGCAAGAGAATTAAGCCTCTCAAATACTGCGCCGCTCAAGAACAAAGATGATTCATTTGCTCATTCGTTCGTTCATTTATTCAGTAAAAAATAAAAATAAAAAATACTATACCACAGAACTTACTACCTATTTAATTTGTTCACGTACTGCCGTCTTAGATATATCGGCTTACTCTTCATCATACAAGATAAAAAAAAAAAACTCAAAGAAAACAGGCACAAATCTGCTTTAACGATCTTCTTCTTCTCTCTTTTTTTTTTGGCCAAATTCCATATCAGAGTAAGCAGCTTCCATATGACCTGCAAAGCGTCCCGCGTCCTCGCCTCGTCTGTTCTTGTCCCGCCTTGGATGACATCAGTTTTGAGATGTAACCAATAGCTAATCAATTGAATTGAATAAACACTAAGCGGTTATTTTTAAGATGAAAAGAATACTATCGAGTTATAAACTTGTGTGTTAACAGAGCCAAGCTACAATTACATGTACTGATACATCGTCCAGTATCACTAGGTACTCTTACAATGCGCTGCTGTTTTCAGCTAATTCTATATATAGTGAGCCTGGTTACTGAGCTTATCCCAGACATGCAGTTCTTGGCAGTTTTCTGTCTTACAAGACGGTTGGCATCAACCAACGCTTAACCGGCACCACTAGAGACAAGAGCCTTGCCAAATCTAGCTGCTACTGCATAAGCTCAACCGCTGCATGGATAATGAACAATATCGCGAACAGTTTCTCTGTCTCTTCCTTGGCCGTCTGACAACTCTAGTTGCACGAGTCTGCCATTCTCCATACGGCCGATAGTTTGAAAAAGGGGGGAAACGTCCCTAGCTCTCCAGTTGAGCCTCAATTCTCAGTTAGCTGCTGCCTTAGACTGCCTGTGCTGAGTCATACTGACTCGCTTCAAGCTGCGCCTTGTATTTTTAGAAACAGTTAGCTAAGGGTGGGACACCGATTTGGAGCAGATGGAGCCAATTTTTGGAAATGGCGGTTAATCAAATACTTATCGTCTGAAGCTAAGAAGATTGGTAGTGCTAATCAGAAATAACAAGAAAAAAAAGGCTTCGCCTCGATGCTTAAATTTGGGGATCAACACGGCCACACTGCCAGTGGTTAGTCAACGAAACGGCCCGTGGCGGGGGTTTAGCAGCTTGAACACAGTGCACCACTTCTCCTGAGGAGACTCGAGAAGAACAACGGTCGTGTGCTAATGCCCCAGAACGGGCTGCATGGCGAACAATGGAGACCATGGGCTCTGGCTCCCTGCGTAGGATGTCATATTTTCCTGCTCCAAGGATCATCTTACCTGGTACGATTCGATGCGGAGGAAATCGCGATCAAGCCAGGCCGTGCGGCGAAAAAAAGAATTCTTGGCCCCCTTACTTGAGCCTCCATGCAAGCAAATCCTTGGTGGTAGTTTAGTATCGCTGCTCGTACTGGTACATGGTCTTTGCCCTGCGAGTTTTCGGAGTGCCTCCGTCGACAGGCATGCGTTACCGCTACTAGCACCAATATTGGCAGTGATTCTCACACTAATACCTGATGGTAAAAAAAGTTCGCAGCTCTTGGGTTGCATTCTTGGCATTCTGCAGGGCTTGGCCTGCTTGGTTCTTGCGCGTGAGCTAAGACGGGCAATTTGCGAACGGTTGATGCTTAATTGCACTTGGCCATGACTTTCAAAGCTTGTCGAAGGCTTCCATCAATACGGTTTTCATCTTTTCTCTGGAAATTGATGGCTCGAGCACACGGCTTCTCCTGACCCACCAGTCTCCATGATCGAGGCCTCTCGTAGCCGAATGCTGTATTAGTTGTTACAAGTCTTGCTCTGAACAGGCCTTGACCGTCCTTCTGTGCCTGGAAAACTTTTTTTTTTAGCGGCTTGCTGCAGAGTAGACGCTGACACTAAGCACTTAATTCATCGGCCAACGAGGTGCAAGCATGGCAGAGGTCAACTAACATCAATAGAAAGGCGGCTATGAATATGAGTGCCGGCTAGGGGCGACAAGTTCAGTGAGTTCTGATCGTGGCTATCGCCCTAAACAGCAGCTAAACTGGGCGAAGGAGGCTCCATTCGGGGGCCGTTCGGGTGGTAATGCGGCTGGCTGGACGGCGCCGTTGACCAGCAATTAATAACGGCCTCGTATTGGATCAGGCGCAGGACGGCTAAAGAGATTGCAATCATGGGCGTCAAAGCCTGCATGGCCGTTTTGGTGGCTTGCAGTCCAGGGGCTGAAAGCTGGATTGTAGACTGTCTGTCAGTGCAGGTCTCAGCGGGTTGCATTTCTGACCTTGGCTGTTGATCGAGCTTGTGCAGCTGCAGCATCCAACACGTCCACTGTCTTGATCTGATGTCGAAAATCATGCCCGGTTTTGGGGCCCCGTGGCGGTCGGTGGCGTAGCACAGCATGCATGGCTCCATAGAGGGTCTTGGAGATGACGAGACAGTCATGCACCTGCTGCATGTCAGCGACTTCAGGTCTGCCCCTTGCCGCGTATCCGCCCCACGAAACAATGAGAAAGGATACCTGCAGATGCAAGCGCCCAAGTACTCTTCACGAGGCCTAGGCTGGATGTATGTATGTAAGCAGCCTCCTGGAAGCCGCTTGTTTCAGACGACAGGCCTCGATGGAACCCACCATCCAGGTCGGCGAATTGGAAGCGTCGGTGCGTATATGCTATGGAGACGCCGACTTGCAGATGTTTGCAGAGGAAGAAACAGGGGGCAAGGGGAAGGATAATGGAACAAGGAGGAGGTTAGCGATTGAGGCTCAGCAAAAATAAATGAGACGTGAAGATGGCGAAGTATGTAGTGGTGAAACCATGTGAAAGCCTCGAGTAGGGAGAAAGAGAGGAAGAAAAGAAAACAAGCATGAATCCAGTACCTGGCTTAATCAGCTCCTGTAAAAAAAGAGCCTCAAGGTCATACGCCAGTTCAGTGCCTCGGCCCTGAAGGAGCCAACCAGAGCTTCAACTGACAGGTGTTGCAGCGCTAGATCCTTCACTAACTACGTGGCGCTCCAGGGCCTGGCTAGCCCATCAGCGTCTGCCCTACAGGCGCCGTTGATTGCCTCGTGGAATTCTTGGTTCTGAGCTAGAACAAGCTCAAGCGCATGGGCCCGAACCTGAGCCTGATCCTAGCCCTGGTTTGTAGCGCTTGTACCTGTACCTGTGCTTTGATGCTCCAGGCTCCTCATCGACATTTTCAGCATATACCGCCGGCTCTTTTCTGCTTTCTTTTTTTGCCTCGCCTCTCCTTTCTTTATTACTTATCCAACCTCTCTTCCCTACCCTCACTTCCCCTCTTCCCTTTTTCTTTGTTTGTTTGTGTATTTTGTGTGTGTATCACCGCGGTGCGATTTCTTTTCCCCTGTGCCGCTTATCCCCAATTGTTGCAGGCCTGCTATTGTGTCTCTTCAAGTTTAATTCACTCTTTATCACTTCCCTGTTCTCTAGACAGTGACACGCGAGCAGCTCTTTCTCGCCTTGCTCTCGCCAGGATTGACTCTAATCTCGCTTTATCTTTCAACCATCGTCTCGACTAGCATCTACCTTTACCAAAAGCTTGGAGATCGACCGCAACCATGTCTGACGGCGACGCCTACGAGCCGACAGAGGTCACCACTGTCACGGACCACCAAACCCAGAGCAATGAGAAGCGTCAAGAAAACAGCTTAGAGATTCCTCTCGAGCAAGAGACTACAAATGTTCCCGGCTCAAGGATGGGCCCTCAGATCCCCATCAGCCGGCGGCACACGCTGAACCTCGAGGACTACTTTGCCGGCCCTCGTGATATGTCCAAGCACTCCAAATGGCCTCTTTTCCTGCAGATGCACGGCAGTATCCTGCCCAAGATGATTGTGCCTTTGATTTGGATGGGTCTTTGGAGTACATTCATTACTCTCATTCATGAAAAGGTTCACCCTATCGGTGTCAACTCTATCCTCTTGACAGTTCTTGGTTTCGTCGTCTCCACCGGTCTCAGCTTCCGAGGTTCCACGGCATATGAACGCTATGCCGAAGGTCGACGTTTCTTCGCCTCCCTGGTTACATCATCACAGGCCCTTGGCCGAGTCTTCTGGATTCACGCCAAGCCCCTGCCGGACGTGGACATGCGCAAGCAGACACTCTACAAGATCAGCGCCATGAACCTGGTCGTTGCTTTTGCCATTTCCCTCAAGCACAGCCTGCGATTCGAGCCCTACACCTCGTACGCGGATATCGAGCATCTCGTTGGCCATCTCGACACCTTTGCCAAGACTGCCACCGCCACGATGCCTCTCAATGGTGGCGTTGGAAAGCATAGCCTCTTCAAGTCTGTTGGCGACTACCTGGGCCTCTCTTTCGCCGCTAGCAACCCTCGCAAGCTGATCAAGAGAGCGGAGAAGCCCGTAGGAAACCTCCCGCTCGAGATTATCAACCATCTTGCCGTCACTATTGACAACCTGATTGCCCGAGGCCAACTTCCCGTGCCCATGATGCAGACCATGGCCTACAACAACCTTTCCGCCCTCAACGACGCCTACACTGGCTGCCAACGTGTCTTGACCACTCCTCTCCCCATTGCCTACGGAATCCTGTTTCAGCAGATTACATGGCTCTACGTCATCATGCTTCCATTCCAGATGGTCAACGTACTCGACTACATCACCATTCCTGCCACCACTGTTGCTTCGTACATCATTCTCGGCCTCCTCTTCATTGGTCAGGAAATTGAGAACCCCTTTGGCCACGACGTCAATGATCTTCCCCTGGACAGCTACTGCGAGCAAATCGCCGCCGACATGGACATTATTGCATCACACTCTAGCTTCCAGTCGGACGACTTCTTCTTCCACCCTGAGAACACTCCTCTGTATCCCGTCAGCAATGCCACCGCCGATGCTTGGATGGAGCGAAGCGAAACCAAGTTGAAGGAGACTATTAGGAGCAAGCCCAGGAAGATGTTTGAGTGGTCTCGAGGACAGAAGATCGGAGACGAGGAGAACGTCAAGGCTGATTAAATACGCTTTAGTATTTTCATTCTAGATGAAGCATATGTGGAGAAGATGAAGAAAACGCAACGTTTGCTTCATGGGTGTACGAGAATGGAGAGGAGGCTTTTGAAGAGAGTAGTGTCTTTGCCTCTATCGCATCGCAACATTCGCTTACAGGAGCAAAAACAAAAGAACCAGACTGACATCTATTTTGAGAGATTGTTTTTTCTTTTTCAAAACTGATTGTTTTTCTTTCAACGTTGGGTTATTTCGAGCATTTTACATACAGGTTTTTTGTGTCTTTCAAAGGGAAAATTATATCACGGTAGCACGGCGTCATGCACAACACTTTTTTACGTTTCAAGTCATGTAATGGGGATTGGAAGAGGGGAAAACTGGATTATTCTTTTCTTCTTTCGCTCGTTACGTGGTTAATTAATCATACTATATATTCTTAGAAAATCTTTACTACTTTTTTTCTCTCTCACTTTATTGTTTACTTGTGCCATCTAACGTTTTGTACTTGTGATGATGTGTCTTAGAGTGGATATATGATGGGTTGGCAACTAAGACAAGCTGGACCAAGTTTGCGGCTAGTGTTCACGACGACGAAATTGGTGTTTATAACAATGATGTTGCTTATATATTTGTATATACATACGAAAAAGATAACTTCAATCCAAATGCTTTCTATGCAGATGCACAACCTGTCGTAATATCCAACAGGAAATTCAACCCTTGATTTTGCGCCCTTTATACGCAGCTGCGAAAGTGTATAATATATAGCAGCAACGTTCTCCTTCGTATAAAACCTTGTCTCACTCCCTCTTTCTGCACTCCTTTTATGCTCAATAGAAATAAAAACTCTTCAAATACTGCGCCTTCTTTTTACTCTACTCCTCGTCTTCATTTTGTATAAGCTTATGGGACTGCTTATCCTCCGGAAGCCATTGAACAAATATAGACAGAGACATGGCAATGGGGATGAGAATCGCCCACACCAGGTGGCCCCAGAGGATTTGGTCTCGTACACCAATGGCGAATATCGCCGTGGAAACACCAGGCACAAACGACCGGATGGCACTAGCGGCGGTCATGGCCAAGGCGTTGAGAGTGCCCATGACATGTGGGTTGGGAGACACGTCATTGAGGGCCAGCTGGACGGCCGTAAAGGCCATTGACACACCAGGTCCGATAAAAGCAACAACGACGGCCATGACCCAAAATATCGCGGCGGTAGTCTCCGTGCCGATACGGAGGAGCGTGTTCATGACAATGTAACCCACAAAGAACAGCGGGTATACGTAAACGCAGGCGGACAGGGAACCCTTGGTTCCAAAGCGACGCTGCAGCGTTGGGAATGCGACGACAAGCCAGGTGGCTTGGCTGGCGCCCTGGACGGTCATCCAGACGGAGATGCGGAAGGGGGAGAAGTCGACACCGCCGAGCTCGATGGGCGTGTAAAGCAGCACGGGCAGGATGGCGGTGAAAGCAAAGGCGAGGAACATGACATGGGTGTAGACCCAGATGACGATGGCGACGCCGGGGGCCTTGAGGAGCTCGAAGGTGGATAATCGCTGGGGCCGGGCTGGTGCGGATACTCCAGCAGTGGTGGTTGTAGACTCTGGCTCGAGGGTTTCTTCGAGGAAGGAAATAGACAGGACAATGCTGACGACGCTGCACGCGGTGATGGCTACGCCGGCCAGAATATAGGGATAGTCCTCCAACAGCTTAATGCCTCCAAACAAGCCCGGGAACTGCTCCGTCGGATCGGCCAGCAAGCCGCCAATCATCGGTCCAAGGAAGATTCCCACGTTGTTGGCAAACGCAAACCAACTAAACGCCACAGCCTGCGTCTCAGCCGTCGTGTGGTCCGACAGCATCGTCCGAATCACCAGTCCCGAGCCGCTGAACACACCGGCAATGCACCGGAACACAATCATCTGCAAGATGGACGTCGACACGGTGAAGAAGAAGGTCGCCACGGCCATGCCCACAAGCGACCACAGCAGCACGGGCTTGCGGCCCACGGTGTCGGCGAGGTAGCCCCAAAAGTAGAGCACGAACATTTGCGTGAGGGAGAAGAGCGACTCGATCAGGCCGCTGTAGAAGCCGACGTCCGATTTGGGCAGGTTGCCGTTGCGCTCGACCATTCGCGCGATGAAAGGGAAGATGGCGAAGAAGGCGATGGGCTCGATGGCCTTTGCGAGGCAGAGCAGAAAGACCTGCATCTTGGGCAGGGGCTTGCCTGGGGTAGGACGGGCGGCGTCATCTTCGACGTCGTTTGACTTGTTGCCGATGAGAGGCGTCGTTTCTGAGGCCATGGGCTCGGGGTCCATGAGGGTGAGGTCTGAGGAGGAGGCCGAGGATATCGGGTCGGGGGCGGGAGGTGCCATTGTGACGATGCGAGTTGTATAAAGTTGAAACCGAGATATTCACGGTAGCTGACAGATCAACAGCTAGCTGCCAAGACGAGATCGACCTGTCTTTATGGTCACCTTCTCGCCATCAAGAGTAGTCTTCAGTAGCAGTCTCTTTCAACTGAAGTTCAAGAGTTGAAAAAGAAGAGAGAGAGAAAAAAAAGACAAGCAAAAAGAAAAGAAGAAAGAGAGCTGCGGAGGCAAACTCGGTGTAATAAGCACTGCCCCAGAAAAAAAAAGATCTTGAGTCACAATAGGAAAGAAGTAATAACCCGTGAGTCAGGTTAAAGATAAGCGCTTGATATATTTGCGTCTAAGATTGTTAATATGGATGTACTTGTCTAAAACGAGCATACGCAAATGGAGCGTAATCGTCGCGTCTATGGCCTAATCGCAGCAATTTCAGCGCAACACGCCAAAATCCCGACACCGCTCAATGGCTGCAGTGCAACCCAACCCCTCCATTCCCGAGATGCTCCGCTGTAAACCCCCAGAAATTCCCCCCGCCAATGCACACGCCGCCCTGTAATACAGCGCAATGCACAGGCGGGACAGCGGACGCTAGCGCGGGCAAATCTACCTCGCATCCTTCTCCGCCTGTTTTCGGTGTCTTTTGCATCGAGAAAGAGGCGCTAGGCCGCCGCGGACTACAGAGGGTCGGCAGCTGAGCCGACAGGGCACTCTCTTCCACTGGCTGGGCTCCAGTTTGGCGGGGAGCGGCCGCTGTGAATGGGCGCTTCACCGGGGGTGAAAAAGGGCTCGTGATGCGCTGCATACACATAAATCTTCGCTGAGGCCCCAGATTCGAGGGGTCATGAGAACACGATTTTGGTGGGATTAAGACACTTTTTTTTTTTATCCGAAGCCAAGGGTCGCTTATCTCCCCCCAACCATCTGCCTTTTCCTGGTTTATTCCCGCGCCGGTTGCGGTGAAGTCGGACTTGAGGCCTATACCGCATGCAGGCCTGTATAAGACGATGGACTCCATAGCACTACCATCCCCATGATGGACAAGGTCGATTATGCGGGCGCTGTGTCGAGCATACTGCTGCCCCTCTCCCCCCTTCTCGAACGCTATTCGTACACAGCTTGGCATAACTTGGCTTG
The DNA here is from genome assembly GCF_050947405.1 of Trichoderma evansii. Lineage (NCBI taxonomy): Eukaryota > Fungi > Ascomycota > Sordariomycetes > Hypocreales > Hypocreaceae > Trichoderma > Trichoderma evansii. The sequence continues at coordinate 2,789,446 of NW_028145204.1, forward strand.
ACTTGGACATCTGATGTGTAGTGGCGTTGCGCCTTGCATCTTGGCCTCCGTTCTTCGGGAGGATCAAGGCATTTGATGTAAGGGAAAGGCGGTGGGTTGGAGTGTGGCGGTATGCGCTACATATCTCGCGGCTTCGTTTGTTGCCCATCCGCACTCGTTCGTTTTGTCTCTGCTACCACCGTTGGATCCAGTAGTATCTGCCTGTCTCATCACGTTCTATCACAGGTCGCGAGCCGCATAACCGGCTGGCCGATGGCGGCGCGGCGATCAACAATCAAAGCATCACGAGTCGTCTCGTCTCTGCAAAAAAGCCTCAGAAGTATCTGGGCCCCTCGGGCAAGCTGCTGCCCGCAATGTTGCACTGGCGAAAGAGGCGCACCTCGTCCTCCGCGAACGCTCCCACGACCGAGTGAATCAGGCTCCTGTTGTGGAAGATGACGAAATCGCCCTCTTCCCAGTCGTGCGCGTACACAAATCCAGGCGCGATGCCGGGACGCTGCAGGCGGTAGACGATCTCGCGCACCTCCTCTAGGTCGTCGATGACTTTTCCGCCGGCCAGGTGCAACTTCCGGATCGCGGAGGGGTGGATTTGCAATGCGAGACGGTCGTCCTGCGGGTTGCGCCAGCACATGGGTAGGATTTGGATCTTGTCTTGCTCTATTTCGGGGAGGCTGTCAAGCGGCACTTCCTTGCCCTCTGAGACGAGACCCAGGCCGTCTGAGCGGGACTTTGCGCTACTCATCCATACGTAGGGATGCGGTGCATATTCGACTTTTGTGTTGAGGGCGAACTGTTTGTCTTCGGGCGATAGGAGGTCGTACATTGTGTACCCCGATACGAACGCCGTTGTGCCCAGAGGGACCGTCATCTGTTCGCCTGTATCCTCATATCGAATCGTCTGCGTACGGCCGCGAGGAACCCGGGCTGCGAAGAGCGTCGTAGCCACCGGGGGAGCCAGTCCGTACAGCGCCGCATCAATGTGCCATCTGTAGAACCGAGTGAAGTCCAGATCGTCCTTTTCAGGTATAACCGTGGCGTGGAAGGTCTTGTGGTGCGGGTGCCGCAGTTGAATATCCTTCAGTCCTTCGTACTCCTCTACGAAGCCGTTTCCAATAACTTGAACTTGTGGCTGATGTGGGATTGTCTTGAGATCAGGATGCAGGATGGATCGCTTTGCGTCGAGTGTCTTCCCATGACCATATGAGGCAGTCGCTTTGGGGTCGAACCGTTGTGTGATTTCGTATTGTGCCTTTGGTGAGACATCATACTGCGCCTTGAAAACGAGGACTTGGTATCTGTATAGAGCGTCTTTGATGATGTCGAAGTCGGCATCTGAGACACAGGGTGTCAGCCAAGTCTTTCATTGCCGTATGTAGATAATGCTGCTTCTGCTGCTGCTTCCTTCTTTGTCTCGCCTTCTATGCACTCACCAGATATCTTGTTGATGCCAACGCCATGAACAGCAGCTCCGAACCGGACGCTTGACCCCGGCCGATGCACAAGCGGCTGTACCGTGGCCCTCGAGGAGGCGACTGTGGCATATGATGCCGCCTGCCGGCTGATTCCCCCAAGTTTTCGCAGAGACATTGTGTTTACGTATAGGATGGCCGTGTCTCAGCCAGTTTCCGAGTTCGATGCAGGTCTAGTATCGGAGATGACGGACGCAAGCGCGAACGGGTTCCCGGTTGGCTTTTATCCTCGGCTGTTAGCTAATAGTTGAAGCCAAGTGCGAAACCGTCAGCGCTGTGGGGTCGTATAAATAAGCTCTCTGTCCGAGCGCTCCTATCTGACGCAGCAACTTGCGTGTTCTGTCATATCTTGTCGAGATGAAGCATTCCTAATCGACATTCCACTAATAAGCGACATCTGGGGAGGCAATTGCAGATAAACGGGCGGACGTCGCCGAATCGCGCGCGCCCTTTGTGTCGAGCTGGGATCGCGGCATCGAGTATCAAGGGATCCACTGATAAGATATCGATCTCCGTTGTACGGATAGTAGCGGCGTGGGCGGTTCGCCCCAGAAACGTGCCCATACGGGGTAGATACTGGGTGATTAGATTAGGTGAGCTAATTCGTATTGCATGATATGAATGGGCTGATATCAGATTATAGCCAGCCAGTAGAGGCGCTGTCGGATTTAGAGTTATCAGTCCTTGAGTTCGGCTGGACATCGTATCACCGAAGTCAGAATTGCGCTATTAGCAATACCGTCCTTCATAGTCTCTATGCACTTACACTCACTAGGAATATGCTTATACTACTTATACTCCCTAGGAATATGCCTCTACTACATACATTCACGAGGAATATGCTTCCTCTACTTGAAGCATATTCCCAGTGAGCGTAAGTACACATAGACTAGGTTAGCATGGCATCTGTGTTAAAGCAGTTGACATCTGCTGCTGGGTATACATGTATCTCCACTGAGTGACTCTCCATTAGCAGCTTCATGTTTTACAGCACAGCCGCATGGTAGGTAGATGTCACAAGGGGCTGGGATGCTGAGTTTATGCTGTTACTCTTTCTTTACATCTTTCAATTCCATTACTAAGAACCTATTCTCTGGAACCCGTACGTAAATTCCTTATTCCCTAGAGATGATGTCATTTGTCGAAAGTGTCATGATCCACAATGCGCCGAGACAGTAGTGAGGTCATTCATTACCTAAAAACACTTGATCTCTATACATCATAGATGTTCGGAGAGTACATAATCTTCAAACTCGCATCCAGCGGTTCTAGGAAGTGATCCCTGATACAAGAAATTCTGTTTAATTTTATTTTTTTTCTCTTCTTTGTACAAACAATAATCACAGAAGAATTGTAGAAAAATCGGTCTTTAACTGTAAGGATAAAATGTGTGAGACTTACTTGATCCATTATATTGGAAATATCTAAGACTGCATGTAGTATAGCAGTCAATATACTCTGGTGGAGATTACATAACCTCACATCGTCCTCTCATAATGAGCATGATATCCCAACATGCACGGATGTGATTCTGAATAGCTAGGTCGTTGATTATGGTAAGATGGCTTTCAGCCGCTGCCAAGGACGACGTCAGCAATGCCGTAAAAGCAGCACTGTTATCCCTTGCTATTACGGCCATCTTCATGTACCTATTGTCCTATCGTACATGTAGACTGTGATTCAACGTCGAAATCATCCGGAACATAGTAATTATGGCTCGAAAGGAACATCGCATTTTGAGTGACTGAGGTGACGAATATACCATCACTATATGGGTGATCCTGCTAGAGAGCAACCTTTGGCGTCTCACAACTCCGTCCATCAATAGCCACCATCAAGAGACCGATGAGTGTCATCGAAAGTTGTAGTGGCCAAGCGTCGTGATTCTTTCACCAAGATATTTCTTCGTGGATTTCCGCTTTACATCGGATATATCTTCGTGTCTAAATTCCGATTCTGGCCACCATTGCTGTCGTTCGCATCCCCATTTTGGGCTGCATCAGTTTAAGTTTTGCCATTATCGTCATTTAATTTAGGCATCCTTTGGACATTTTATTCGCCTGCATGTGATAGAGTTCAGTTGGTCGTGAAGTCATTCTCTGTTGCGAAGCTGCCTCCCTGGCTAGAACAGTACACGTTTGGTTCATGTTCTGGGGTCTATCGGGGATTTTATGCTTATAATCAGCTTCTATATTGCCACACCATCTTTTAGTCGAGTTATCGGCATGGAACTCTATCCCAACCTTATTATTTGGAGCAATCCCAGCAATTCAGCCGTGGTTGACTTTGATATGACCATTCTAGCTGAACTTTAGCCGTGGCATGATCTGATCGCTGAAACAGGTAGAGGGCATCAAGAATTTGGGGGCATTGCTAATTCATATTGCCATGGGAGGAAGGCTCTCCAGGATGCCGGGATATCCTTAGGGGCATGCAGTCCGCATACGAGTCGTCCAATGGCAGTTACAGAAATTCATCACTCCGTCATATTAGCGGCACAGGGAAGGTTGTCGTAAACAGGTGCGCTTACATGTACTTGTCCCCTTGGAAAGAGAATGCGGCTCGTTATCCTCACCTTTAGGCACCCGAGAATAGAGGACGGGCATCCCACATTACTCGGTATGCTGACTGCTTACCAATATGCAATACAACTAATATAGCATCTCTCAATCATGAGCCGATGAACATCATGAGCGAATGAACACACCGCAACAGGTATTAGCCAGTGCAATATGATACATGTGTCAAGTGCTTATCCGTGATGAAGCTTCATCAGCTGGAGCGATAGTACCAAGTACGTACACGAATATGCCCCCTTAACCTCCCTCCCCACTACTCAAGATCGGATCCCTTATGTTGGCCATCGAGACGCTCCTTTGTCTCCAATACACGCCACCTATTAGTAACAGATGGACACACGAATTTCTACTTTCAGTGCTCCCCGAGTCTAGGATCTGCCAGTCAAATAGCCTCGCTCGGGTACTATTCGTTCGGGGAATAGTCAAGCAGCGCTACAGATGTCGAATATCCAGAACCCCACAAGCCGCCGCCCTTCATTCCCCGTTTGGTGGATCTTTCTGCGAATGGATCCAGGGAGCGTGCTCGGAGTACTATTAGAAAATAAATGGGTTGTTCTCCGTACGTGTATTTGAAACTAATGCCATCTCTTTTGTTGCTCCATTTCAGGAAAGGGAAAGAGAAAATTTGAGAGGCGAAATTTGAGAACAAAGCGACCAACAGACCTCCACTCCGAGTGTGGCGTCCGTATCCATGTTCGAATTCAACGTTTCTAGCGCAAACAAGATCGAAGATGCACCGTACACCTTCTTTTGCCCCATACAGGTCTCACAGTCACGAATCACGTCTACGCTTTTTCAACTCGGCGTTTTTTGACCGTTTCAATCCTTGTCGCATATGCTACTTTAGCGGACAGAACATAGAATAGCAGTGCCCCTTGAAAAGGATCTATGCGCCGTTCCAGTAGCTTAAGCAGGGCACTCCTGTGTGCAATGAGCAGGCGAGGTCTGGCATTCTCAGCCTGGACGTATTAGTGAACAACGGGTTGGAGATTGAAAGTGCGTGTAATTCAGCCAGCATATTAAGGTGAACCCGAGTATAACTCCAATTGGCCCCCTTGTGCATAAAGGATGCCTTGCAATTGCCACGTGAAAGGAAAAAAACAAACATGCCATCTGCAGCGAGCACGACAGAATGTAACAATGCAGAATGTAACGGTAGTTAAGTCTACGCTCGGAGCTTGATAATCAGCGCTAGAGACCAGGACTAATGCATATTTCGGCAAAGGGCCGAAAATGTATAAAACTCGAGATTGGTTGTGACTTGCCGGGATATTCCATATGGTAATGAATAGGGTTGAGACATGCGTCATGGAAGACGTTTATAGATGTATTAGTCGAAATCATGCTCAATTGCGAGAGGCATACGCCTGCGCGTTGAGGCAAGCTGTATATTATTATTATTTTAACACAAATATGCAGTCTTTCTGTTGGAGCAGCTAGATTGCGATTGCTAATGACCAACTTTATACGTACAACGCAGGCCATATTCCAAATGTCAAGATTAATACTTATTGATGTGATGGATATGTACAGACTGATCGTATGCCACCGTTTTCGTGTATCAGCAGGTTCGATAAGCTTACTCCTAATACTCCGTAAATAGTGAGTAATCAATCGTCGTATTCATATAAGCCCTTTCCACTGTATGTTTTTCTGGTCTTTATATAGATATACATCTATCACAACTTCGGGAATTGGAGCTACTGTACGAATGCAAAGACTACCTCATAAGGAATAGAACATAATGCCACCATGTAGAAATCCTCTGGTGCTTGGTTGGAGCTGGCGGCAGCTATGGCACAATAAGTGTCACGCACCTTACTCGTGCAGGGGTGTCTGTGCGTTGTTTTGGAGTGGTCGCGACTTCAGCTGGTGTACTTCTAAGCACGAGCTTGGATGAATTGTCATGGAATTTAATTTCAAAGGTGAATGCTATAATATCACATGTAAATGTCGATTATACTAGGTACTGGGTATCCAGTATCGATAGGAGTAGTGGTGGAAATAGCATCATCATTTGGGAAGGTACGGGAAGGAATTTTCAATTTCCATGGCCAGCAAGCACGACAAAAACAATCAAACGAAAACACATCAAGGTCCCCACGCCAATTTGTCTCTCCATCTCAACTCATGACTCGAGCCACCGGCCGCTATCGCAGCGCCTTCCAACAACGAAGCACTACAGGCAATCGTATCGACTTAAGCCGCATCTTCTCTCCACGACGTGCCAGTGTCAATTAATAGTAAGGATGGTTATCTGATGCGAGACACAGCTAACATCTCGGCAGCGCCTAAAAAGGCCTGGCTCCACCATCCACCAGCTGGGCTTGTCGTCAGTTGCACCAGGTTCATACTAGCCAGGGCTCGGCGACAGCTCTCCGATGCTGTCGAGCAGCGCCAGACTAGTGTGGACTCCGCTGAGGCGTCTGGGATTGGATCGGGCGCAGAGTCAGCCGTCGAAAGGGGACTTGACAAGTTACAAGCCGGGTAGCGATGATTTCGGAATCTCAACTCTTGCACTCAATCGCCATCTCGAGAGGTGAATTTCGTTACTCAAAGGGGATCGGGCCCCTCCCGCCATGCTAATTCGCAACGGCGACTCTTGCGTGATAATGAAAGAAGGATGATATTTTAGCGTCCTCAGTACTTCGTACAGCCAAGCGAAACTACTCGCAGCCAGCAAATGGTCTCGCAAGCACAGCAGCGCAGTGGCGCGACTGCAGCTCGAAATGAAACTGCGCCAAAGGCAACCATAGGTGAGAACAGCAGCTTTCCCGTCTCCTTTTCCTGTCTTCTATCCTTATTCTTCCATTCGAAGCTCATCGAGTATCTAATTCTTGCGAGATATTGTTCACTAACCAAACCCGTCCCGCAGCCTGTCTGGTTTGTAGATCAAGAAAGGTATGCAGTGTCCACCAAGGTCTTGGGTAGCAAGGAAGAACCTCAGCAGACTCGAGTTTCTTGGGCTTCTAGCAGCTTGATTATTCAACGAAATTCTCATCAAATCTTCTTTCGGATTAGGTCAAATGCGACAAGACTATACCCGAGTGTCGAAACTGCCTTCGACTGGGTGTCGGATGTCCTGGCTTCAGCCCACAGAGCGAATTCATCTCGCGTAAGGAGATGCAGAAATCCGCGGATGACATCTTCAAGGCTGCCGGAGTTGAAAAGCGACGGGTGGGATCCTGCGAAGAATGTCGATCGTCGAAGCATCGCTGCACCAAGACTCGACCATCCTGTCGCCGCTGCATCTTGCGCAACTTGCCTTGCATCTATCCCTCAAAGTTAGACAAGCAGCACGAGCGCGAATCTTCTTCTCAGCCAGCAAGCTCAGTGGCCAGCTCTACGATTGCTGCTGCAGGACTCACCTCGATGACCTCAGCTCAGCCTTTGGAAGCTACCCAGTGGACAAATCCCACGCTACTGCAGGCATTTGGCGTCAATATTGAAAGGTAGAATGGGAAACAAGATAAGAGCTCTTCTAAGCTCCAGTGATCTTTTTTAGCATCTAGATTCATGTGCTAACGTCAAGTAAAGCCTATGCACAGATACCCTCCCGAAAGACCACGGGCTTCGACTTCGTCTAATTACTGCTTACTTTGAACGGAATCACTACCTCCGCTGTCTCTCTTTCATTCATCGCCCCTCTTTTATGCAGTCACTCGAATCAGCAAGCATTGCGCAGGATTATGGAGAACCCCTACTCTACATAATATGCGCCCTTGGTGCTAGGTAAGCTATTCTTGGCTGTTGATTTCTCCAGTCTGCGAAACAAAAGAAAATCGCAAGCTAACCCTGTATATCTGGCCTTAGGCACATTTACTTTGATGCCATACTGAGTCTAGACGGCTCCGATCGCGATGCGCTTCCAACAGCGATTCCAGGGCACGAATGGGCTGAACGAGCGAGAAAGGAGGTATTGGGAGAGCTGCATGCTCCAACAATACAAAGTCTTATGGTGAGTTGTTAAGCAAGCTCTAGTCCTGCCAGCCTATCTAATCACGCTTTTCTATAGACGGTAGCTCTTCTATGTGAGTATGGTCTTCGGGAAGACCAGCATGCTTTAGTCTTTATCCTGCTGGCTTTTTTGCAACGCGCCATAAGGTTGCTGAGCTTGGATTCGCCGCGCCCACTTCACAGTCGTCGTACAGCCGCCCAGATGATTCAACGAGAGATAGAAAATCGCATCGTTTGGGCCAGTTTTGTCATTGATGGTCTTGCTGCCAACGGAGTAGAGAAAAATATGTGCTGGAAAGACCACATACCAGAAATTCCACTGCCTTGCCCCGACGACTGCTTTACATCTCAACTTTCATCATCGCCGCACTATCTTTTACAGATCGAAGGCTCAGGAATGCAATCTATTGCAGAGTTGGACTTGTCATCTCTCATGATATTAGTTGTGCGCCTGAGAACCAAAGTAATGCAGTATGTTCTTTTCCTTTTCCTTTCCCCCTCTCTGCTATATCAATCCCTTTCGAGTTACTTATTGCCACTGTTTTATTCTAGAATTATTCGAGTTGCTGGTGATAACATGCGTATTTGGGAGCCGTCATGTCCCTTCTTCAGAATCATTGATCAACTCAATGCCCTTTACAACAATTTGCCGGAAAAGTATTACCTAACAGATACCAACCTCTTTGTGCTAAAGGAGAAGGGAATGCTCGGTGGTGTTTTTGCTCTTCATCTCTTTATTCATGCCGTCATCTTTGATCTCACTCGAATTTCGCTAGCCGGCTTCAACTTCCCCCTCGCGCCAGCATTTAAAAACGCACCACTTCATTTCCGAGCACATTGTCAAAACCTTTGTCGCTATCATGCGACTCAAGTATCCCGCATAATCCGTACCGGAATGAACTTTAGTCCAAATGCATTCGATGACCTCTTTTGCCCTGATGCAATTGTCGAATCGACAAAAGTGCAAATTATCTATGCGGCTACCGTTGATCAGTCTCCTCAGACTTTACAAGAGACTAGAGATAATATCATATCCAACTTTAGCTTCCTCTTGGGTGTTCACAATCGTGGAAAAGAGGCACCTATACAATTTGTAGGCTTTTCCTCTTTCTACCAACTCGTCTGTGTGCTAGTCGCTAATGATAGTAGATACGGGGCCTTCTTCCATTATGCCATCTTTTTGGCTTTCGGGATATTGCAGAGAGATATCAAGAAACGCTTAGGTCTGTTTGAATTCCCGATGAATAAATACTCGTGCGATTAACTAATGCCAGCCTTAGCATACCAATCGATCCTGCTGAAGTCACAGGGTCTGCGGAAGATGACCATCTTTCAGCATTGGCCTCATTCCGGAGAGGTAGAGCACAGCTTGAAGAGGCACAGTCAACAAGCAGCGTCAAGACGATGTCAGCAAATGACAACAAATCACCATTAATCCAAGCAAGTCAGAACCTTTTTTACGAGACGTCAATAGATAAGAGCGGTAGTATTAGCGACTTTACAAATTCGCTACCAGTACTGAGACCAACGTACCCCCCACTAGAGATAGCACCCGAACTCATGAATCAGAGCTTGCCTCAAAGAAACCCGATTCACATAATACCGTCGGCAGAAGTTATGGTTCAGAATGGGGCTATGATGCAGCCCTCAGTTGACGATTATATCAAAACGGCGGATGAAATGTCGGCCTATTTGACATGGGGCATCCCGGACATACCTCAATGGCTTAATCTGCCTGATCAAATGCCCCCTGGATGAGAAATTGGACAGTCTATTCTTTTAATGGAAATTGATTAACCTTCGCTTCAAGGCATTGCTATATTCCCAGCTCGCCTCTAGCAGATAACTGCTTCACAGTGGACTCAAGGCCCGCCCACAAGACGCTACGCAACGATGTGCTCACATTGATCTCACCAGAAGGCTGCGGAGACTTTGGTGTAAATCTTTTTACATAATATCCGTCTTTGCATGTATAGCATGCGCTGGATACTCCTTTTAAGGCCAAGAGCGACCATAATACCCACAATTTCACGGAGCATTCAACTATTCATCCAATAGAAGTGGCCATAGCTCGCGATAGTATTCTTGGCCCACGAGGAGCAAATAGCTTCTCCGGCCCCAACTAGTGTCGGCCAAGTTTTCCGAGGCAAGCTAATACTGCCGGGCCATTTTGGTCTATGGTTCGACGATCATGTTTTAGGAAAGTCGGCGATGAATCGTGTCACGGAATTGAAACCTGAGCTAGGTAACGGATAACAGGACTGTAATAGGTAAATAAACCGAATTATAAAGACTAAGTAGGAGTGGTTTGACCGTTTTAAACAAAATCTAATTATCGCTATAAATAACCCCAGTCTACTCCGCAATATTAACATCAATTCGCACCATCTTACGACTAAAAAGAGCTAAGGAAGTTAAACATAGACGCATATGTAGTTTTGTGAGAATATCCCAGGTTGAGGCCGTGGCCGGCGCCGGGAACAATGCTTGTGTTAAAGGTTGCGGCGTTGGGGAAAAAGGCCTTGGAGGGAGCAAGGAGATCGGGAAAAGCCCCTTGAATGCTTGTGGTGTCTTTGCAGTTGCCACCGCAGAAGGGTATATCTCGTTCTAGATTGATTAAAAGTGTTAGCTACGTAATATTATATGGCTCGTGAAACCAAGGAATCGAAGACTAGGGGGAACAAACCTCCTGTGATGATGAAAAGGCGGCCTTTGAAGGAGTTGGTCACGCCCGCACCAGAGCCAAGTGTTAGCAGTTCACCAGGAGCGGCTGCTTGGCCAATGGTGAAAGCGTTGGCGAGCATCTTGGAATCGAAATCGCCTGGGGCAAAGAACTGAAAGTTGACGCCAATGGAGGACTGTGGCGCAATGTAGCCGAGGGGATAATTGGCTGCCAGGATGTGATTCTCTTTTACGGGACTAAAGTTGCCGCCAAGGAGGAAGGCGGTGATGAAATTCGGGTTCTGGCTCAGGCTGAAGCCGGTCAGGATGGCAGCTTCGCTGAAGTCCGGGTTTGCGTTGATGAAGCTATATGTAATAGCGGAGCCAAAGGAGTGCCCGACGTGGATGAATTTATCGAACTTTGCGCTGATGCCGTGGACGGAGCCGCCACGGAGGAGGTTGGAAAGTTCTTGAAGAGCGGCAACTTCGAGGGATAGTTGGATCTCGTTGACGGGATCGCCCTTGGAAGAGGAGGCGATGCCGAGACGATCCCAAGTGAAGGTTGAGTAGCCTTGCTCGTCGACAGCCTGAGCGACGTAGCTGTAGTTGTACTTGTTAAAGGAGACATCCCAGTAGCTACGATCGAAACCGACGCCGTGAGTAAGGATTTGGAGGGCTTTGCCGGGCCCGTGGTCTGGCTGGCAGTAGGTGGCAGCAATGGAGTATTTGCCGCTGACGGTTTTATACTAGAAATGGAGAAGACGTTGAGTAAGATTTGAGGATTTCCGGACATATAAACGTATACCCTCACAAAATTGGACTGTGGGCCCTTCTTCATTAAAGTATCATGCTAACTGTCTTCAGTAGCCTATCGACTGATTATAGTAAATAGTGGAGGGATTTCCATCAACACCCACAGTCCAAGTTTTCGAGGGAAATACGGTATATTTAATGAAACAGACAAAGAAAACTCACTCCTGTTAGAATATTATCGGTGTAATTAGTACCCGGATGGATGAGATCAAGGGCGAAATTGTTCACATCGATTTCCGATACCAGGTTTGGGAGATTGAAGACGGCATTGCGGGCTGAGATGGAGATGGGAATATCGAGATTTTGGCATTTTCTCGCTATGACGACGGTGGCTAGAGCCAGGAGAGCTGCTGGCTTGAACATAATGGTTGTCTGATTGGTAAAATTTGAATTAAAAGGGTGAGCTTGGTAGATAAGGTTTATTAAACTTCAACCATTGATGATGAGGCTGATGCCATGGAATAAGAGTTCTCAATGTTGCAACGAGGGATCTATATATACACATATGTGATGAAGTCTATACAACTCTTTCAACATTGTTCCGGATATTCCGGTACGTCGAAGCCGGACGAAGCCATCTGCGATGAAGTCTACACGAATCTTCAACATTGTGCTGCATATCTCGGCACGTCGAAGCCGGACGAAGCCGGACGGATTCAACGGCACTTACTTCATGATCCCGATTATCGCTTATGTTCCCCATAACAAGACCACGATGCCGGTAGATGGATGCTGTTCCTGGCAGAAGCTTGTAAGTGGGCAAATTCGTATTAGTCGCGGCTAAGCTTCAAAAGGCTAGGGAACTAGCCGGTGAAAATAAAAGTCTTACCGGCGCAGGGAAGTATTTTTCAATTGCGTAACGCGTATATGAAAATGGAATCTTGAGCAGTGTAGGGATATTATTTGTCATGTTATAGGGTGGACGCGACTCAAGCGTATATGCAGGAGTTTACGAGGATAAATGTGTCAAAATGGAGCCTTCAACTATTTGTCATGTCATCTCACAGGGGCGTAGTTTTTATTAGCATCAATGGCTCTTTCTATGACGTAAATAGTGCAAAGTGTCAATTGTTTTTAGGGGGGAAATGGTTATATATATTATTAAGTTATAATTCATGAATCTTATCTAAAAAAGAAATGTTATGGAAACAAACTTGTCTCGAGTCCGCCAATATGCATTGATATGGCAACCGTACAGCAGAATACCCCAGGCTAATCAAACTCTGCAATCGATCAAAATGGGCATGGGCGACCAAAACGAGACTGCTGTAAGGGTCATACTTGAAATGTTACGGTCCATTGCTAGTAAACCAGCAGCTATATATTTTATACCAGTAGCTACAAGCGAAAGAAAATTGAATGGCAAGGAAACTATTAATCATAAAGCAATAGTAATATGTAGTTTATCTCGCTACACTTGAAGAGAATAATTGACTGGTAACATTCCCAATGCAATTATTCCTTCCAAGTATAAAGGGATAAACTACATATTACTACTGCTTTTTAATTAATAGTTTCCTTGCTTGCAATTTTTTCTTCTCGGCTGCGGATACTGGTATAACAAATTACACAGCTGCTATTTGTCGGCACCGGCTTGCAACCCTCAACTGTGGCCCTTACTACGGCCTCTTTCAGGTCATCCTTGACCATCTTGATCGATTATAGAGGTTTATTAGCCCCGCGAGCTTATTCTCTGTTGCGAGGTTGTCTGTTAGGGGACAGCATTGTTGGATTTTGGTGTTGTTGTGCGTGCATAGGTTATGGTTAATGATCTATGAGGGGATGATTGAGGGTTTTTATACTCGTGACGCAAGGGAGACTTGGGTAATGCCACGTCACGTTATGGTTGAGTCATTTCGGCGTGGAATCTTATTTATCGCTTGCGGCGATCTACCCGTTAATCGCCCTGAGCTAATTGAGCCTACTAAACTCTATTATATTCGGATGGGATAGCTGCGTGTATTAACTTTAGCTATTATACCTACAGCGCAACACCGATATTGTTTTGCTTTCTTAGGTAAGCGTCGCCCACTTTGAGAGCTCTTGAGATATTTTTAATAGTCGTTGGAATGCGTTTGATCGTGGATTGTGATCTTGCTGTTTGAGAGTTGTTCTATGGAGAAGGATTTCATCCATCTTCCAAGGAACCATCGAGGGCTTATCTGCCTGCAATTGGCTTCCTTTTGTTGAGTTCCTTCTGTTAGATTCTTCATTGTTGCATTTGAATCATCGGCGTGGAGCTCTATCTTCGGTGTGCGAACTATATCTTGAACCTTATTGTTGTTGAGCGATCCAGGAGATCTGGCTTTGGTTCAACCTTGATGGCCAACCTGGCTGAACCTTATAGCTATATGGATACTATCCTATCCATCAGTCATTGAACCGACTGCACCGGCCTTGATGGCCTATTTGAACATATTTAACTGCATTTATAAATAAAATCTATAAATTAGTCATTGGAATACTGGGTAAATTACTTGTTTAATAGGCTGTTTTTGCTGAATTATGAAAAAGAAAAGAGAACACAGTGTATTGTTGTGATTAAGAAGCTGGAAGCTCGTTAGCTGAAGTGATAGGTATATACGCTAATGTGTAAGATAGTCTCTCCCAACTCCATTAAAGTTTCTTTCCTTCCACAAAAGTTTTATGATAATAGTATATATTGTGTTGAACTATCTACTCTACGAATGTTAATATTAGTATATATCTTGTTCACAGCCAGTAACTGTTAGCAATTTGGCTGTAATTGACGCTGATACCCAGTTTAGTGGGAGCCAATATCTGGTTTCCACAATTTAAATTCCATATACTATCTGAACTCATGACTTTATATATTAGGTCGTGATATATCTGTGAGGATATATCTCCCAAGGAGAGCTTTTGCAGCAGAAGCCGCTGTTGCTGCTGCGAAGTTTTGCCACGCATTGTTTTTATGGCTGTCAGCATAGTCGCATACACCCTTGACAATAATGCAGGGTATTTCCTCCCAAATGCCAGCCCCTTCCATTTCAAATGCAATAATACCTTCATCTTTCGCTATTCTATCACGGTCTAATCCACATTTCATCACTGTGTCTCCAGAAGCAACAATCCCAAAATGAATCGTTGGTTCTTGTATTCCTTTTGCGTTATCATGCTCTGGTTCTCGCTTTTCTTTAAGTGCTTTTCGAGTTATAACCTCGTTAATATTGCAGCCAACGTCGTCACAAATTGCATGGCGAGCATAGTCGCAGACAGCATCAGTGTTACTCTCGCAGATCTTGCAATTGTAAGCCGGCGAATGATGTTTGTGGATATAGTTTGATCTGAAAAGCTGGTCTTTGGCTAGACCTGGGTAACAGTAGTTGAGATTTCTTCTGCCTCGGCCTCGAAAGCTTTTCGCTGCTGCCTTTGTCTGCAGCTGAAGTAGAAAGCTGGCGGTTTGAGCTTGTAGCAATTCTTGGCCTCGGGCGGTCTCAATAAAGCTTAGCAAGCCCCTGACATTTTTATTTGTTTTGGATAAATTATCATCCACGGTATTTTTGCGAATGAATTCGTCTGTGTATTTGCTTCCAAAATCATGCTGGACAATGTACTTGCTAATGACAACATCGCCCAGTAAGATTTCGGCAACGCCAGAATATGGAACGCCCCCACAAATACTGACAAGGAGGAGCAGCTCGACATTGTTATAACTTGATCGAAAGTTGGCCGCAGACGCCGCAGAATTTACTTTTCCCATTTGTGGAAGCAGAGCAATAACAACATTATGCTTGCCGATGCGTGCTGTTGTATATGTATTGCAATCCCCAATGGCTCTTCCATATCGATCGCCATCAACATCCCAAAATTCATCAACAACAAGGCAGAGAGCGTCATATTCTATAGGAATAGCGCATATGATACCAATAAAAAAATCGCTGCGATGATATGGGGCACGAAATGCCATACTAAAGAAATATAAAGTGTATAATATTAGAAAGAAATGTGACGACCCGGTCACTATATTCCTAGAATAGTTAGTGGCTCAGGGGATTCCCAAGGGACAAACCTGGTCTTATGGTTTATGTTGGCGGATAAGTGTTGGGGGATCTATGGGCAGTAATAATATTTCGTAGCAAGTGTCACCAGTGAGTAAGACTTAGTGAATGGCACTTCAATCTTGATTCTGTGTTAACAACTGGCTATCTAAATTATTCTAATGAGTGTTAGAACCGTAAACTTATATACCCAGTTGGTCTGGCTGGATCATCTCAGATTTAGATGATCCAGTTCATGGATCATTTGGATCATTAATGATCCTGATGATCCATCGCTGATTGGTCCGCCGCTCCGATGTTGATCCGGCGGCGCCTACCCTGTAGGCCTATTGTTGCGACCATAAGAGTCGGGTCGTAACAAGAAATGTAAAATATATATTACAAGAAAGAAATGTGAAAAGGTAGAAAGTGAAGCAGTGGCAGCAGCAGAGCCCCACAGGCAAACGGCATCACTTCACCTAGCGATTGATAGCCTCAGTGGTACCGCACACGGCTTCTATCGTCCATCATCAGCTATAGGCACCGCACTTGAGAAGCGTTGGGAAACTGAACTACAATCCCAGAAGAAGTATCACCATCCATGTATATTCGTATATAGATCCTACTTCGTCAGACTGTAAATAGATGCTTCATTTTGAGTTATTCAACAATTAACTATGTAGATGTTTATAGTAACTTGTAACTATAATGCTATTATATCTTTATACAAACAGTCTAATAAAGAGTAATTTTCATAAATTACATTTTACTTTTTGAGAAATTCGATGATGTATAATATTCATTTGTTTGCACTAAATTACAGCTGCATTTGCCAGTATTACCCTTGATGCAGTAGCACTAGATGCTCCGTACTCTGATACATCTTACATATCAATGATCTACTTTGGAACCTCACCATTATATTAACACTAGGACTAGTGCCGTCGAGTATACAAGTACAGTGCTGTAGTCTTGGTATACTAAGAGGCTAATACGGTCTCATTTTACCTTTACCTTCTTCACTTTTATATTCGCATTATGCAACGCAAATATGACAGCACAACTATGATAACGCACTACAATATCAATATATAGATAAAACGGAAATACAAGTTTGTTCAGTTTGTACACGTGAAATATGAATTTACATGACAATTCATTTGTTTAAATCTGAGGTTTTAAGCTATCTAAGAGAAAATTCATTTCCACTACAGACTATAGTCGCATCCAGAGATAGAGCTGCAATTGAACCCAAATAGCATACACACTAGCATCTTCCTTCACTACCAACCAGCGGGGGCTAATGCCATATGCCTCCCCTTTCCATTGTAACTTGGTGATTGAGATTGCTCAACTCTTTCCTTCGAAACACTATTTACCCTCAGCTTCCATGCAGGCGTGATTTTGCTGCTATAGTGTGCCCACAAGCGAGGCAGGATCTGTACATCCTGGGTACAGTAAAGGCTGATATCCTCCCGCAGGGGGCGTTCATTAAACACTGCATAACTCCCGCCATTCTCGGGGTTAAATAGCTGCACTCCTTTGTCCTTGATCTGCATCCAGCTACGCCTCTCGGTGGCAGAGAGGGGGGCGTCTCTTTCGATGCACTTTGAGAGTCCAGAAACAAGTCTTCTATTCGAGTTCCGCGTTGCAAGCTCCATGAGTTGAAGATCAAGTACACCGGCCAAGTTTATTTGGAAGTGATGGTAGAGTGCATCTGAGTCGTTGCGAACATCGAAAAATACCTTGGGAATTGTGCTTGATTCAAAAATATCCTTCAAAGTGCGACCACTTTCTCCGCACGTCGAGAAGCATTTATCTCTCAGGGTGAGTACGTCGATTAAGTAAACTTGCTTGGTAGTATGAATGTATACTTGCAGTATCGAGATTGTACCAATCCGAGAAAGATTGACTCCTTCTAGGTCAATGTATATCGAAGGCGGTTCAACCGGTAGCCCTTCGAGAGAATCAACCACTTCAGCCACACCAGGAACAGTATCAATGAGAGTCGGATTTAGAGAATCGCCCAGGTCAAGTGTGTTGAGTAGTGTCGTAGTTAACGTTGATCTACTTACACCCTGGCTGTTTAGGTATCCCGCCATAATTTATGTTGCTGGGTATAATAAATAAGCAGGTATGATGATTCTTGCTCTCTCTTGAGTTCAAAGGAATCGAATAGTGGGCAGAAAAGCAGCATTGCTTTGAATACTGGCAGAAATCCATCTTTTTATAACCAAAGAGGGGATCACATGGTATCTAATAATTGGCAGACGAATGTTGTAGGCCTCCCGCAGGCCGCCGTGGTGTGGTGTGTGGCTGCAAATGGAATAGCAACACTTTGCAATTTCAGCCAAGCCAACAGATTGTAAGGTGTTGGATATGATCAGGCCAATGGATAAGGATATCAGAAGCGGGGTACTTCTCTCAATTTTGGCGCGATCGTGGTTATTATGATGAAGGCAGCGGTATTCTGTACTCTTTGATTCTCTTTATCAAGAATTTGTTGCTCTGCTCAAACATCAATTCGAGTCATCTCTTCTACAAAAAAACTTATATCAGCCGCGAAGCCATGAACGAGCTAACCACAAGCCTTAATGGACTAAAAGTTACCCACGTTGGTTTCGCAGACGAATATACACCAGATTGGGTTCCGTTCTCTCCGTCAGGCAATCTCGCAACGAAATTGTATGACACTCCACGTTATCTTTTTCGTGTGTATTCAGATGCGTCCGCAGGAGAGAACAGTAGCGAAATGATGAAATCCGTGGACGCACTGGAGAACAATTTAACAGACATTTTTGCACGGCATAACACTTCAAATATTGCTTCAACTCTCAAAAATCACCTCAGGTGGTGGGAAAATCTATTCGGGGATCCTTTCATATCCTGGACAACTTCACTTCTTGTCGCGATCCAGTACGCCATCTTCAAGCATAAGGTGCAACATTCCAAATTGAACACGATTTATCTGTGCATTATTGACACCACTCTCTTCCCCGATGGAGTGTTCCTAAAAGACCTCGACCTGATCGAGGAATTCCTTGAGAAGGCCCCTGGTCACCGAGGGCTCGGCAACCTCCATCAGTTGCGGAATAGGGCACATAAGACTTATTCTGGTTTCTACTACTTCGGAGAATACCTCTCACAAGGGCTGACCAAAATTAATGGCCGTTCATGCGTGGTGCCTTGCGATAAGATTATTAGCAATCACTTGTTTGCTATAATGCCCCAATTCAAAATCGAAATAGAACGCGAAAATCCAAGATGGGCAGAGGCGGTGATAGAGTTCCGGGAGCCGTTCTACAATAAAGAGCAAGAGGTGATAGACAATTCCAAATTCACAGAGGCAATGGCGATAGCGTTAGAATTCGATACGGAATGGGTTATGCCCATGCTAGCCAATTTATTAGCTCTGAGTCCTCATACGGCTAGAAATCCTGCGAACATAGATCGGATATCGAAACTATGTTCCAGTGCGTGTTGGCCCTAAAAAGGCAACGTCCTAGCTTGCTAACGAAACATTAGATGAGATAAAACACAGTCTATCGTCCAAATTCACGAATGTTGTGGCCAATAACAAAATCCCTGAGGTCTTCGAGTTTGGGAAGATCATTCATGATATTAATAAGGACTACTATGTCAAGTCTATTGCCGTCTTGGTGAGATCTATGAAAGAGACTACAGGTGCATTACACGCCACACGTTGCCTTACAATGGTATACTGAGACAGATTTCGGAGTGCTAACACTTCAAATTCTATGCTAGATATTGCTCGCCGGTTTATTAGTGACTCTAAGACCACTGGAGGCCGAAAGAAGCTAGGTACAGGCAACTTAGCAGGCTGTCTCCCGCCCTTAGACCATGACCATGTGCAGCCACTTGTGGAGAGCGTAGAAACGCTAAGTGGAATCATACAAGAACTTCAAGAAGCTATGACTTGGAAGGGTGAATCAGAGATCATGTGGCACTGAACGCCTCCAAGTAACGCCATTAACATACGCGGGCTGTTGACCTATTCCAAAAGTGTAGTTTCTGGGCTAATAAGTAACTACTTCAATACAAATATATTCATAAATATATTTAAGATTTTTTAGTCCAAGTCAATGTACTGTAGAAATATATCACATACTCCACGAAGAAGGATTTTGTGTCGTGGTGTTAATCCGTTGTCGAGCAAGTATACTTACTGCCTAGACGATTTCCTCCTCTTAATGAGGATTTTATTTAGCTCCGTATTTATTTAGAATTATTGCTCAGTAGAAATACGTAAGCTCAGCCGCTAAAGGTAAAGTAAGAGCAGAGTGCACAATACAGGATAGGCTTACAAGTACCTTGTAGAGGTAAGCTGCCAGAGCTGTATGCGACTTACTAATACTGGATGTCTTATTAGAGGCTTTCAATACTAATATTGTAATTCAATTACTCCCTTGGACAGCGAATGAGACATGACTAGCTCATAGCATCAAGTCTTCGTTGTTAGTCCGGTACGTAATACAAAGAGGACCGCCCACATCAGCATTACGACATTATCGCAATACGAGAAAATGACCTCTGCCTTTGAATAGAATCTCTTCCAGATCCTTTCATCAAAAGCATTAAGCTTCTTTCCAAAGGTTGCATCCAGATCGCCCAGCACCCCAGCTCACGGAACACTCCAAAGAACAAAGGCTAAGATCGGCCCAGCGCCGCCGGAGCATCAAATCATCCTCGGGCCGTCGGACGCTCACCAATTGCGTATTCTGACGTACACGAATTTTGCAAAAAGAGAGTTGGAGTCAATGTTCCGGTTTCTAGTCAAAGTTACCATGTCCCAATTGGGCGTATGGCGCGTCCGTCATGATGAGCAGCGAAGCGCGTTGTGTAACTGTCACATGTGAATCGCCCATTACGTCATCGTGGCTTTGATGAAGTCACCGCTTGATGAAACCAAAACTATAGCGACTCTTAGTAAGAATATGGCCAAGAATAGAGTAATACATTTTAGACATGCTTATTTTGGTAAGGAAATCATGGAACCTACTACCAGAGCAGAATATCTGGATCATGGACGGCTCTCAAGATCCCGACATAGGCACACCACCTTTCTCCATAGTAACAAGCTTCAAAGCTATTCTTACAGAAGTCGCATAAGTTCAGAGATTAATTTGAAACGAATACAGTCAGAAAATGAAGTGCATGAAACGACAATACACACTGTAATAATCCCTTCGTCGATGTCTGATTGTCACTCAAGTAAAGCATACAATATTGCGGAAGAGAATAGAATCGTAATAATATTCCAGTGTGCGCGCCATGGCAACACCCGTATAAGTGACTAAAACACCTAGCTAGACAAAGTCCGTAATCATCCAAACACTAAGCTAAGAAAGAAAAAAACGCGTCGCCGCCCATCCATATAGGAGTATAAAAACTATCATCACGGATTCTGTCGGTACACCACTTGCGCTGCAGGCTGTAGTATACAAACATCTATCTATCCCAAACCATGGAAAAATCCGTTCCATTTCTATGCCCCTATTGAAGAAAAAGAAAAACGCCGAGAGAAAAAAGCAATCACGCTAGATTATATGATGGACCAGTCTGAGGTGAGGCTCTCCCACCTGTCCAGTTTCCAAAATCCCGGCGGGGCACGGGGGGATCCCAAGCAGACCTGCTACGAGCCGATCAACCTAACATAATCCAATTTTCTGCGGACGGGTTGTTTGTGTTTTCCAAAATCTCAGTCTGAGAAGGCACATCGTCGTCAATCTCGCCGTCAGAGAAGCAGTCGTAATCAGACAGACTGTCGTCCATCATCAAATCAGGAGGCTGAGAAGTTTCAACATCAAATGATGGATTTGATGTGTCCTTCCCGTAGACTACCCTCAGAGGAGGGAAAGCGTCACTGATATTTGAGTCATCAGCGGTTGAAAGGTGAGTTGTTGAGGCCTTGGCGCTGTAGTCGCCAAGGTCGGTAAAGGAGAGGGTGAGGGCAGCACGCTTGCCACCCTTCTTTGACTTGCGACCACGCTTTGCAGGACGGATAGTATACACAGGATCCTCGTGTTGGATGCTGTTTAGGTTGAAGACTTCCTCAGGGCGCTGCTCCTCATTGTCGTAGAGCAGACCCTGGTGGTATAGCTCAGCAACCTGCGCATCCTCGCTCTCGGGAGAAGCGCGGATGTGGACTTTGCCCTTGGCGGTGCTTGCAACACGGAAAGCCTCCTCGCGCTCCAAGCTAGGTCGTCTTACAAGTCGATGCGCGTCACTTGGTAGCGCAACCGCGCTGCGAGCAAGCTCTCGGCCCTCATCTGCTTCTCTGCGAGGCGATACCCTCGGCACTCGGTGTTCACGCCTGGCTGCCGAAGCATGGGAGAATACGATCTGACGGAGATCATTCTCAATTTGTGATCGTAGAGGACGAGGTCCCTCGACGGAGCCTCCGTCCTTTCGGCAGGCCTTCTTGGCACCGGAGACACAAGGATAGTTGGATGGGTAGGCGAGCTGATGATAGGCGAGGTTTGGAGATTCGGCCAAGCGCTTCGCGGTAGACCTTATGAAATAGTTGGCACCACGGCGTCGAATGGCTCCGCGCTTGGATTGGACATGGCGCTTGACAGCAGGGGATGTAAAGGCGCTGCGATCCATGATAGCCTCCATGATGACTTTTATATAGGTGCGTATAGCTCTTGTTGTGGACAGATAAGAGAGAGAAAGATGCCTCGTGGCCGAATCAGATATGGATAGATGGAAGATGGTCGAAGATGAAGATGTCAAAGTCGACTGGAGTAGGGCGTAGGAAGAGGAGATGAACTATAGAGGGAAGAATAAGGGATGACATGTTAGTCATGGATGTCATGGCTCATGGATGTCATGGCTACTAGCCTAGGGGCTCTCGCTTAATGGATGGATTCACTTACAAGTACAAAGGAGCGCTGGGTTGGTACAGATTACAAACAAAGCACAGAACACGAACAGTGACGCACTCTAGTTACAGAAGGCGCGTTCGTGATGATATTAGGGCGTGTCCCAGAGGAAGCCGGAATGGTGATGGCCGTTTGTAGAAAGTAGTAGTAGTAATAGAATAAGAAGCTCAAAGAGCCGAGTAGAAGAACAAAGAAGTAGAAGAAGAAGGAACAAGGAGCAGGACAGATGGACCCTTTTGGATGCCCATGTCCCGCGGCCCAGCCATCGATCTTCTTATACTACTTATCCATCAGGCCTATCTCGCTGTCACTTGCATGGCGTGCTGATTGGCCTGGGGGAGTCATCTGGCCGTGCTGGCGGCGAGCGCATGACGTGACTCACTCTCGTCCAAGGAAGCGGCCGGGCTGGTGGCGCAGCTCAGTCACCGAGGATAAGAGACACAGCGAGCAGCGCGTTGGCCCGGCTGGTCTCGGGAAAGGGGGGGCTTGTTGGCCGGAAGTGGAAGAGCGCCATAGCGAGGCTGACGGGAAGGATGGAGGCCCAGTGGCAGCAGCAGTGCGAGCATTGTTGGCGTTGTTGCAGGCTGAAATGAAGGTGTGCAGATAGCAGCCATGTATGAGGTAAGGTGTGTCACCGGTCAGAACGAGGGCAGAATAGGAGGCAGCGCCGCCGGAAGAGGAAAGCGGCGAGGCCAGAGGCCCGCCTGCGTGCAGAGTGCAGTGCGGAGTACAGGGAACGCGGTGGATACTGCCAGGTACCAACAGAGTCCTGGCATCAGCAGCGGTATACAGTACGAGATGGTCACACGGTACGAGGTAAAGGGGTCGCCGGGCAGTGATGGCATTGAATATCGGGACGTGCTGGTTGGGAGGGAACAGTGCCGTGGAATGGGCGAGTGTTATTAGTGTCACAACTCATACTGTATTTCATACGGCGATGGCAGTGCTCTGAGAATAGAGTTCTCTGTACAGAGGGCTACCTCAGCACGTAATAGGAACAGCTGCTGAGTCAATGTCAAGTGGCTGTATGGAGTACCAGCGCAAACTCCCGGCCACACGCTTCCGAGAGCCCATTTTAGGCTTCCGGGGATGAGGCAACCCGTGCCCCGGGTTTTTGTCTCGTGTCCGCAAGCGCTGGACCAAGTACCTGTACTCCGTGGGACTATAGAGTCATCCAGCGGATACAGAGTACAGAGTACGGGGTAAGCGCACAGCACCGGAATAGGCACACGTTGCAAGCTGATAGGCGGGCAAGGCGACTCACATGGCAGAGTCGACAACCAGGTTGCTTATGATTAGTCGATGCGATACGGCGACCCTTGTGTTATCTGTGGCTTGAAACGCCCCTCGTAGTTATTACTAACCTGGTTCCAATAGTAGTAATACTACCAGAATAGTTGTGCAACTAATAGCGCCTCTCTAGGCTACAATGGGTAGTATGGTTTGAGAGTCATCCGGTCACGCTTGAGCTGTGCTCCCGAGGCTCTGAGCCAGTCCGCCCACCATGTGAATAAGGGAGAGGCAGACAGCCAAGCAGACAAACCAATAAACACAGTAATTATCATACCTACTAACAATGTACGAAAGTCCTAGTACGGATAACGACAGCGCATAATGCGGGGAAAGCTACTCCGTAGAGGGTCAGGAGGCGGCACTTGAGACCGCCTTTGTTCCTCCTGGATAGCCGGCGCCCATCATACGAGTAATGCAGGCTTTGATTGCACAAGCATGGCTTTTTATGAAGTACTAAACCCGCGGGTAAAACCGTTTCCGCTTACTATTTTCAGGGGGAGGAGATGCAAACGGAGCAAAAGAGCGAGCATCGCCCGAGGAGATGTCGATGGCAGGATTGCCGGATTCTCGGTCTGTGATAGACAAAGAGCATGTACAGGTGCTGCAAGAGGAAGTCGGTATCAACGCGGAATGCGGTATGGGGGCGGCAGCAGTACTGTATACTTCGTATTCTTATTCACAATGCAGCCATTGTTTTGCTGTTTCTGAATACGCAGCGGTATGCAGTACTTTGTTGTCTTACTATATTGCATGTTGGGTCAATAGTATATGCAGCGAACCAACCATCTCAAATGCGTGTTTCCTCCATGCCCCATTCGTCTTCTGGCTTATAACAGGCTATCAAGGCAATACTGCTACCGTACCACTGTATTCTACCCACATTTTACAATTTGATAAGGCCGATAGCGCTGATAAAGATGTAGAATAACCTAATGCGTTTTTGTTTCGTTTCTATTATCTAGGTATTATCTGATAAGCCCAAAACAGACAGCCTCCACGTAGATAAGCTTCGCTGCTATCACCACTTACACGACAGTCACCACCACCCCCATCTCATCACTCGTCTATTACCGATGCATCCATGGCCTCCAGATATGCTTTTACGTCCGTCATCTGCATCCCCCGCGCACTGTTGAGCGTCTTCTCCTGACCCCAAGCAACCCCCCTGCCCTGTGCAAACGTATCCCTGTATTTGACCATGGCGCTGTCCGGCTGCTCGCGCATCTGCCTCGCCAGCTCTTCTTTATCCCACAGCTCGCGCCGGAACCGCGTGCCAAAGTGGCCATCCAATAGATCGCCCACCTGCGCGTATGAGAGCGTGTCGCCGGCCACGTAGACACATTGCTTGCTGGTGCCGCGAGGGTCCAGCACCATCTCTGCCGTCGCCCGGCCAATGTCCTCGGGTGTGGTCAGCGTGATTCGATTATCCCACGAGCCGAGACCGCGCACCGTCTTGGATGCGAGGTCGACGATGCCAAAGTCTGGGACGAAGAGGAAGCTCATGAAGAGGCCCGTCGAGATGATGGTCCATTCCGTGACGTCTTGTTGCCGCAGCATTGCCCGCACGCCCAGCTGCTCGTCGAATAAATCCTGCGAGCTGCCCAGGCCGATGGCGTCGTAGTCCATGCCGAACTGCCATGGGAAGTATCGCACATTGGTTTCCACGTTGGCCTCCAGCGCGGCCCGAGCCAGTTTGGTCTGCGTGCCCGGTGGTAAGCCCATGCCTGTGCAGGACACAACCGTGTCGTATCTGGCAAAGATGGCGGCGAGCTCCGATGCAGAGGCCTGCACCACGTCTGCGGCCTCAAATTGGACGTCCAGCGCTCTGATTTGCTGTATCAGCTTCTTCTTATCCGGCGCGGCAGAATCTAGTGTGGCCTGGCGCAGCGTGACGGTGATCCTGCAGTGATTGCGCTTGGGGTGTCTGGCGAGCGCTTCGAGCACGGCCAGGCCCAGCTCGCCGGCCCCCAAGACGAGGATGTTGGTAGCCATTAGTTTCCGGGGACTGAGTTGCCGTTCCAGGGCCTGCAGATTGGCGAATGTGAGCTGGAAGCGAGGAGGGACATATTCGACAATCATTTAGCGGTAGGTCTCTTATTTAACTTTTTCACGTCTCGTAAATACACATATAGCATTGAGCATCTCTTGGTTCTCATTATGACCTCAGAAACTGGAGCATTTGCAGCCTTCATTGGCTCTCGCCGTCATCTGGCTAATCGGAATTAGACTTGTCAGAGATCAGCAGCAACTCGTCCGACTTACATGCCACCCTGCGTGCTTAGGAATTGCCCTTCTTGGCAATGGCTTCTGACAAATGGCCCCCCTACCCTGTATCCAAATACACGAACAAAATCTTCCCACGTGAAGCAGTAAAATGATTTTAATAGCGTAACTGTCAAACGGAATCTTTTTTAGCAGATTACCAATGCTTATTTTCTTGCTGCCAAGCCGCGCTCGCGAGCGGATTTAAGCTAATCTTCGTGAGAGAAAGGCATGTCATCAAAAAATATTAACAGAGTGGCACTAGTCGCCGAAAGATTGTGGGGATGGATTCATCGGAGATTATTTCATTAGACAAAAGAGTTTAAACAAACTGCTAAACCAACTAGATACTGTGAATACGAGTATTCTAGAACCTTGGCATCATTCCCTCCAAAAGGCATACAGAAAACATATTAACTAGCATTATATCATCTCATCATCCACTTGCAAAAAGCAGAGTTTCGTATCCCCGTTTACAGGGGCTTGTTTGCGAATCCCACAACCTTGTTTGCCATATCGAAGACGGCAAACTGAGCCTTCAAGGCAATGTCTCCCAGCACTGCGAAGGGCGCGTCTTCAGACGACTGGAGTCCTCCAAAGCAGTACACCCTGCTCATCTTTCCATAGTTGATGTACGAACCCGGGATGACGCCTCTGTAAGTGCCAAGCGCGAAAGCAAAGTCGGGCAGGGTTGACTTGCAAGGCACAACCATCATTCCGTAATCATTGTTGAATGTCGAACCGTTAACCTGCTTGTAATAGGCGTTGACAATGTCGATGGGGGCCAAGAGCAGTGAAGTGCCAGTATCGGCGATGGCGTTCCAGACACGAGCGACGTAGTTGGTCTCGTTGCTGCCGATGCGGTAGCCGCTGACAGAAATCTCCCAGAGAGGCGACTGTGGGTTGATGGCGGCATACTGGATGTTGCCCGTGTACTCAGAGGCGTTGATGTAGCCAAAGTTGTAGTTGCCGGGCTGGCCCTTCTTCAGGTTGGCGGTGAAGACTGGCTTCACAAGCTGGTTCTTGATGTTGTCGAGATACGTCAGCTGCCTGTCTGGGCGAACCGTGTTGGCGTTGCTGCTGGCGGCACCGATGAGGCCGGACGAGAAGGTGTCGTCACTAATGTCATCGGAGACAGTGATTGCGGACTCAATGGCCTGCGAGGTAAAGAAGGTGTTTCCAATCTGCACGCGGTCCGTGTAGACGATGCCACTGGCGTTGGAGCCGTCACCGTATTGGATAACCCAGGATTCTCCATCCAAGCGTTTGTTTGTGGTGGAAGCATTTGGCTTGTATAACGTCTGGCCCTCGAGCTGAGACGGGTATGTGTCTGTTGAAAGGACCCAACTAGAGACGATGAGATGTTAGTAACGTGAATTATGTCTCCATCTCTCGGCCTATATCAGAAATACTTACAGGTCTGATGAGCCAGTGTCCAAGTTGAGAGGGAGTGTTTGAGGCGGTGTGCCAATCTGGACAGGAATCACATATTCTGAATCTGCTCCAGGAGCAGGCGTTGCGACACCAGTGCCCGTTTGATTTCCTAATTCTCGACTTAGTTTCTCACAATACTCTCAAGTATTTGTGGGAGAAGGCTAGCTTACCAGCATCAAGAAGTCCACCAAACTTTCGGCGGAGGCCAGGGTTGACCTTGATCGCGTGCTTGATGTGGTTCGGTATCGTAGGGCTATACTTTGCCAAAGCTGCAATATAGGCAGCCGGAGCATTGGATCCCTTCCATCTCTCGTTTTTAATTTGGCGGATGGAGAATTCTTTTCCTTGAGAGGTGGCTGTATCCCTTGACTGGGAGACTGCGGCTGAAGTAGAGCTTGCTAGAGCCGCAATGGCGAGAGTCGTTGCGTGGAACTTCATGATGAAATAAGTCGTATTGCAATCTGAGGAAATATTACACAAGAAAGATAATTTACTGTTCGAAAGCAATCAACTTCCAGCGCCTGTTCTCTCTTTGGAGATGAGATGAAGCGACTGTTGTCGGAAGGGAGACTGGATGGTTACGAATTCTCTACGTCTAATATATAATAAATCTCGAGAGCATACCGGGATGAAACGGCTCTCTGCCCTGAAGATTCCAACGACTTTCTGTCGATTTACAGAATACTGGAGCCCGACTTCTCCTGACATGTCGAGATATCTTGGCCAACCCCGTGATAAACGCCCAAGTCTTGGCTTGGAATGTTATTGAAGAGCATGTGCTGGGGAAATTTGTCGGTCCAGCCAGACAGCATGGGATATCCCGCATGTCCACGGAAACACGACAGCTTCTGAGACACATTATCTCCTTCATGATGATCCTCAAAGGAACGACCGAGACATTGGAGAGGCAGACGCGTGCGTGTAAGCCCCCTTACAACGGCCACGCTACTTGTCAATGGTCACGGATGCATTTCAACGGCGAAATCCTCTTTCTAAGCATACGGACAACGCAACGGATAGTGTAAAGATGACGGCATCGAAATTGGCTATTCTGCATGGCGTTTTGGGTGCTGAGTGCATCTTCCGTGTCTCACTTGAATCACACGGATGAGCTTTTGGGCATATACGCATGAGATGCTGTAGACTCTGAAGATGCTGACCCGACAGATCGCGGCGTTAAGCTCTGATGCAATAAAATAAACTGAGTCATGTGCGATGCATTTTGACTCTTTGACTCACAACTGACGATTCGAGCTTCTATGCAACGGCTGCTTAGAAAACGGACAGGGATGTGAGACTCATAACGGCGGTTTGAAATGAGGAATCAGAGCCAAGCTTCGCCATAGAATGGACGGAGCAGCGGTAGGACTGTTAGAATTTAGTAGATACATCCGCTACATGTACTCATTTTGCTGCTAGTGCCCTGTGAGTCAGTGCAAGACCCCACTATTGGCTGCTACGTCAGTGTATGGAGTGACTTGGCGCAAAGTACCAGCAATTTTTAGCAAGCAGAAATACGCCACCACACGGAAACTCCAAAATTCTAGATAAGATAAAAATCGAAAGTGCTCGACATAATTTTTGTGGTATCAAACTTTCAGACTCGCCAGCATTACCGCAACTGCGCCTCTCTGCGATAACCTTTTGTCCCAAGACAAACAAGACAGGAAAAAAAGGACAATAAGCAGAAACACAGCAAATCACACCAGCAGCAAAATGGACGCTGCAGACGCTGTCGCAGCCTCTCCAGCGGCGCCTCACCAGCCACCATACCAGTATACGGCGAACCAGGGTTACGAGCAGACCGAGGAGGTGCCCCGCGAATTGCTGAGGCAACAGAACGATGCCCCGCAGCCCATCGACGGCGACGACGACGACTACCTCGAGGACATTTTCGACGACGATGACCAGATCGACGACGACGAGGAATGGGCCGCTGACGGCGACCTGACCAAGTCCTACAACCGCCAGAGACAGGCCACTGAGGCTGGTGCCGCTGCGCCGCGGTCCAATGCGCAGAAGCCCAAGGCCAATACTTTTGCGAGTGTCGATGACCAGGTCTCGGCGCTGTCCAAGCACGCCGTCAAGATCCGCCTCGACTCCGTCAAGGAGAATGACGAGCGAGACAAGGACAAGGCCGACCGCGCCACCAGCGAGCAGGTGCTGGACCAGCGCACGCGCATGATCCTGCTGCAGATGATTAACCGTGGCGTCGTCAGCGAGGTTCACGGTGCTATCAGCACAGGTAAAGAGGCAAACGTCTACGACGCAGTGTTACACGATGATGAGACCGGCGCTGCGACGCAGAGGGCCATCAAGGTGTACAAGACAGCCATTTTGGTGTTCAAGGACAGAGAGCGCTACATCACAGGCGAGCACCGCTTCAAGGGCGGCTTCGACAAGGGCAACAACCGCAAGATGGTCAAGCTGTGGGCCGAGAAGGAGTATCGAAACCTGAGGAGAATATACAGCGCCGGCATTCCCTGTCCGGAGCCGCTGGCCCTGAAGCTGCATGTGCTTGTCATGGGCTTTTTGGGTGACAGGAAGGGCTGGGCGTATCCTCGACTACGTGATGCGAACTTGAAGGGCGACGATGTGGACCAGCAGTGGCAGAATCTCTATGTCCAGCTTTTGGGCATTATGCGACGAATGTACCAGATCTGTAGGCTGGTGCACGCCGATTTGAGCGAGTACAACATTCTTTACCACAACGGCAAGCTGTATATTATCGATGTGTCGCAGAGTGTAGAGCCCGATCACCCTCGATCGCTGGAGTTTCTGCGTATGGATATCAAGAACGTGGGTGATTTCTTCCGTCGCAAGGGCGTGGACACACTGCCGGATCGAGCCATCTTCAACTTCATCACCGTGCCGGAAGGACCAGTAGAGGAGCCTGCCATGGGCGAAGCGATTGCGAAGCTCTACGAGACACGGCAATCTGCTACCAACGAGGAGGAGGCTGCTGCTGAGGAGGTTGATACAGAAGTCTTCCGAAACCAGTACATTCCTCAGACACTGGAGCAGGTCTATGACGTTGAAAAGGATGTCAAGAGACTTGGTCTGGGAGAGGGCAATGAGTTGGTGTATAGCAAGCTGCTGGCCGATCAGGTTGTCGCTCCCAAGGCTGATGGAGAAGACAAGGATGCGGATGAAGAGGATGATTCAGAGGACGAGTCTGGAGAGGGAGCTTCTCTTGGCGATGATGATGACGAGTCTGGTGATGACGAGAGCCGGTTTGAGAAGGGAAGGCCTAGAGGTCGCAAATTCGAAGATAAGGACGAGAAGAAAGTAAGTTGCCTTCTATCTTTGAAAGAATATGAAGAACTTTTTGCTGACATATTTATAGCTACATAAACAGGCCGTCAAGGAAGCAAAGCGCGAGAAGCGACAGGAGAAGATGCCCAAGCATCTGAAGAAGAAGCTCGTTTCTAGCACGTCAAGAAAAACGAAAAAATAAAGGTAAAAATAAAATAAAATAAGAAGTTAAAGGTAGATTTTGGGAAAAGGATACAAAAAATAGCATTTTGACTACTCTTTTTCTACTGATTTGCTTCTGTGATGTTGGTGTTGCTGATGTCCTGATTTAGAGCTGATTCTAATGCCTTGGATGATGAATGTATATGCACAGTAGCACAGGAGACATGTTGAATGATGAGCATCGATCGTCGCAAACTGCAGTTCTGGAATGGCGGTTTATCAACATGAGTGTGTAACCCCGTTTTCGGGCTCTGATTGCGATCTGAATATGAGAGCTTTATCTCATAACTGGATGATCAAAGAGAGCGCTGACAACTGTCTCCTGGCTACCATCACATTGTGCCATGCATGACTGAAGTTTATTCGTAAGAATATCATTATAAATATATCATAGTCTATATGCAAATCCAATAATTCCAATAACTGCACACCACTCACTCCCTTGTACAAAAAACGAGCGAAGAAAAAGCCAACACCTTCCAATTTTTCATACTATGGGGTATCCATCATCATCGTCATCCATAGTTGTTGTAACCTACTTCCTACGTTTCTACTGATAAAAACGTTGGCGGAAAAAAGAAAGAAAGAAAAATGAAAATAAAAACTACGTCATACAAGCAGCTGTCTGAAATTAAAAGTAGTACTGCTGCTGGTGATTTTGACCAGGCGGTGGCTGTGCCAAGAAATCAAAGTTGAAGGCATCCATGCCCGTGTTCCATGGGTCAGGAGGGGATTCTGATTGCATCGGTTAGCTTACTTCTATATGTAAATGGCATACTGATGCGATAACGAGTACTACTTACCAACCCAAATAGAATCGTAGAGTTCCATGGGAGCATTAAATTGCATCGGGTCGACAATAGGTGGGATACCATCCATGGCAAGGTTGCCAGGCATTTGCTGAGGATAGCTCATCCTAATATAACCAAGTTAGCTTTCAAATGAGGTTCTAACTGAAAAGAAAATCTACTCCTTCACTTACGCAGACATGTCCTGCATAGATGAGCCGTTCTGCATCTCGGCCATAGCCATCGCTGCGTCTTCGCGAGGATCTGCACCCGGTGGCACGGGTCGGTATGAAGGATTCGAGATCATGGCATTATAATTGCCCTGGCCATTAAGTCCAAGGTGTAGCAAGGGAGTTCGACTTCCGCTGGCGGCTGCAGACATATCGCCATCTCGCTTGAGGCTCGACATGTTGACTTGTCCATGGTCGTAGATGTTTTTGAGTGCGGTAAGCGCTCTCCATAGGGGTCCTGAGAGCTCGATATCCTTGTCTGTCTTGGCGACATGAGCCTCTGGAGAGCTGACATCCTTGGCTGCGGTTGCAGAAAGAGCTTCAATCAAATCTCCCTGGAGCTGTCGCACTTCGGGGTCGGACTTGGTATCGGAAAGGAGACCAAGCAGCAAAGCCGACGATAGACCGTGGTAAGTAAAGGCCCAGCTTCGCGTCGGGATCACCGAAAGCTGATGCATGGAGAGGAACATCTTCACAGTGTCGGTCAAGTTGACTCTGCATTTCTCTGAGAGAGCTGCCTTTTGTGCTGGATTAAAGGGGCAGTCCCTTCGAAGTGCCGGCCGACACGCCACAGATATAACAAAGGACGTATGGAGGTGGATGGCGAAGAATTGAAGACGGTCCAATGCTGTCTTGCACTTCTCTTTGTCTTGCATATGGGGGGCCGCACGATTACGAAGACCTTCAACCGCCTCGCAATTATCGATTATCTGTTCGTAACTGGCGGTAGCCATCACATCGGGGTTAAGTCGGCGCGAAATGATCTCGACAAGATTGTACATCATTTCCAAGTAGGTGTAGTTACCGATGGCTGTGTCTATGTTGTGGGGAATTGGACAGCTCGGAATATTTGTCATTGAGCTCCTATGCATAACCACTATTAGCTTGCATTCTTTATCTCGGGTGAAAAGTGCAAATTTACCGATCAAACGATAGAGATGTCAAGGTGTCGTGCCAGACGCATGTCCACCATAGCCTGCGCCGAATCATTTCCTTTGACTTGGCGGTGAGAGGTGAGCTTTCGCGACTGCCACGAATTGCTGGGCGATGCAGCCCCAAGGACTGGGCGAGACGGCATGTAAGGCCCGTGAGAGCCCACGATGCTTCAGCTTTCATGTCATTGAGAAGAACAAAGTTGGTCAACAGTAATGCTTGGATCGAGTCAAACGATGGTCTGCATAGCACATTGTTAGAGAGACTAGAGCAAAGAAAATAAAAAGGTGTAAAGCAAAAGGATTTACCTTAATAGAAAGTTTGCTAGCCGGAGTAAGTGGAATGAGATCTGTATATACTTTTGCGAATCCTTTGTGCGAATATGGTACGGCGATTCATGGTACTGGGAGCCAACTGCCAAGACTGCGAAGAGAATGGCAAGCCAGGAGGCTGTCACTGGTTTTGATGCTCTGCCAGTCTTGGTAGCATTTCGAGATCGATCTTCCAAATAAATCATGAGATCGGATTCAAGTTCATCGATATCAATAACGAAGCCCCAGAAAGGTTGCGGAATCTCTTTGTAGGTACGGAACAACCTATGAAATACGACATTAGTATCACGGTGTCATTCACATATCACCAAACGTGATTTAACCAAGTAGTGACATACTTCATGACCTCTCTATCTGACGGCAACTCGGTGGCGATATCACGAGCAATGCGTTGAAGATGAGTAGACGACATAAGAGGAAACGGTGCTGAGGTATCAAGCCCCAGGATGGAGCGCATGTCCCGGCGAATGCTGGTTCCATCGTCCTTGTCATTTGGCGATTGCTCTCCGAGCAAGGCCGGTATACTGTTTTGTCCAACATAGCGATCAGGTACTGATTCAGCATCTTCTGGGTTGGTGGAGAGGCCTACGTAATATTGTCATTTAATAAATATGCCCGTAAATGCATGCTACGATGCAATTGACTTACCAATTGTCGGCGGCCAGCTGTCCTGGCGCTCGGCTTTCACATTGTCATCTCCATCAGATAGAGAGCGTGCCCTCTTGCGGCTGTGAGACGCAGCAGTGGCAGTGTGCTTGCCCGCCGATGATCGATTTGGCTTATAAGAGCAGAGCTGAGGGTGTTCGCGCTTCACGCAGTTTTCGCAAGGCTGCTGGTTGTCACACTTGACTTTGCGCTGCCGACATGGCCAACACGCAGTCCCTGTAGTTGCATTAGTCGCGCGGCAGTTATACGAGAGCTTGAGCGAATCCGATAGGAGAAAATTTGCGCACTATTGAGCTGTGCGATTGCGGTTGGGGGATTTTCTTACCATACCGAACTTTCCGATGCGAGTGGATGATGCGGCTTGCCTCCTCAGGTGTCAGATCTTCAACTGGCACCTGTTCGTCCGCGTCGGCACTTTCAGTCATGATTGGGGTTGATGTAAGAATCTTAATACAAAGATCGTTTTCAATTGCACGCTGTGGAGTCGATTGTCCAATGAGTTTGTGAGTGCTCCCTCAGTCTGGTGCAGTTCATCAACGCCGAACACCGAGCATCTCCACGAGAGCAAGTGGCGGAGGATATGAGCTGAGTGAGCTGAGAGCGGATCATCTGATGGTCCGCGCGCTTGAAGGTTCAATTCACGTGATATTGCACGTGAAAGAGCCTCCGAAGGTGGCATTCGGCGAAGCTCCGCAATCGCGGGAACGGCTTGGCTAGAGCCCACAGTCAGCTAATGGAATACGACAAGAAGCGGGCGAGTCAGTAAAGTAGGTCGGTAAGCTTTCTGCTACTACGAATGCTGCCAGTAGCTTCAGGGCGCTAGATACACAATGGCGTCTGGCCCTCTGGGGTCTCGTTCGCATAAGAAATCTGCTGAGGAGCTGGACCGTATTATTCGAAGGCTCAATGACAACTTTGCACTGCAGCTTCGCAAACCCGATGTGACGCTCTCTCCTCGCAAGAACCGAGAGCGTCGACGAAATGATGAAGAAGCTCGAGTTGACAGCATATACCAGAAAATCCGACAGTTGTATTATACAAGAGATGATCGACTGGCCGCATATATAGGGCATTTTGAGCAGCGTGGGCGCTTGATCTTGTCCAGGTCTATATCTCGCAGCTCCAGTAATAGCACATCTGCAGCAAATCGAGCGCTTCTTCAGCAATGCCTGCTGGATATCCTCTCCGAAGTATATGATCCAGAATCGCGACAATGGAGCAAGAGAGAGTCTGAAGAATTACCGGAAGGTTCTCCGAAACGAGCTAAAGGTCGTTTATATGAGCATCATGATGCCGTAGATGCTCTTCCAGTTCGCTCCAGAGATTCTTTTGCGAATATTAGTACAGTGATAGCTTCTGAGAATCGATCTCGAGGAGAAGCCGTCCAACCACTTTCCCAACAAGGGCGGTCATTTCTCTCAGCGCGAACATCATTTCATTCTGAAGTGTTTTCTACCCAAACGCAAAATGAATCCTTTATTAGTCAAACATCTGTTGGCTCCGAATCACCAAATCATTCAGATAACGATCCATATTCACAAACCACAGTGGCCAATTTTTCGTCAGAAGCGTCTAACTCGAGCCAAGAGGACGATGTACAGCAACAACCTGCGAAGTTCTCTGCTCGTGGGAAAGAGAAGCTCAATGGCCGATCCCAGTACCCTAGCAATTCTCAATCTCAAACTGTTGTATCTTCATCAAGTCAATCCCGTCAAGACAGCAGTGACAGCGTAGGCAGACCTCTAGAAGAAATGTTTGCCAAGATTTGGCGTAAGTATACGCGCCTGCTAGTAGCTACGCAGTTTGTAACTAATGAAATCATGAAATAGCTAAATTACCTCATCCTGAATTAACAGGGGCTCCTCTGGCTGTCATCTGGGAGATTACCAGGGCTGCTCTTCATTGCAACGTTTCACTGGATCAGTTCGATCTATTGTATGAACCTAACGATAAATGGCACGACCAGCGTAACCTGAGAGATACAATCTCCAAGCACCATCTCTTCCACGGCAAAAGCTTACCTCAGCCTAGCGATTCAGGTGCGTGGCAAACGGCATTAGAAAATTTCCAAACCAAAGTGAAGACTGTCGCACTCTCGGCAGAATTGGCTTATAACCAGGATCCAACTGGACCGCTGTATAATCTTCGCCTGCACCCTTTAAAGCTCGAGCTAGGTCATCGACTGGCGCGTCGATTCGGTGCTGACCGATTCCTGGAGATAACCTTTCCACCACCGTCTGCATCATCGGATGATAAACCAAAGATACTCGAGCACGACAAATATGGCCTTGAAAAGATTGTAGATTGGCTCATAAGATCTTGTCATTATTTTCTTGGGCGATTCTGGAGACCATTCTTCGTTCGCACCGTCAAAGGAAAGAAAGCTTCAAAGGCGAATAAAGGCGCCCCTCCTGAGAGACTATATCTTTTTGCTTACGATGGCGATAATTTTCGTAACCCCAACACCTCAGACGGTATCCCGCGGCTGCAAGAAGCACTCGAGATTAAGAATCGCAGAAAAATGAAGCTAAGCGATCTACTGCGATGGGCTATTAGCATTGATAAGAAGCATAATTCCGAACAGCCTGTTACTAAACTATTTTCTCGTTTGGCACTAAGTAAGCTATTGTATCATCTCTCTGCACCGAGGAGTGCCGTACTGACAAAATTATACAAGGCCTTAGTCGAACCTGGCCTACTGTTGAACTTGAACGGCACCAGATTCGCATCCGACCCACAGATTTGAAGGATTTGAGGGAACCCGGTGGAAAGGTGATGAATGATGGTATTGGTCGCATTTCGCTAAGTCTGGCTAAGAAAGTCACTGAATTGCTTGGGCTGACAGATTGCCCGAGCTGCTTCCAAGGTCGACTGGGAAGCGCAAAAGGTATGTGGTTAATTGATGTTGACAGCGAAGGAGATTTTGAGGAAGATTTCGAGGAAGATTGGGTCGAAATATACCCGTCACAAACGAAATGGGAATGCGATTTCAAAGATGTGCACCACCGAACTCTTGAGATACGCAACTGGCCTTCGGAACTGAAATCGGCTTCTTTAAATCAACAATTCATCCCGGTGCTGGAAGCGCGGTCAATACAGCCGGGGTTAATGCGGCGGATAATGTCTGAACACCTGCAGAGAGCCCTGAACGCCGATCTTGGAGAGCAAAAGGACGCTATGGAGGACCCTATGAGTCTTCGGTTATGGATTCATCAATCCGGGCCCTCAAAGAACGACCGGTCGTTGGATGGGCATGCGGAGTTTCTAGCTGGTCTACCTAATAATAGCGCCGATAAAGTAGCTTTTCTGCTTGACTCCGGATTTGATCAGAGGAGATTGGAGCTTCTGAAGGATGTTGTTTTGGAAATGTGCAACAAGAAGGCTGATACTCTAAAGACCAAGATGAACATCACCATTCCCTGTTCAGCGTACATCTACATGGCCGCCGACTTCTCATCTACTCTCGAGGAAGGAGAAGTGCATCTTTCTTTTTCCACAAAATTCCAAGCTGAAGGGTTCTCAGACACGCTACTGGAGCAGATGGATATTTTGGTAGCAAGGGCTCCGGCCCATTTACCCAGTGACATCCAGCGAGTCAAAGTAGTATCCCGGCCTGAGCTTCGGAAGCTGAAGGATGTCATTATATTTTCAACGAAAGGAGCTACTCCTCTTGCCGACAAACTGTCGGGTGGTGACTATGATGGCGATATAGCATGGGTATGCTGGGACCACACTATTGTGCAGAATTTCAAAAATGCAGAAGTACCAACGCCGATGGATTTCATCGAAGAGGGATATCTGCGCAAAAAAACTACAAAATTTAGGAGTATATTGGACAGCGTCGCAAGTGGCGACTACAACAAGAACGAGGATCACCAATCCAAGCACCTTGAAGATGCTTGTTTAGACTTTATATCTCAGGCATTTTTGTTTAATCTGCAGCCTTCGTTTTTGGGTAAATGTACAAAGTATAAAGAAAGACTATGCTATATGCGGAATTCGGTTCAAGATGAACCTGCTATTCATTTGAGCCACTTGCTTGGCTACTTGGTTGATCAGAGCAAACAGGGCATTGAGTTCACTGATGAAGATTGGAAGCGATTTCTTAAAAATAAACTTCGAATGAAGGGCTTTTACTTGGATGATCCTGAATATTCGAAAGAAAAAGGGGAAAGGCCCAATGTCAGAGGCCGGTTGCATATTCTTGATTACTTGAGGTTCGATGTTGCTGAAAAAATCATTCACGACGTCTTGAAAGATCTCAGCGACAAAATCAATGCCAATGGCGCAATAGCATATGACGAAGACCTTACCAAGTTGTACAATATGTATGATGAAAGAGCGAATGGGCAAGATGAATATTTTTCATGCTGCAGACAACTGCGAACGTATCTCCGAGAGAAGATTGACGCACTTCGGGACGAGTGGAGAATCAGCATGAGCACGCACAAGGAGATCAAAGGAATCGAAAACTCCACGTTTACTAACAAAGTAGAGGCTATATATCAGAAATGGCTTGATATCAAACCTCCAGAAGAGCTACTCGCGAGCGGCCACTTTCCAGAGCTACTTCATGATCCTTATAAAGACTCGGCTACGAGTAATTGGGAGCTCCTTAAAGCTTCAACTACTTTCAAAAGGCACAATAACTCTATTTTTGCCTGGCACATGGCTGGAAAGCAGCTAGCATACATCAAAGCGATGGCACATCGTGTCCCAGGAGAGACATCCAAGGTGATGATGATACCAGAGATGTGGGGTATCTTGCGGCCGGACAAAAAACTCATCATGTCTCTTTCAAGGCAGCGGGAGGCAGCTCGAGATCCAGAGAGTGTAGTAGCTCTCGAAGAGGTCTATGAGATTGACGATGATGGTACCGTTATTGATGATGCCTGATTCCACCGAGGACTGTACAACAGTTATTGAAAACAAAGGTTGTGGTATTTTGTTATTGGATATGTGAACGCTGAATGAATAGCCCCCCCCCCCTTTTTTTTTTTTTAGCATGAACGATGTTGGGATGAGAAGCTAGAGATGAGATATGATAGCACGACATGAACAATGAGAGATGATTCACGATTTTTTAGGCTGTTCTAAGACACCCTGTTGTTGCTACACATTACTTCATCAATGCCTCTATCTATGACCTGTATGACGCTTTCCTTATGTTTCTTGATCTAGGAATAATTCATTATTTATTTATTACAGCAATATGCTGCTAATTTGCTTTATTATACCTCTCAATCTCTCATATCGACCATTCTGTATCCTTCTTCTCCATGGCCACGCCTTAATCTCGCCCTCCTTCTCCAATAGAATGCTCCTGCATAAAAGATGCCCACGACACTGAATACTGACCCTCCCATAAATCCCAATGTACCGGTGCTTAGACTTTGTTCGTCCGAAGAGATTGATGGAGATGGAGATGGTGGCGACGGTGGTGAAGGAGACGTCGGTGGTGGTGGAGGCGATTGCGGTGATGGAGGAGGTGGTGGTGGAGGGATTGATGGCGGCTTCAGGCTAGTTATATCGCTTGTGACAATGGCAGGCTGACCATCATTTTCAAGATCGATGACAATGGTTGAACCAAGGACTTCGCCGGAGGCTGATACAGCTGCTGCGGCGAGGTACCGGCGAGCAATATCTTGTGTGGCGAGAGGGATAATGGTCTCGAATCCTTGACGAGGAGATTCAGCGATGAAGTTTGTATGGTTATTTATGGTCCTGTGATCGTCGGAAGCGAACTATCTCGGGGTTAGTATCCTGCACTATGAGAGGAGGAAGAGATGGAGTAGCTTACTATGGCCCATGAAGCTACGTCGGTTGCACCGTTCCATGAAACGTAAATGGTGGCCTCCAATGTGCTGCCATTAGGTGCATCAGCAGCCACAGTTGGTGGCCATGGCGGACGTCCAGTCCAATCTCCCTTGTTCACTCTGTAGGCGAACATGTCTGCCAAAACCTCACTGCCAATGATACCTCTTTGGAAGTCCATCACGGGCGTTCCGTCACTTTTATATTCTACAAAACCGGGGTTATGTCCCCATCCTGTCATAACGTTTCCGCTATCCAGCGTCTGGTATCCTCCCATGGCGCCAGAGTCAATGTTCTCTGGGTGGAAGAATTGGCTGACCACTCGGGCAGTGAGGGCGACTGGGTCAATGGCGATGTGGAGAGCGCGAGTTTGGCATTTCTCTTGACAGACACCGCTGTATTCGCCGTGGTTATCGAATAGGGTGATGTGAGTCTCGCTTGTGTTGTTGGACGGGAGGATGCGGGCGTCATGTTGCCAGCCGATGTTGGTGGCTTCGCCGTTGGAGAGATCAGTGAATTGGTTTTTCCTGCCGCCGAGAATCCAGATTGGGTGGCCGTCTTTGCCATCTACGAGAGTGAGAAGGGAAAGATGGCGACTGGAGACGAGATAGTTGCCGTCGTCAGTCTGTAAGTGAAAGCGGTATATTAGCGTTGATGGTTCGTTTATACCCTAAATATCTTTCCGTAGCTTACCTTTTGTATAGAATTGATGTGAAAAAAGTCAAAGCCAGAGTCTGGGCTTAGGCCATAGTCCTCATTATATATGGCATATGAGTCGTTAATGTCAAAGAATCTGGAGGCATGCCAGTCAAAGATTAACTGATTAGTTGCTGCATCGACCTCTTGGAAGCCGCTGTCCATGAGGAGGGCGTTATCTGTCCCTCCCACGGAGCTGCAATCATAAGGAATATTGAAATATGTCGAGAAGATGACACTATCATCTTTGGTGACACTGAGCTCATGCATATCGGCCTCAGCATCGCCGAGCCCTTGCGCTGTGACGGTGTATCTGAGGTTGTAGTCTTCGTCGAAGAAGAGGCAGTTTCCATTGGCATGACCACGAGTGTGGCCGCCCTCCCAGAAGGCAAAGTAGCGTGAGCCGTTAATGATGTGTACGTTT
This sequence comes from Trichoderma evansii, assembly GCF_050947405.1. Taxonomy (NCBI): domain Eukaryota; kingdom Fungi; phylum Ascomycota; class Sordariomycetes; order Hypocreales; family Hypocreaceae; genus Trichoderma; species Trichoderma evansii. Next base: position 2,830,177 of record NW_028145204.1, read on the forward strand.
GACGTATACGTATTTTCGTATCTTTGATCCGCGTATATGAGACTCATGTCGCGGGCGTCAAATATCATGGGTCCCGCTTTCCACTCTCCATATACAGTCCCAAGAAAGACGTACGATGCATTGTCGACTTGGTCTTTCTCCCACTTATTTACAAAGAAGACGGGAGCAACAATGGCCGAAGAGCGGAACGTTTGGCTAGGAAAGCCACCTTGGGAGTTGGCCAGGTCTTTGTACTCGGTTGCGTTTCTGATGAGCGGGACATCGGCCAGAGCAGAGTGAGCGAAGAGGAGCGCGGCTGCGCTGATGATTGAAGAAAAGTACATTGCGTTGGGAATTTATAGAAGTTAAAAATGTGTAAATGAAAAGAAGTTATAGAGAATTGAATGGATATAGGACGCTTTCATGAGTATAGTACAAGCTGGGTATCTGAAATGGGACACATCGTAATAGATGCTAGCGATAGTTGAGATTATGCGTATAGTCTTCTTTAAATCGGGCTCAGCAACTCGAAGTAAGCAAAATGAACAAATTAACCGGAAAAGACAGTAAGCAAGTACAGTGAAGAAGAAAATACAATAAAAAATTCGATTATTTCATAAAAAAAATCTTCCAAGTGGGCGCATAGATTTGTTTTTAAAACGAATTCTTGACGCACATCGTCATACGCGGCCCTTTCCCCTTTTTTTCGAACCCACTTACTTCGACTTGTGGCTCCCCAAGTTTGAAGATCGACAGTAACGGCGCCAAAAGTGTTCACAGTTTTGTGAGAAAAAAAGGAAAAGGTCAGGCCTAGTCTCATAGAAAGGATGTAAGCTCTACGTAGCGGCATTCGATAGGGAGATTCTATTCCCGTGCGTGGATCTTTTCCTACGGGGATGGAATTTAGGATGCGGAAGGTCGAATTGGCTTGGCAGAGCGCTGATCTTTGGCGTGGCGAGCTTTTGGAGGTTTGGTTCGCTAAGAGGAATAGGGGAGTTTAGTTTTTATTTTCAGACCGGATGAGGAATATGTGCATGATTAGATGAGACATGTTGGATAAATGGGAAACGCCAAGACGATGGGCGTTGGCGATCTTCTTGGTCTGAAACGAATCGCGGTTGGCGAGGTGCCGGTGAGCCGGTAATGGATAGAGGGGCAGATTTCATGAGGATATTGTATTTTAAAAGGCAATAGAAATTGAAAACTATTGTATCTTGTATTCAAATAGACTGATTGAATTGCATAGGTACAGGACTGGACGCCGTCACTATAGAAATGAGAATATCTTGTGGTGGAAATGCCAGGGTCTGCAAGTGTATGGAGATGGTTGCCGATCGTCAAGCGTCCATCATATTTCTTAGCACGACTAGGTATGAATAGCAGAACGAACCTTCTACTAGTCCTGGGTATTACATCAACTAGGCATTATCAATTTCGACCCATACGGCTAATAAAACTCCATGGACTTTACTTTTGTCGAATTTCAGAGCATAGAAGCAGGAAAACCGGCATCCCGAAAAATCGGAGGCTCGGCTCCGCAGTGGGTCTTGCTTGCGTGGACGTTGCAAGTAATTTCAATCTTCAGGCCGACGATCCGTAGCGACATTCCGGCATGTGGCGGTATGTGGTATATGGCTTTATCTCAGCAGCTGTTTTATGGTACTGAAGATTGACAAAAAGTGAAAAAAAAAAAAAAAAAAAGTTGGGGTGGAGTATATAATTCTTAAACAGTTTGATTAAACGGTACTATAGAAGAGACTATTTAAAAGATATAAAGTGAGTAATAAGATGCGTATATGATGCTATTTTTGTTATCTCCAGCTCATATTTAAATGGGCTCATCCCGAGGCTCAATCAAAATCTCATTCACCGCAACATGCTCCGGCTGGCACACCGCATACACAATCGACCGCGCCACATCCTCAGGGTCCAAAATCTTCGCTCCAGACGGCCCTCCATACTTCTCCATGGCCTCAGCGTCAGTCGACATGCCAAGAAGATCCGTCGCAGTGTTGCCCGGCTGAATAGAGGTCACGCGAAGGCCCGAGCCGGCGTTCTCTACTCGCAGGGCTTGCAGTGTCGCCTCGACAAAGAATTTGCTGCCCGAGTAAATGCCTAGTCCGGGAAACACTTTGCGGCCGGCGTCTGAGGAGATGGCAACGACGTGGCCGCTCTTGCGTTCAAGCATGCCAGGGACGGTGGCTGCGATGCTGTACATGATGCCCTTGCAGTTGACGTCGACGGTGCGCTCCCACTCATCCATGTGGACGTTGGACATCATGGTGTAATACATGACGCCTGCACAGCAGACGATGATGTCGACGGGCCCAAGTTTCTCCGTAGTCTCTTTTACAAGAGCATCTACCTGATCTTTCTTTGAAACATCTGTCTTGTGAATGAAGACTTTACTTCCGCTGATGCTGCTGTTAATCTTGGCCTTGATGCCCTCGAGAGCATCGGTACGTCGTGCCGCAAGAGCCACAGATGCTCCCTCCTTGGCGAGGCCAGCAGCGACTGCGGCGCCGATTCCAGAAGAAGCACCGGTGATGATAGCTACCTTGCCGGCTAGGCGTCCCTTCTTTGCGCTAATAGCTGCAGCTGTTCCGTTGGCTGTAAGTCGACGAGGTGGCTTGGGAAGCCATCCTCGAGCGTAAAAGTGTCGCATGTATGTTTCAAGCAGGGCATTGTCAATGTTTACGCGCTTCAAGCCATACAGATCCAGTGTTGGCTGAGTAGCACCATCTTTGAGAACAATAGAACCCTTTAGCGAGTCGACGGTAGGCATACCTCCGCGTAAGATATCGACAGTAAAAGGCTCGTCCCCTCCGCGAGACTCTCGCTTCTCCTTCCACAGGTCTACCCATTCGTCCCACTGCAAGCGTCCAGTTTCGTATCCTAGTTCGGCCAGAGAATCAAATAATGATGCTGCTTTGATTGGGCTAGGGTCTCCAAGGTGGTATACCAACTGCTGGCCTTGAGTGTGATCAGCCAATGTGATGATGGCTCTGCTGACGAAATCAACGGGGGTCATTTCCATGACCCAATCGGCTACGTCGGGTGCTTGGCCGAGATGAAGTGATTCGACAACTAGGGCATTGAGAAGATCGTAAGTATTAGCAGCACCAGTGACGCTGTGACCACTGATGGTGCCTGGTCGGTAGATCTTCACAGGGATGCCTCTCTTGCTTGCCTCAACCACCAGCTTCTCCGCAACCCATTTTGTCTGTCCATAACCATCTTGTAACTTGGTGGGCACGTCTTCAAAGTCAATCATGGAATCCTCAGACCACCCTTCAAGAGATGGCGGCAGAACACCGTTAGTAGAGACATGATGTAGCGTAGCTCCGCCACGCGAGGCAAGACGAATAATCTCCTTTGTGCCGTTTACGTTTGCATTTCTAAGGGCAGCATAGGGATAGACAAGGTTCACAGTGGCGGCAGAGTGGATAATAACTTGGACACGGGATGCGAGCTCTTCGAAAGCCTCTGGAGAGAGACCCAACCGGCTCCTGGCCAGGTTGCCTGGTACAATCTCCATACGCTCCAGCATCGAGTCGCTCCAAATACCCAAGTCAATCAGGTTCTTGCGAATTCGGGCCATTCCGGCAGGACGGCAGTCTTGTGAAGGGTCAGGAAATCGAACCAGGCACAGAATGTGTGCCGAGGTATTCTCGAGGAGGTATTTCAAGAGGAAGGCTCCCAAGTAACCAGTGGCTCCGGTAAGCAAGACCGTTTCCGCGTCGCTGAGGCGTTTCATTTGCACGCCTGTAGCGCTAATGTCCTCGGGCAGTACAGCATCAGCTTGCAGGACGGCTGGGAGTTCTGCCTGCACCTCCTCGGTGTGGCCATCACGAGCAGCCTTGACAGCTTCCAGGTGTCCATCTAGCGTGGGGACACCAGCCAATGGAGCCAACGGCACAGGGAAACCGAACGCCTTGGTCAATCGACTGGCGAGATCAGCCAGAATCAGGGAGTGTCCTCCCAAATCAAAGAAGTCATGCTTTGGCGTGATGATTGAGATTGGGACATTCAGAGCGGCAGCCCACATTTTAATAATTGTGTCCATCTTGATAGTCACGTTTTTCTCAGGCTTCGCTATTTGCACCGGTGTCTTTGGTCTTGGAGGAGGCGGGAGAGCTTTGAGGTTGGTCTTGCCAGAAACCTCGTGTGTAGGCAGCTCCTTGAGCTCAACCCAAAGGGGTGGAATCATGTAATGCGCCAGATGAGCAGACAGAGCTCGACGAGCAACTGGGCTGTGGCCAGCCTCATCGATAACCACAATGGTTCGACCTTGGAGATTGTCGATGTCGGGGACGATGTAAGCCACCAATTGTTTCTGTAAGCCCTCTCCATGAGCCACCACGGCACAATCCCGCACTGCCAAGTGCTTCACAATAGTTGTCTCAACTGCACCTGGTTGAACAGTGTATCCACGAGTCTTGATCATGCCACCCACTCGGCCTGTAATTTCGAGTAAACCTGTTGAAAGCATCCTTGCCATATCTCCAGTTCGATACATTCGAGCGCCCTCTTTCTTCTCAAAAGGATCAACTTGGAAAGCCATGGCCGTCGTTTCCGGGAGATTAAGGTACTCTCTCGCTAGTAGGTCACCACCGACGAAAAGCTCGCCGCTTACACCAGCATCCAACCTGTTTCCTGCCTCATCCAAGATATAAATATGCTCAGGATCCACAGGTGGTCCCACAGGGCAGACGCGGGATTCATAGTCCACGAAAGTTTTGATGTCACCTACAGCGATTTCGTGGGTTTCACTGGCGCTGTAAACGTTGAGGAGTCGAGTGTTGGGGAGGGCATTACAAGCCCGTCGTACAAGATCTGTTGTGACGACCTCGCCATTCAGCCACAATGACCTCAGCTCCGGAAGTTTCTCACCAAGGTTTGGATGCCGTGAGAGAACGGTGGTAAGCAGAGTGGGGGTCATCAGAGTATCAGTAATACGTCTGGAAGCGAGGAAATCAACAAGTCCAATAGGATCATAGCTTGCGTTGTCGGGAACAGCAACTGTCGTAGCTCCTCTAATTAGAGGGCGTAGCATTTCCCACACAAAAAAGACGTTGCAGGCGACGCGATCACCGGGCCCAAGGTCACTTGTACGAAACCTCAAGTCGTAACTGAGAACAGGTGCTCTGTGAGGATTTGCAATTCCCTTTGGCTTGCCAGTAGTGCCTGATGAGTAGGACACAAATGCCAGGCGATCCAAGTCGTCACTAGAAGGGAGAGGCTCTCTCGTCTCAACAACAATCGGGGCAGCATGTCCGTTAGTGGATGGCTCAGGCTGGTCGATGATAATAGTAGGGACATCGGCCTTGATATTGGCCGCATGGGCCTTTTGCGTGATGATGACTGTTGGCTTCGCATCGTCAATGACATCTTGAAGGAGGCCTGTGGGATAAGCCAGCTCCAGGACGAGAAAGGCACCTCCCGCTCGCAGAGCAGCAAGAGATGCAATGACATTGTCTGCGCTCCGTCCCATCAGCACTCCAACCAGATCATCACGACCGACACCATACTGTCGGAGACGATCAGCCAAAGACCAGGTTAGGCTGTCAAGTTCTGCATAGGTGAGAGTCCGTTTTTCATCCTCCAAAGCGATGGCGTCTGGGGTAGCTTGTGCTTGTTGCTCGAACAAGGCCGCCAAATCTTTGGTTATGTCAATGATGCTCATCTTGAAGTTTGGCGAGTCAGTCGCAGTAGAGATGGAGCAAAGCTGGTAGAAACGCTCTAACTCAAGACAAGACCCCTCACAGCGCAATGGCTATCGGCGTCTGAATGACAAGCAGCAATGACGGAGAGATGATGAGCCCGTCTGCATACGTCTGTATATCTACCACCCTGTTGTAAAATTCTCCTGAGTGCCAATTGAGCTTTGACCGTTGCCCTGCAGGTCGAATTGGGCTCAATTGCTGGTGTGGTAGGATTTGGGCTTTGGCCCACTTGATACCTAGCGTGGCGAGTTTGGTCTAGCCACCTGTTCTTGCCGTTGGAAGATTATGTATTATGAGTATAATAAGCTGTGGAAGAAGGTTATAGCTGAAGAAAAATATGGACAAAGGGCAAAGACACAGGCGAGAGAGATGAAGAAACTAAGTTAAAAAGGCGAGAAAGAAGGAGACGTTTACAAAATTTAGTTGAGGTTATAGCCGGCAAATCTGTGCTTACCTGATGGTCCCTTGCATACTAGCCAATACCTCTATTAACTGAAAAGTACCTGAGTCCGAGTGAACTAAATCCGCGGTCGTGGGTCTCTTCGGGGCTTATCGTTCTGAGGATCTCCAGCTGTTGGCGCTATGATTGGTCTTTCTTTACACGTGAAAAGGCCAACGTTACTTTCGAGATTCGGTTCCATATCAAGCTTAGCCCAGAGCACTCTGTGCTGGCGAACTCCACAGATGGCTTAAGGTCGCGTGCCTTTTGCAGCTCGCTGTATCCCTATTATTTCCTTCGGTTTATTTGGCATTTTGGGGGTGGGGAAAACTCTTGACGCTGCAGCTCGTTCCGCATTCAATTGTTTCATTGATTGATATTCTAAGCCCTGTCACCACTGTATTTTCTAAAGCTTATTTGCCTTTTTAACACTTAACTTTATTTTTGACAGTAGGAATTGCGAAGAGCAAATATTGCTGGAACAAGCGATGACGCGAACATCTCTGCCCTCCTGAGTTTAGCGCATTGAGTAACAGTGCTAGTAATACCGTAGAATTTCAACAGATTGAATAACTGCCCAACAAAATTGATATGAACGCGCGATTTGGTATTACACAGAGTTGCTAGTCTCTGACATGTGATTGAGCTCTTGTGGGGAAATATCAAGTACATACAGATACATCTCACCGTGAAATTTGCATTGGCCAATTGAGACGTGAGATATTTAACCCCAAAATTCTCCTCTTCTCTGGAGACTCGTTTCTTATAAAACCCCACCATTGCTTGGCAACAAGATATCCCCAGACATAGGGGGCACAAAGAGAACATGCGAACGAGACACGATTCGACACGAGACAATAATCAGACAGAAAAGTTCTTCTTAAAATGGGGTATCAATTACTACCAGTAGATCATGACACTCATGAGGCATAAAAATACAATTATTAACCGCTATTACCGCATACAAAAATTCACTCCGAATCAATCATCCCTCGCTATTCTTCACTCACGCATCTGATCGGCCCTTGGAGATGTCTACGTCTCCGAGAGGGATCCACTTGGTCCTGTAGACAATCTTGTGGCCGACATAGAGGACGATGAACAACATAACGCTGACATAGCAAGCGAAAAAGTCGCTCGTGTTCCACTCGATGAAGACGGTGAAGCCGTTTGTAATCAGGATCAGGAGATTGAAGAAGAAGCCGAACCACGACAGGTAAGGCTGGAATGGGGCCTTGTATGGGAGCTCGTCACGGGGGATCCCTTGGAATTTGAGGACATTCATAAATCGAATGTGGCACAGGTTGATGAGGCACCAGCTGATGAAGCCAGCAACGGCCGTGATGTTCAGCAGCCAGTTGAACACAACCGTTCCGTTGTTGGACAGGTTGAGGAAGGCCAGCAGACCGAAAGCCGAGCAGGCGGCGACTGCATAGTAAGGAGTTCCATATCTGTTGGCTTTCTTGAAGAATGCAGGGGCGTGGCCCTCTCCGGCCATGGCAACCAAGATACGGGCACTAGAAAAGATATCTGAGTTGGCAGCGGACAAGACAGCAGTCAAGAGGACGGCGTTGATAATGGAGGGAAGAGCCTGGATGCCGGCAAGCTTGGCGACGATGACGAGGGGCGAGGCTGAGGCGTTGGTCGATCCGTTCTGGAGGTCAGGGTTGTCGTAGGGGACGTTGATGCCAACGAAGAAGACAGTGCAGTTGAAGAGGATGAAGACGGACCAGAATGTCCATTTGATGGCAGATGGGATGGTCTTGCGAGGGTTGGCTGTTTCACCTGCGCCAATAACGACCAGCTCTGTTCCCTGGAAACTGAATCCAGCAGTGATGAGCACAGTCCAGAAACCGACAAACTTGCCGATGCCGCCCTCGACCATGTACTCGGCAAAGGCTCCAGGATCTCTCCAGTACTTGAAGCCAATGTAGCCTTGGTCACCAACACCAGCGTTGACACAGATGCCGAAGATGACGAAGCCGATGATGGTAATGACCTTGATACTGGAGAGGTATGCCTCCATTTCACCAAAAATGAATGTGGGCAGGAATTGCGCAGCGGTGAAAACCACCCAGAAGATGGCAATCCAGACACCAATGCTGACAGACTCGGTCCAGTACTGGATAATGAGACCACTGGCGGTCAGTTCCAGACCGATGGTGATGACCCAACTGAACCAATAGATCCAGCCCATGGCAAAACCAAGCGTGGGATCCATGAACCGAGAAGCATAAACAGTAAAGGCTCCCGTGACGGGAATGTATGACGCCATCTCTCCCAGCGCCACCATGATGGAGAAGACGACAGTGCCGAGGAACAAGAAGGAAATGAAGAGAGAACCAGGTCCGGCCTTGGACAGAGCACCGCCAATACCGAGGAACAGACCGGTACCGAGCGCAGCACCAATGGCAATGAATTGCAAATGGCGAGCGTTCAGCTCACGCTTCAGGCCCTCCTCACCAGCCTGGCCCGCTGCGATGTCGTGGTTCGGGCCATCGCCCAAGGGCTTGTCGCTGATGCCTTGCACATATTTCTCGTCAGACACAAGCGGTCCTCCGATAGGGAGAGCCGCTTCGTTCGCTTCGACAGCGCCCATTTTGTCTTTACTCTCGAAAAACTAGAGAGCAGTAGAAGAAGTAAAAATTCAGACTCGGAAAGGATGAGTCAACGGGTCAAAGGGGGGTAGGCGAGGTCGGTCCGGAGGGTCGGCGGCGAGCACGAGAGCAACAGATAGAATTAAGGTATTATGATGGGGAACGAGAAGAGGGTGAGAGACGAGGCCACCCAAATCGATATCAAAACACCATGCGCGGGAAGAAAAGCTGGAGAAGAAAGCCAAGAGAAACCAGAAACGCGTCGGCAGGCAGGCAGAACTTTATGTATCAGGACGCCGTACTTTTTGCTCGCTGGCTCGGCCCTTTCATGCTTCGACCACATCAACGTTACTACTGCTACACTACCTGGCGTCCAGCTTATCAGCTTGGCTGCTCTGGCGAGACCCTCACTTTCGCCCCATATAAGCCCCATCAACTGATGAAGAGTTTGATGGAGCTAAACCAGTCTCGGCACAGCAGAGCCGTGATAGCGAGTCGAGGAGGTCTGATCCGACTCTACGGGTCTATTTTTTGCCTACTATTTTTTCTTCTGATCTGCGTCATTGTGAAGGCGTTGTTTCGTTTGTTCATACCAGTTGTCCCAGCCTGAAGCCACTTTCCAGATGCGGACGTGAGGCGTAGACGATAATTCACCAGCCAAATGACCTGAACATGTAATTTTAAGGGCGTAGCAGCGGAAAAATATGACCAGGCACAGCTTCTCTGCATCTTCTAGCGGCTTTCTCTAGCGCTTGGCTGCTCACGGCTCTTCTTTTTGGTGGCTGCAAAAATCCTGCGCGCGTTTTCATAGTGCTAGAGGAGCGCCATCGGCATTGCCGCGGAATTGCGAGCCAGGCCAATCATTGGGCTGCAAAACTGGGTCGTGGAGGCAAAATGGGAAATTTTTTTTCCCTTCTTCGTGTGCCCTGGTTCCCTTTTTGGTGCCATCTCTTTTCCTTTTGGCCACCACTAAACCGGCTCGGCGTGAGAAGTCGTGTTGCGGCGCGGGAGGGATCTCGGCGTCTCGTGTGGTTTGAAGGCGCTGGCGATGGCGATAACTTACTTTTCGTCTCTAATAGAACCTAATACGGAGCCTAAGCTGGCCACGCGAAGACTAGCTGATGACTTTCCCTATGCCAACTAGTACGTATATCGGCTCCGACTACGGGCGATGTGACGCTGAAGCTGCGGGAGTTTCTCCAGACTCTGCCTCTGCGCCGACGCAACCCATGGACTGTAGCATTAACAACAGGTGATAAGCATGGCAAGAGGCTTTTGGTCTGTTCCACCCCGGTTGCCTTGTTTTGCGCTATCATGCTCGTGTCGTATCACGGGGAAAAGCACGACGTCGGGAGGATAATCAAAGGCTAGTCGAGTTAATATTAGTCTGGTGGTTGACAAAGACCGCCCAGTGAATCCTCATCAGCCAGGCTTTTGCGTATGAATCAGAACGCAACTCCACACACCCAGGTCCACTCAGCTCCCGTGTCTGGAGACGAGCAAGGAGCACGATACGGCGATGTGCAGCCCAACCTCCAAATCTGGTGCAGCTATTACGTATTACGTACGAGCAGCGCATCTCCCCATGGGCAGTCGTGCCGCTTCCCCAGGTCTGCAACGATGATAGAGTTGGGATTAAGGATACTTCTCTCCACATTGCGCTCTTCCTGGGGTGCGATGCATCGGCTTTGTGGATATTGTTACCAAGAGAAACGTCGTCGGCGAGATGCCGTACGGCCAATAGTTGATTTACAGGAGGCGTTGATCTCGTGAGGCGGCGACGCCCTCTCGCTACCTGCTGCGCATTGCATATCACTGATGTTGTGCTTCGGTAACCCGAAGGGAACCGACCTGATTAGTGGGCTGATAGCTTCAGAACCTGGTTCGTTTGCGCAAGTCCGAGTCGGGATTTATCGAAATCTTACATTCGAGAGTCCTCCCGCGCATTTTGGAGATGAACTGGTTGATTGACTCCACGAACTCCTCGTCGAGGGTGGAGACCAAAACGCTAGATCTAATCGCAACGCTCCGTAGTCGGTGGTTGTGTGTAATAGGTATCTGCAATCGCCCAGCGCGCGTATTCAATTAATTCTCGAGTCATGGATGCACTGCGTTGCGGGAGAAATTTAAAAAATTCCCTGTATGTTAATGGGCTGAGATAAGCAGCATCATGAAACCTTGTTTACGATCAACAGGTAGTACGTTATACTCATAAGTTTGCGCACGAACTTATCACGTTCATAATACTACGTGCTGAAGGCTTTGTCGCTAAAGTGTGGCTTATCAATGTGACGGTCCTGGCATTTCAAAGGCAGATCTTTAATGGCATTGAATTGAGCCGTTTCAGAGTCGTAGCTCTCAAGACAAGTCCCGCTTCGCATGTGCCCGCCGGTGAAGTCGCAGTGTTGGATAATCTGCAAGTGGTTATGCCTAATGTAATCCATCCATTGGTTCTGATACTCTTACCTTGCTACACGCAGCCGCGCAAATGGGCGGTTAACTGCCAATTACGCCCTCCACTTTACCCCTGTCACAAAACACGTTTCAGGAAGAACTTCATCTATAGAGCTAAGTAGCCGCTGTGTTAGTATACTAGTATTTGGGCCAGGAAAAAAAGTTGTTTTTTAGCAGAAATATAGAAAATTATAAAATATATAACAAACTTCAGTAAGCTGTTGTAAGTGAATTTCTATATATCAGCCGTTATTGCTCTATGTACTAGCTACTCTTCAACTAAAGGTTATGTCTGCGCGCTATGCAGCTCCTTAAGGGTCTAGCAGAATATCATTAGCGATAGAGCACTCGGATCCAATAAGCGCCGTATCCCTGCCACCGCTTTCAGAGCACGACAACTCGGCTCTGCATATTCTTTGTTTTATAATTAGCAATTATAAATTAGACCCAACAGCAAATTGAGCCTTGTATATTAATTATAGCATATAGATATGTATAAAACTAACAATCTTTTCAATAACCCCTCATATCTCTTATTGTGTTATTTAACACATCATTTATATCAATCATATCTCCCACGATTAAGCCGCTCGAAGACAAACTTATCACAACAGACTTGTCACAGCAATCTATAACGGCCAGCCTATAACAGCAAACTGCCAGTATGGCAAAGGCTAAAAATAGCCACAAAACTCGGGTTATTAAAGCAGACCTTGAATCGCAAACTTCGATTACGTCTGATTACAAGCGCAATGCAGTGTACTCCCCTAGCGAGTGGCTTTTAGAAACCCTTAGTTCGATTGCAGCTCTGGGCCTTGTGATTGCAATTGCAGCTATTTTCTGGTTTATGGATAACAAGCCTCTCTCTGCCTGGGATGGCCTTTTTTCTTTAAACGCAACAATTTCAATCCTGACAACTGCATACACTATAGCGCTGATGCAAGGAGTTAGCACATTTATTGGACAGGCCAAATGGCTTTACTTTAAAACTGAGCCTCGTAGGCTTGCTGACTTTGAAACATTTGATAAAGCAAGTCGCGATGTTTGGGGGTCTGTTCTGCTGCTTACCACTGTTAAGTGGAATCTAGCCACTTTTGGAGCAGTGATTATGATTTTGCGACTTTCTTTCTCGCCATTTGCGCAACAGGTGGTCCTGGTTGAGCAACGAGATGTCGTCTCCCCTGCCTCTAATAATGCCACCTTTGGATATGCATATAACTATAGTCGGACGGCAGCTCTTACAGCAGGCGTTAACTTCCAAGGTAAGCATCAGTCACAACTACCTTGGGTACCATACAGTAAATATAGCTGACAGGCCTCTGACTAGGGAACTGGCCTCAGGATGCTGGTATGCAGAGCGCCATCTTCCAGGGTCTGTTTGGTATTGATACTACAGAGCCTTTCAAATGCCCTGGAGCATGTCGCTGGCCCGGATCATATATGTCACTTGGGTTCAAGGCCGAGTGTAAGAATGTCACCCAACAAACATTGGACACAGAACACTGCGTCCAGGGGACCTATAATGGGACCTTATATCATGGGCCCGCATATTCACAGGCAACGGAGCAATGCAATATGACGACCCCGGGCGGAGTCATGCTCGGAACTCGCTACCAGCAAAACGAATTTGCGACAGAGTACTATATGAACGCAACCTCGCTGCTGTACTTTCCGGCTCCGGCTCAGACTGATCCGACACTAAACTTTTCCGAACTTACGCGATTTGGAATTTATAGATCGACCACGGACTCAAATTATACAAGGCATAATGACATCAACGTTACAGAATGCTCTCTCTATCTCACGGCCTATCAATACACGGATGCAAAGGCCAATGGTAGTGATTTTTCAATTACAAGGCGAGAGATTGATCTTGGTCCGGGAAATCCCTGGCTGGCCGTACCGTCGAAACCCGATGCTGAATACGATCAAGTAGCCACCGCCAATAACATAACATGGAATAATATCTCTGTTCCTGTGTTTGAAGTGGACTTTCCAAATCTCGAAGTCCTAGAAAATTTCTTCACGTCCCCTTCAATAATTAACGAGTTTGTTAGCGGGAGTTTTATAAATCCAAACATCGGCGTTTCCGCTGCTTTAACTGGCGATGTGGATCTGGGTGATCGGTTTGATGGAATGGCGACAGGCATGACAAACTATCTGCGGTATAGTATCGATAGCCAATTAGCACTTGGAGAGGTGCTCCAAAGTGAGCCTTTTGTTTCTATCCGCTGGTGGTACTATGCTGTCCCAGTTGTGATTGAAGCGCTTGCCATTTTATTTACCATTTTGAGCATTATTAGCAATCGCCGGAGTGGTAATATACCTCTATGGAAGTCTTCAACGCTTGCTATATTAGCTTGCCAGCATAATGAGCAGCTTGAGGTTTTGCAAACTACAGGCAAGGGGATTGATGAGATTGCAGCCGAGGCTAAAAACGCCAAGGTACAATTACAACCCAAAACAATGTGGATATGAATTTATAACATAGAACTATGTACATAGCGCAAGTAGCCGTCATTTTATTATAATATTTCAAGTTAACAGGCATCGGGGGCTTAGCGCTGTAAAGACACGGTGGGACGACAACACACCAGACAGCTACCGCAACTGGAAGCTCCCCTGGCTCTATGCCGCTGCGGTCAACCCAAAAACTACGGCCACATCTTCCACTGCGAAGAGACCTACTATTTCCTCTCAGAGAAATCTCAGAAAGCGAATAAACCCTGGGCCAATTACCTAGGCTCCGACGGATACACCGCTTTCAAGAAATTCATCACGGAGGCGCTCCCGTATGAAGGACCGACCCAAGCCCGCCCGGCCCCGTGCCTAACCCCCGAAGAACATACACACGGACCCACTCTCGCCGGCCCCCCCGTAGCCGGAATCACCCAGCCATTGGAAGAGCCCGGCAACCGGCAACCAGCAACGCAGCCGACTACAGGGACTAGAGACCCTATAACGCCGTGCAACTATAGAATTGAAGGCATTGAAGCCCCCAAGGCTAGCTGCCACGTCAGGGCACGCAGCAGCCAGCACACTAACCCCCGGAGGAACACAGGGACTGAGGCCCCCGAAGAAGACAGCCAACCACGCAACACAAGGCCCGAAGGCACTAAACAAGACGACTAGGGCACTAAGCCAACCGCCGAACCAAGGAACACAGGGCTCAAGTCCCTGAGCCGGTCGCCGCGAGCAGAGCTTACAGCGGCCGGCAAGCCAAAACGTTCAACCAACCTAGGGGCCCCGAGCCCTGAAGCATCAGCCATTGCGGCGTCAGCTACAGGTAGATTTCCCCTGTTCCCCTACGCTAGCTAACTAGGTCAGAAGCATAGGGCCCTTCCGGAACGAGTTCCAGGCAGCCTCCGTACGGCCAGTACCCTGGGGCACGACTTTCGAGAGGGTTTGACAGGGGCTACGTACCGATCGCTAGCGAGGCCGGAGCCTACAAGCCTGTTCAAAAGGACGCTATAACCACTGCCGGCAAGATATGGTACAGAAGGTCGAACCCGCTAGGCAGCCTGCCCTTGGCCTTCCAGCCCGGTCCAGCCCGGGCCTTGACGCCTCCGGCCGGCTGCCTCGCATCTGCTCTTCCTCACAGGTCCTCCGAGCTCTCGGACGGGCTCGGCTACTAGAATTGGGCTCGCGGTCCAATTCCTATTTTCCGCAAAATGAATTTGTATGCAAAATCAGTCAAATCGACTCACGGCCATACGAAAAATAAACCAAACTAGCCAGATTTTTCGAAATCGGCCTGCGAGCAAGAAATCGGCCTGCGAGGAGGAAGTCAGCTACCTTATAGCTACCCTGGAACCCGAGACCTACCCTGGAGCTCTACAGCCCACCATATAGGTTAAATAACTATAGTCTTTCTTTTATAGATGATGGTTACTAGGTAGTTGTAACGAGTTCATGAAAAATAAATAGCTTTTATCTCTCATTTTGCTTTGATATATATATATCATTTGGGATTTCTGAGTAGGTATGTTTTGGCAATATTGCCTATGAAAAGAGACGGAACTCAAAATTATCCGAGACTATCAGAGGTAGACTTTATATATAATCGTGAGAGATGGAACTTATTTTCTGTGTTCTGGTTGTCATATTATTTAAACGTATGTGGCGACGACCTTTCGGAAACATGTTTTCAATGAGGGTGATAAGATATGGGGAGCATGGTATACTCTTGCTGTGGGCGTGCAGTGTAAAATATTAAGCAAAGTGCTAATGTGTGCAGCCTTTGCTCGCTCATGCTTACTATGTATATAAAATCTATCAACGGCTACACATTAAAAGGCGGATTGACGTTGCTTTAACCTCTTGATAACGCCCTTCGATCTAACTCTGGCGATTGAGACCGAATAACGCCCTTTGATCTAAGTCTGGAGATTGAAATCGAAGACGTGACGCTTAGCGCGATGCAAAGATTGGCTGGATTCCGGAATAGCGTCGTAAAGTGGCCCGCGCGGGTGGCTGCCGCAACAACTGGGGCTGGGACCCACGAGATAAAAGCTGCAAGCCGAGGATCCACACGAATTTTTCGAAAACATGCACAATATGACGGAATGGTGGAATGAATGATAAAAAGCTCCTTTTAGAAAAGTTTGATAGGTGATGAGAAAGTTAGAATCGTGCATAAAAAATATGTTGAGCCTGGACGCTGAAATAGGCGAATGTCTTGCGCGCTTCGGGATTTTGCTTAAACTTGTTGCGTAACTGTACGGTATATATATTTGGTGCTACCGCGGGGGCAGTAAAGGATACTGAAAGATGAAGAGCAACAGAGTGATACAAGTGATATAAAGGGGCAGAGCTGTGGGATAATAGTCTCGGAAACCATACTGATAGGAGCGCGAGGAAGATTAGGTCTGACCCTGCCCCTAAGTCGGATGAAGATGCCAAAATTAATTCATATTGGGACTAGCATCCTATAACTAGGAGCCATGTTAAAAAAAATAATTAGTTACCAAGTGGCATTAGAAGACATGGAAGCTGATGGTAGCAGTTCTACAGCAAACAGGCCAGTTATCATTGCAAGGTATACTCATTTACCACGAGAGGGAACTCCTCTGCTTCTATATACACTAATCTAAAATTGTCTCGTATTTGTATCCCACTGTATCTACTTTCCTCCACTTCTTCGGATCCTACTTTCAATATCCGTTACCTAACGACATCCTGACTGTATCACCAACTTAGCGTGTTGTGTAGCCAAGTACGTTGCAATAATAGAGGGGCCGATTCGGAGACTTTTCTCAAAAATTGTCGGCTTGAGCTACACTTGAGCTTTCTCTCTGTTTTCAAATAACTCACAGCAGCTCTCCCCTTTCAACTATCTATACAATGCCAACACCATAATCACTCGCCAAAATTACCAGGGAACTGCGCAGTCAGGGCCAACCATTAGCCCTTATGCGCACAACGCGGCATTGTCCAAGCCACAAATCAGGCTCAGCTCCCAACAGCACGCATAAAAGCTATTAGTAACCGTGCATTTGAAATTTCAATTATCCCACCAAAGTAAATTCAGCAGCTAGTTCTAGTTCCGACGTTTATTTCTCCGCCTTCTGATTGGCGGGGCTGGGTGGCCATCAAGGTTCTCACCATAGAGCCAGGACTTTTTGTGTGACCATCAAGGTTCTCAGCCGCAGTCGCCGACAAAATGGGAAAAAAGAGGGAAAAAGATGATTCCATAATAAATCAAGTCGCTTTATCTCATCACGCAATCCGTGGTGGGGAAGTATCAAAATATCACCCTCCTCCTCGTTTTGTGCGTGTCACAGACCTCGCACTTAGTAGAAATCGTTGGAAATGCGCAAGTGTAACCCAAAAGTCTTAAATATAAAAAAGTGTCTCAGTTGGCCGCACATGATGCTTCAGCTCCAGGGCCAAGCCAACAACGACTGGCCAGCCTTCTTATAATAACCCAGGCCCCGAACCCCTTGCTTGACTCTGTTTAACGTGAGATGTTGCCACCCCCAAAGCCTTATCGCAGGGAGGCGTGTGAAGCTGCCTTCGGTGTCCAAGCCTGGCCATCACGGTTCTCAAGCTACTTGAAATTATCAGCGCAGACTCGGCTCCAAGCCATCCGCGCGCTCCAATAACGTTGCGAAGAAGCCAAAAGTCTTCTCCACTAAACGGATACACTCTGGAGACCTTGAGCCGTGACCCGTTTGTTGGCCAGCCTTGTCACTGGCATGCGGTGCGGGCGCCCTTTTAAGCTATTGGTTCGCTCAAACTATAGAAAGGGATCCGCTGGCTCGCTTGGCTGAATTCACCTCGTGTCTGCACTTCAAATACTCTCGCATCCCACCTTCTTTTTTTTTTCATCGGTCGAGTTATCATCTCATTTGCTTTCCAAATTCTACCGTCGCTGGTCTCCTATTGAGCACTCGAGCTTTGAGCAACCATGGCGGACACAGATTTCAACCCTCAGTCTGTCGACCTCGACTCGGCCGACCCCCGAGATATCATCTGTTACCTCAACGCGGGCGGCAACGAGTACAATGGACGGCTCGGCGTGCGTATTTCGGCTCTCTTTGTCATTATGATTGTCTCCACGGCAGTAACATTTTTCCCCGTCTTGGCTACCCGCGTTCGACGCCTGCGTATTCCCCTCTATGTCTACCTCTTTGCCCGCTACTTTGGCGCTGGTGTTATTATCGCCACAGCCTTCGTCCACCTCCTTGATCCGGCTTACGGGGAAATTGGACCGGCCAGCTGTGTCGGCATGACTGGCGGTTGGGCTCAATACAGTTGGCCGCCTGCCATAGCCCTGACTTCAGCTATGCTCATCTTCTTGATGGACTTCTTGGCTGAGTACTACGTCGACAGAAAATTCAAGCTGGCCCATGTTGAAGTTGAAGACACCATCACTACCAACCATCATGGTCACAGCCACCAGGGACTTCATTCAGCCGACCAGGACGGCGCTATTCCTCCTCTCGCTCCAAAGGGCAACGAACAAGTAATGGATCGTGCCCCTAGCGACAAGCCTAGCGATGATTTCGACGTAGAGGAACTCAAGGGTCTTGAGGGCGATTCAGCGAAAGTAGCCTTCGGCTTTCAGTCTCAGATTGCGGCGTTCTTGATTCTCGAGTTTGGTGTTCTCTTCCACAGTGTCATCATCGGCCTTAACCTCGGTGTTGCTGGCGATGAATTCAATACTCTGTATCCAGTCCTCGTCTTCCACCAGTCCTTCGAAGGTCTGGGTATTGGCGCCCGTCTGAGTGTTATCCCCTTCCCTAGGCGCTATAAGTGGATGCCTTGGGCTCTTTGCGCTGCTTACGGATTGACGACTCCTATTGCCATTGCCATCGGTCTCGGTTTACGAACTACCTACAACAGTGGCTCCTACACCGCCAACGTCGTATCTGGCGTCCTCGACTCTATTTCCGCTGGTATCCTTATCTACACTGGCTTCGTCGAGATGATTGCGCGCGACTTCCTCTTCAACCCTTATCGCACGCAAGACAAGAAGCGCCTGGCATTCATGCTTGTTTCCCTGTATCTCGGTACAGCAATCATGGCACTGCTGGGAAAGTGGGCTTAAAGGCGGGTGAGAGCATGAAGAATAGGATGGAAAAATGGCTACAGGAAGAGAATATGATACCCATGGCGAGGATTAGAGAATACATGCACAAAGCATGTAATAACTGTCAAATTATTTCCAGTTTATATCAACAGGGAGCAGCACTCAGATTGTATAGCCCCTCTGCATTTATTGGTCTAAAAATTGGGATTTGATGCATTTAGAGCACTTTCAATTGGTGCATCGCGCTTTTTATATATTTTTGTTACATTGATAGACATATATGTACTTTTTTTTTATAATTTGAGTCGCATCATATATCATTTATATAATTTAAATAGTGTAAATGAGCTTCCCTGCGCTGACTTTGCCTTGGCGCAGCTCCTCCAGGCCCACCAAGACGCCCTCAAGGCCGCTGCCGCCGCGGTTGACTTCAATTTTGGGAGCCTTGACCTTGCCTTCTTGGAGCAGCTTCTCTGACAGGTCCCTAAACTTCTTTGCGAATTCGTTGTCTTCAGGTCGGCCTTCGCTGCTAAGACCTCTCTGGAATGGTGTTCCAAAGACGCTGTAAGCCATAGTTACAGCAGCTTCAATGTTGGGGTTGATGGCGTGAATTTCGTCGACGTTGACAGGAAGGAGCAGGCCCAACTTTCCACCCTTTGGCGAAATGGCGGCTGCGCTGATCTTTACTGAGTTTGCCTCAGAGATACAGTCCCAGGCAAGGGTCAGCTCGCCGCCAGCAGCATCAATAATATCTCCGATAACAGTGGGTGAGTTGTAATCGAAGACGGCGTCGGCTCCTAGAGACTTTAGGTAGTCAAAGTTTCGTGGGCTAGAAGTTGTGATGACCTTGTATCCGGAGAGCTTGGCGTACTGGATACCCCAAAGGCCAGATGCAGTGCTTCCACCGTAGATGAGAATTGGGGTGTTTGTAGTTATGGGATTTGTTGGCAGCTGCAGCTTCAGGCTTTGGTATAGACCTTGGCCCTAAATGGTGTGCAGAGGACAGGCATAATATTAGCAAACCGAGAATCAGAGATTGTGAGTGTCCAATAGACCTAATTCAACTTACAACTGTGAAAACTGAGACTCCCAGAGTTGCTCCCTCTTCATCGCTTAAGGGGTTGTGGAATTGGATATCAGCCTGAGTGAGCAAGTACTCTCCGTACGAGCCATCCTCTTTCTGAAGAATATTTCTACAGTTTTCGTGTTAGTTCCCGATGAAAGCTTCTCACTAGCATATCTGTTCTCTTGAAATAAACAAAGGTCAGAGCATGAGGACTTACGCTCCGGGACTGAGACCAGCAATTCTATCGCCAACCTTGAAGTTGGTAACCCCAGCACCGACCTCGACGACCTCGCCCGCAAAATCGCATCCGAGTTTTGTGCCAATTGTTTCCTCCTTATCGTTGTGAAGGCTCTTCCAGTCAGTAGGATTGATGGAAACAGCCTTTGTCTTGACAATTACGTGGCCATCGCGAACTTTCGGGGTCTGTGTCTCTTTGATAACTCCCTTACCCGAAGCCTCCTTAATAATAGCCTTGCTCGTCTGAGGTGCGCCCATGATGATATAGTTACTGGGAGTAGAGTATGGTCTTAGGTGAAACGGTGAATTGCTCGGTTTAGATAAAGAAGTAAGTATGCTCAATGGTCTACGAAAAGAACTTGCGACATGTTTCATCTTATACATTTTCTGCGGGCGGAGTAATAACTCATCACACCGAATCGTGCGGTGGATCTGATAGCTGGGGGGTAGTTGGTTGCGTGACGGCCCGCCCAAGGATGGTGTAGATGACGCTATATTTCTAAGCAATTTGCCGAGGTGGTTTAGATTAGGAAGCAAGAAAACAGATCTAGCGAATATGTTGACATATTCGCGGTCAGCCACCAAAAAAAAAAAAAAGATAATAACGAAAAGAAGCGCCACTAATAGCTTTTTAACAAATTTGAATCTCGATACTATTGGCCACTCATCATTGCCTAGATCTAGTAATTAACAATCAATTGAGATAACACTAGTTGTGATGCGCGATTGTACGCCACTAACAATACTGACCGACAAGCATTTGCCGTGGTTAACGTTGACTGCAACCCCTCTTCTTTGGCTAAATCTCTAATTCTCTAAATGAAAATCTGACAGTCTGAGTTTGGAGGATAGATCCGATGGCGGGGAAATATGTCGCATTACAAATGAGTTGACTGTTACAGTATTATTCAACCATGGATTACTCAGTCAGAATTTAATCAGTCAGCCAAAGTCTCTTTCGGCCTCTTATCTCCTAGCAGTTTCGGCGTTTCGGCAAGAACTATAATAGTGGGTACCTATATATCGTTTGTGCCGCCGTGGTATCGGAGTGAAATATATTCCCCCGCATAACACCGCGTATTTCGTATCACATACAGTAAGTATAGTAAGATACAGTTGGATCAATTATTCCCTCTCTTACTCCGTAAGTCCGCATTGAACATCCAAACGACGAAATTTCTTCCTGATTGGGCTTGGGTATCCCGCGGGCTTCGGATAGAAAAAAATTGGGCAGCTTTCTCATGAAATTCTAGTTGAAGATGATGGTGATTCGACTCACCCGATACTAGTTGAATGGACTACGCGGCAAGTGAAGGAAAGCTTCGGCTGGTATTAAAGTGACCTATGCTTGACTATTGCCGATATCGTCCATTCCCTTTGAACTTATATCGATATATCTGTAACATTTCTGCGTCGATTACTTCAAGGAGCGACGCGGCAAAGTATCAATCTTCTAATAGATATAGAGAGAAACTTTTGGCGCCATGAGTTGGCCACCCTTCTCATTGAACAACCGTCGTTTGTGTTTATAATAATGTAATGAGAATAGCACATAAATAACAAAGATCATTAGTGTTGATATATGAACTTGAGAATATTTCGAATAAGACAAAGCCATTTCTATTCATTTGCACAAGGTGGCGTTAGTTGCCATGAGGATTATTATCGCATTCCTCTACTTGGGTGTTGCATGGACATAACCTGTAGTAACGATTCTTAACTAGAAAGTAGTTTGTAGAATTGAAAGATGCAAAGACTTAGGTTGATATAGTGACATCTTTCGATATGTTCACAGTCATAATTACATATCTACTTGACCTATAGCTCGCATTCTCGATAAATTACCTAAGTAGTGAGGAATACAGCTTGTATGCATTTTTTCGCTTATTGTAGAAACTGCTAGCATATTGCTACAAACATTCAAAATCTATCCATCACGTGCGGGCAATATTTTATTTGCCATTCAGCTGAATTGTCAAAAAATACTAATCTGTCAGGAGGGCTGCCAAATATCGGGTGTATCCGGGTGGAGCGCAGGACCAAGCGCCGCCCCTAATGTAGCGGAAAATTAATAACCTGTGGCTACCGTCGATTAGACCCATCCATGGTTCCCTGTACTGCCTGCTAGGCCTACCTCTCTATTACAGCGAATGAAGGCTCGCTGGATAGCTGATGATCTGAATGTTGGGATTGCCACAGACTGAACGCAGCGTATTGGATTTTTTTCGGAACAGAAATAAATTCAATTGCAGAGGATTTTTCAATACTTTAGGGAATCTCATTCTCTGTCAAATTTACTACCGTAAACTTCGTATTTTGTTCCGTAACTTTTTCGTTGATTATAACTGCCCGTGAGTTCCACTTTTACGGCGCAGCTCCCGCGACGGCCGGGCGTTAAAAATCTCGAAAATGGCCGAACAATCGGAACAGTCTAATTGCCCCTAATCATAGCAATTTTAATGAAGGAGAAAGAAAAAATCCCGACAATAGGGGCTGTTGGAAAAAAGAGTAAGGAGCTACGTTTGTGCTATTAGAAGAGTTTGTGATTTTGGGAGTGTAATGTCAGTACATGTGGGTTTTATGGCGCTCCCGTGATTGTAGTATATAGCCAATAATAATGCTGCTATTCAAACTCAATTTGAGCAAAATTGAGATATGAACGAATATTATGCTGAAATTCTCCTCAAATGAAATCAATAAGCTTAAATATTTGGAATCCCCTAGGTGACGTCACTTGATCGCTATGACACATCATCGGAAAGCCCGAGTCAGCGCTCCGTAAAGCCTCTCTTTATAACATGCATGCTTCTTGGCTTCAGCAACTCGGCGGGTACTTTATTTTGTACAAACTAATTCCAACATGATAGCTCGAGGTCATATGCGCCGAAACGCTAGTCAACTCACAACTTCGATAGATACAACTAAACTCTTCAAAGCCCTAACGTCTTTTCACCCAACCAACAGATTCTATAGCATTGAGCCCAGGGTAAAGAAAGGTAATAAGAGTATCCTTTTCATTAATAGCCTTAATCTAACGTCACCTTCAGTTGATGAAAAGCCTTCACTAACACAAGCTTCTTAACAGACACCAAAAAAAAGCGCGTTGTGATTCTGGGCTCTGGATGGGCAGGATATAGCTTTGCTCGCACTCTCGACCCATCAAAGTACGAAAGAATTGTTATCTCACCTCGCAGTTACTTTGTTTTCACGCCGTTGCTGGCTTCAACATCAGTGGGCACCCTTGAATTTCGTGCTATCTTAGAGCCCGTCCGTCGTGCGCCAGGAGGCCTGCGCTTCTATCAAGGCTGGGCTGACGATGTCGACTTTTCTCGGAAAGTTATCCGTGTTGAGGCCAATGCTATTGATACACTCCAGCACGACTTGTCGCCCGTATCAGCCTCTACAGCTGCGAGCCAAGTAGCGACAGACACCCGCCCACCCAAGGGAGAGATTTTCGATGTAGAGTACGACAAGCTTGTCATCGCTGTCGGTGCTTACAGCCAGACGTTTGGTATAGCAGGTGTGCGAGAACACGCGCATTTTCTACGAGACATTGGCGATGCGCGACGCATCCGGTTGCGGGTGCTCTCTCTTTTCGAGCAGTGTTCGTATCCGACTTCCCCAGGCGGCAAAGATAGCAAAACAGCTGGGCAGCCTCTCACTGAAGAAGAAAAGAAATCACTCCTTCACTTCGTCATTGTTGGCGGCGGACCGACGGGAATTGAGTTTGCAGCGGAACTGCACGACCTGATTCATGAGGATCTGAGCAGATTCTACCCCGAGTTGATGCCACTGGTGCGCATTACCGTTTACGATGTTGCACCCAAAGTACTGCCCATGTTTGATAAAGCACTGGCGCAGTATGCAATGGAAGTATTTGCGAGGCAGGGCATCGAGGTCCGTACTGAGCATCACCTTGAAGGAATAAGGGTAGCCGACGGGAGCCTCGGAAGCGCGCACGGTGGCCTGAGCATCAAGATTAAAGAATACGGCGACAAAGAGATTGAATCTGGTTTAGTTGTCTGGAGCACAGGACTAATGCAGAATCCGTTTGTGGAACAAATGGTCAACAAACAGTTCACAAGTGTCGATGAGGCAGAGGCTCCAAGAAACCATCTCTTGAAAGACCCCAGAACGGGTGGTATCGTCACAGATGGCTTTCTACGGGCCCGTATAACTGATAGCAAGATCAATGAATCCAATGTGACTGCTGAATCCACGGCGGCTCCAGTCTTGTCAGATGTGTTTGTGATTGGTGATTGCGCGGTCGTGGAGGGTAACGAGTCGTTGCCCAAAACAGCCCAAGTCGCCTCTCAACAAGCAGCGCATCTAGCGAGGCAACTCAACAAAAGCACGGACAATTCTATTGATGTCAAGAGTGCTTGGAAACCATTCAAGTTCCGAAACTGGGGCACGTTAACATACCTTGGCGGTTGGAAGGCGATACATCAAAGCTCTGCCGATACATTACGCGGCTGGGTAGCATGGATAGTATGGCGGGGAGCATATCTGACGAGGAGTATGAGCGTGCGAAATAAGCTTATGGTGCCTGTATATTGGTTCGTATCTTGGGTATTTGGGCGAGACATATCACGGTTCTGAGGAGATAGGAAAAGTTTTCACATGTATTATAAAAGACAGCTCGTATGCTGAGCATTAAACACACCACTTTACTTAGTCGACAAGAAAGAAAAAAATTGAATAACTTGCAAATATATATTCAACTAGTCCATTATTTCCGTATTCAATCTGTGTACATGTAGCTCATGGTATGAGTTCTGCGATGCAAGGGCTACTTAGCTGAATTATGAGTTCACTAATAAAACATTATTTATTACAAGGTCTTATCTCGTTTTAGTAAGCTTCATCACGATATTCTGGCTGATTCACATGTAGATTTATAAAAGTGTGCCCATCTTTCAGTTTTTAATTTAGCATATACTATCTTGATGCGACCCATGCAATATTATCAGCTGCAGCTCGAACATACATTGCATGGAACACGTAGATCATAACTTTAATGAGCTATCATTTAAATCTTGAAATCAGTAGCATAGACCTTTAATCTGCTTATCGGTAGGGTTACTTTCGGAACAAACAAGATCTGGGTATTGTATGCAAGTTGTAGAGGGCGTTAATTTAGCTTCGATTGCTACCTCTTATCGTAAGGGAGCAGATCTCGGAGAATGTTATGCATCTCTTGCATCAATGATGTCCTTTAGATAGGCGACCTTGTCACAATTGGCTGACTAGGCAGAGTAAATACCATATTTAGCAACAAACCTAACGGAAATATCTTGATTGAAAAGCTGTGGATATGTCGGGCATATCGGAATCACATAGCCCGAGATACGGCCAGAGACTACTCTAGGTAATTGCCGTGGACATTCGATTCCGGCGCACATGACGATCTCTGCGTCACCGGCTATTATCATCCCTGCATATCTTTTCTCCTTAGCCTCTCCCCACACTCCGCTACGCTGAAGAGGCAAGATTGGCAGATTGATGAACATGTCATTCGCTCAACATTTTGCAGGTATGTATACAGAAACTATATTACGTACAAACTGTGTAAACCTAACAAGGTATCATTGAGAGATACGCTCTTTTGTTTTCGTTACATGTAAATAGCGCGCTCAGCCGCATGATATTTTTTGGGTCGGATGACATGCCATGCACCCATAGCACGCAACAGCATCCGGGATGTCTTATCTTTGCAACAAAGTCAATCGCCTCCTCCATAGGCCATGTAGATACAAGGGTGTGTATCTGTGAGGAGAGAGCGGGGTTTGGTATCGGGGTAGGACTGGATGTAACCACATACTATTTAAGAGATAGGATTGATCAACCAGTTCAGACGAATTTCACTTTTTCAAATTCGGATTTACGTAGTGAGAGTGTATTCTACTTCGTAGTTCCTCTTATCTTTCTAAGCGAGGTTCAAAATGGCTGGCGACGCGACAGAAAAGACTGACAAGGTCGACCATGAGCTTCCTCGCTCTATGGTCGTCGTTGAGAAGGGAGAGGTGGTCGAAATTGATGCTGACGAGGCTCTTCACGCCGTTGCTGGCCTAGATGCTGCCACTCTACAGCTTGACGAGGAGGCGGAGCGACGTTTATTGCGCAAAATCGATATGAGTCTTATGCCCGTTAGTTATGACATTTGTTCAATGGTTTGTTAGTAGGCTAACCATCAACTCCTAGCTAATGTGTATTATTTACGGCCTCAATTACCTTGATAGTGAGAATTATGATACGCTAAATGTGATTACTATGTGTTACAGCATCTGACACTCGATAGAAACGACGTTATCATATGCTAGTATCATGGGCTTGAAAACCGATCTCAAACTTGTTGGCGACAACTACCAGTGGCTGTCAAGCTTATTTTATTTCGGTAAGCAGTTTCTTCGTATTCTCTGGAGATAGCTGGCTGATTTCTTTGCAAAGGATATCTTGGTTGGGAGTTTCCCACAAATCGCCTCTTACAGCGTTTACCCCTCGCGAAGTATTCCGCTTTCAACATCATCATGTGGGGACTTGTCCTTGCTTTATTTGCTACCACTGAGAATTTCGGAGGAGCTGTCGTTATTCGCTTGTTTCTGGGAGTTTTTGAGGCGGCTGTTACACCTGGATTCACCTTATTTGTATCGCAGGTATGACTCAGCTTCCTGCTGCCGAACGAAAGTGAAGATGGATGCTAATACTTTGCGTAGTGGTATACTAAAAAGGAACAAGGATTTAGAACCAGTATATGGTTCAGTTTCAATGGCTTTGTATGACAACTAATTACCACCCCCATTTCCTTTTTGTAGTATTATTGCTGACATTGCCGAAGGCTCAAATTTTTGGCGGCTTGGTAGCATATGGCTTCGCTCGCGGTGCTTCTATCCATGGATTTTCGATTGCTCCTTGGAAAGCAATTTTCATCTTTACTGGAGTATTAACAAGCACTATGGGCATAATCTTTCTTTTCATCATGCCTGATAATCAACTAAACGCAAGATTTCTTACTAAAGAAGAGCGCGTGTTGGCTGTCCACCGAATCAAAGTTAACGAACAGGGTATCGGAAATAAGCACTTTAAATGGTACCAGGTGAAGGAAGCTTTAACAGATCCTATCGTGTGGGGCTTTGTTTTGTATGCGCTGCTTTCTGATATTCCCAATGGCGGAATCTCCAACTTCTTCAGTCAACTCATCGTCTCATTCGGCTATACCCCCGAGCAGAGCTTACTCTATGGAACTCCTGGTGGAGCAGTTGAAGTCGTCAGCTTGCTGCTTTGCGGATTTTTAGGGGATCGACTTGGGAGTCGACTCTTAGTATCTATGGCCTCCCTCATGCTGGCCATGGTTGGCATGATCATGATTGTTGCTGTTCCACTAGATAAACCAGCTGCTAGACTAGCTGGTTACTATCTCACACAGGTAAATATGCAGCGAAGAGGAAGATGAATAATATACTAACATCATACAGGCAGACGCGGCTCCTTTCGTTGCAATTTTATCCTTAATATCTACAAACATAGCTGGTAAGAATTACAATCATTTGCCCCTCTTTAATTCCCTTATTGATGCGTCAATAGGATGGACCAAGAAGACAACGGTGGCGGCAATGTATTTGGTAGCCTACTGCGTTGGGAATATTATTGGTAAGTACTATACCCACAGCATTGTCATCACATTGCTGATCTTTGTTCAGGACCCCAGACATTTCGACCGAAGGATGCTCCCGAGTACCGGCCAGGCGAGATTACCATCTTGGTTTGCTGGGCACTATGTCTCGTAGACCTTGTTTTTATATGGTGGTACTACCGCCGACAAAATGCGAAGAAGCACCTCGTACGGGCAGATCCGTCCTACACAAGAATTGAGAATCAAGAGTTTCTCGATTTGACGGATAGGGAAAATGCCGAATTTAGCTACTCGCTATAGAATCATTACACCAGGGCTTGACAAATACAGCTTACCAACCGTGCCGAGTTACGCGTTAATGAAGACCCTACAGGAGCAGTTTAAACGCTTAGAGTTAATTACCCTGACCAACTATACTCTCCCTGCATGGCACTTCCCCCGTTTCTAAATTTCCATAGGCAACGAAAATGCGCTAAAAGCTTATTATCTGTCATCGTTGACCCAATTTAGATTATTAAATCTTTGTTGCCTCATTGACACCCGAATAGTGCTCGCATTATCCTAACTGGTCGCGACACATTATACGCATTTGGCTTTTGTAGAAATATACGAGGCATTCAACCTAGTTAGGCACGCCAGCTAAACTACGGAGTTCTCTTACGAGCAGCCCTTTTTAGCGAATAACGCGAGTTTTGGAAGAAGAAGAACCATGTCGAGTAAATCGTCTGATTCGGGACTTACATAGGCCAAATTTACTGATAAGATCGGCTTTGGCCCATAATACACGTTAATTCCGTGAAGCCGGCGGCGATAAAGATTAGGTGAGCAGCCACATCAAAGTAGCTCCTCCTGGTGCCCAACTCTGAAGTCCTAAATGCATATATATAAGCTGTGCATGAAGATCTTTCTCAAAAGTAACCCCTCAAAGCTTTAAAATTATAACCCTCAGCTTGGATATAGAAAACTTTTACATCCGCGCTTTAACGGACTCGACTATATAATGGGTTCTATCACAACTGGCCCCGAGTTCCACACTGAGCCTCCCCCAGGAGCTTCTTCGGCCTCAACAATCGAGCAAGATGCGCCGGCCCTCCTAGGATTGCATCGCGAGGCCCCCAATCTCTACATATATACAGCTTCTTCGACCGGTTTTGAAGCATTGAATCGAATCAACGATAGGTCTGTCACAACTCTGCCTATAGCTACAGTGCGCCCCACGGATGAAACCGAAGTTGCTACAGCGGTGCGATACATCTCCCAGAATGGACTGAGTTTGGCAATTCGAAATTCTGGGGTCGACCAAGGAGGCAGGAGCCGTGCCTTTGGGCCCAAAGATGTCTCGCTTGATGTTCGATCCCTAGATAAAATGGTCTTGTCCGCGGATCGGCAACACGTAACTGTTGATGGAGGAGTGTCATCCGAAAGATTGCTGAAGTTCCTAGACGACCATAGTCTTGCAACGCCGACCCCTCTTTCTCCTGTAGTTGGTTATGTCGGCTTTGCCTGCGGTGGTGGCTATAGCTCATGGAATGGTACTATGGGCCTAGCTGCGGACAATATCCTTGGTGGAAGGGTTGTCTTGGCTGATGGGCGTGTTGTGGACACAGAAGACGCCGGCTGTGACCCCGATCTACTCTGGACGCTTCGTGGTGGCGGAGCTGGTGTTGTTGGGGTAGTTTCTTCTCTCCGCGTTCGTGTACACCGTCGCCCAACCCTTCTAGGTGGTCTTGTTGCATTCCCCCAGAAAGAGACGGCTCAAATCACAGAGAAACTCGCCAAGCTATATGCGTGGAAGAAGCCTAATAAGCTTGTGGCCGATGTAGGCGTCGTGAATCCACCGGGGAGCGGAGGATTGTTCTTTTTCCTTTTCGTCTGGGCGCTGGACGAAGACCACAGCGATCTTGATGAGGCAGAAGATTATCTTCAGCGCATGCTGGGATTTGGGACTGTGGTGGCCAATACAGTCAAAGAAAGTAAGCTCAACTAGCACTCTCTCTCCCACAATTGGAAACGCTAATCACTCAATCGTAGCTACGCCGTATGGATTTACAATGTCGGTTCAGAACCCTGAACTTTTCGCAGAGGTCATATTTTTCCGAAAGACAGTCTCAGTTCCTGTCTGGTCCGAAGAGCTTGGCCGCATCCTATCAGAGCCCCTACCAAACTCCACATCAATCATTGTCATCCACGATAGGCATGGCACGGGCACACGAGGTTTTGATTCCACGCCCATAAGTGACGGAGCCTTTTTGAATCGTGAACCACACGTAATGCTCGGAATTTTCTCTGCGGCACCTCCAAATGATGAAGAGGGGCTGAAAAATTCAGATGCGTGGGTGAATAAGGTCTTTAATGGCATTCATGCGGCGGGGCTTGCTATGCCTCAGAAGTATATCAACTTCTCTCCGCCTCATAAGGGTGACGGTATTCATTACTATGGAGTTGATGGCCTTGCTCGAATCAGATCTATCAAGAGCCGACTCGACCCCTCAAATCTATTCGCAAAGAGTACACCTGACTTAGCATAGATCGAAGATCAATGAGCTGTCGATTTCACTCACTGTATGGTAATGTTTGCCGATGATCATGTTATGCCTATTTCAAGTCTTGCTTCCAAAATCTAATTCGCTATATCCTGCTGTTTTTTCTTCCCGCCTGACGTGATAATCTCAGTCTCAGCCATGATTTTAGTCGGTGCCTATGGACACAACATGGTTTGAGTAGGCCTATAACGTAAATCTCGAGTCATACACCGGCTAAAGTCTGCCTCCTCATCAATTGATAGCCATGTCAGCTAGTCCTTGTATGTACAATAGTGTGCCGATCATGTAGTCCGAAATGTAAAGAATGGATCTTAGCTATCGTTGTCTCATACTCTAGTATCACGGTTTACGGACAATTTTGGCCTTGCCACTCTAAAGAGCAAACCCCAGCCCAACAGACTACTTGGAAATTTGGCCCAGGTTTGAGCGGTTCGTAGACCTGATAGTCATATCTCTGCAAGCAAACGATGAAAATCACTACCAGAACCCTCCTAAAATATGTGAAAGCAATTATATGATAGTTAAGAATTGCCAAACTTTCGATTTATTCGAGAAATGGTGGTTATAAGAGAGCTTAACGGAGAGCTTTACGCTTTTTGCGTCGCAAGATCCGGCCAGTTGCGTGCCCCTCGCTTCCCGGGATTAATCGTGGGGATAGGCATGCGTGCGGGGAAGCATCTAAATTAGGTGCCTCATGTGCGGAGTTGGCACTGACAGATATCTGTTCCAGAATACACAAAGCCTCGATATGAAGATGAGCTCCAATCTCCGACAGCGCGATTGTTCTAGTAATTAGTTATCGTCTACCAGTCGTTGTACTTGTGTATAAATAACGGCAGCTTGCTTGTGAATGAAGCAGCTAAACCCCAAGCCCTCAAGAACCATGATGTCAAAACTGCCAAACGATTACTTGGAAAGAGTCTATGCTGGAGTACTTGGGAAGCTTATTGGCGTATATGTTGGACGTCCATTCGAAAATTGGACGCATCAGAGAATAGTTGAAGAGCTCGGGCATATTCGCGGCTATGTTCATGAAAAATTCGGCGATCCTCTCGTCGTTACCGACGATGATGTCTCGGGCACATTTCAGTTTATTCGAGCTTTAGAGGAACATAGCTACTCTCCTGATATTTCATCTGAAGAAATTGGCAAATCGTGGCTAAATAATGTTATTGAGAATCGCACTATATTCTGGTGGGGTGGCAGAGGCATGTCAACGGAGCATACTGCTTTCTTAAATTTGAAGCGAGGAATAGCGGCGCCTCTTAGTGGCGCGATACAGACAAATGGGCGGACCGTTGCCGAACAAATAGGCGCGCAAATCTTTATTGATGGCTGGGCTTTGGTAGCTCCAGGGAACCCTAGTCTTGCAGCCAAGTTTGCTCGTGCTGCCGGCTCAGTCAGTCATGACGGAGAGTCTGTATATGCTGCTCAGCTGTGGGCTGCAATGGAGTCAGAAGCCTTCATATCACAGGATATCAATCACCTTCTTGATATTGGCCTTTCGACAGTTCCTGAAGACTCTCTTGTTGCTCGTGTGATAAGAAATGTTCGGAAATGGGTCGCAGAAGATGGGGATTGGATGAAAACGCGCCAGCGTATAGAGGAAACATACGGATACGATAAATTTCATGGCATCTGCCATGTAATTCCCAATCATGCCGTCATGATAATGACTGTGCTCTATGCTAGTAACAATTTCGATGAGGCTATGCACATTATTAATACTTGCGGCTGGGATACTGATTGCAACTCAGGTAACGTGGGCTGCCTCGTTGCCACCATGCTCGGCCTCTCTGCGTTTCAAGGGAAATATGACTGGCGGGGTCCATTGGCAGATCGTGCTCTGATTTCTAGCGCAGATGGTGGATATTCCATTAACAATGCTGCCCGGATTGCATATGATATTACAAACATCGGCCGACAGCTGGCTGGCCAGGAAATGCTTGAACCCCCAAAGGGCGGCGCTCAGTTTCATTTTAGCCTCCCGGGAAGTGTTCAGGGGTTTCAACTTTCATGGCCGTTTGGTACTATGCAAGGCGCTTCAGCTATGCTGCAGCAACGGACTAACAGATCCCAGGGCCCTGGATTGGCTGTGGACGTGGAAAATGTAAGTAGGGAAACGGATCAGATTGAGATCCTTACCCAGACATTTACACCGAAAGAGGTCCGATATATGAAGATTTATGAGTTGATGGCATCGCCCCTCTTGTATCCAGGTCAGACAGTTACAGCAAAAATATACACCAGCGACGAAGGAGACAGCCAGATAGTCGTTGGACTGAGGCTGAAAGTATATGGTCGAAATGATGAACTGGTCGCGGTTGATGGGCCTTCTGTCATACTTCGCCCTGGGGAGACCCAGACTCTGGTGTGGAAAATCCCAGATAAAATGGACAGCCAGCCTATTCAGAAGATTGGCATCGTGTTAAGTCCTGGTGCATCGGGTCCTTATAGAGGCACCGTTTGGCTTGATAGTTTGGCTTGGACAGGTGTGCCAGATATGGTACTCAGAGTACCCCTACAGCAGCCATGCGAATTCTGGCGTCGAGCTTGGGTCAATGGCGCCGATAATTTTAGCAACTCTTCGTTCCTTATCGCCCAAGGACAAGGCGAGGGTATCATAGTTTACGGCACGCGAGAGTGGGATAACTACAGCATCACAGTTCCTAATTTCATGGTCAAATTCGGGGCTCCAGCTGGTCTAGCAATTAGAGTCCAAGGAATCAACCGTTACTACGCCGTTACTTTCACTGACGACAAGAAGATCAACATCATAAAGGCGCACGACGCGCATAGGATCGTACTGGCATCTACGGCGTTTCCATGGGAGTTGGACTCTAAATATCGAGTAACGTTGGCAGCTCGTGACAACATTATTAGCGTTCGTGTTGATGATACAGAATTACAATCTACTGACAGTCAGTACAAGGGAGGAGGATTTGGGCTTATTGCAACAGATGGGTGTGTTTCAGCAGATTGTTTTATGATTACGCCAAATATACATGTATGTAAATAGACGGATGTTGTTGGAGGGTAGTGTATATATGTATATAAGCCTCAGCTTTTTCGGGCATCGTATTGCAAGAGGTTGAACGAAATGTGTTAAGAAAAGATTTGGTAAACCTAAATGGCCACTATCAAAAGGCATTATTTACCCAATAATCACGGTCAACTTGAAATATTCAACCAGTGTCTTCATAGGCACATGGACTGAATGGCAAAAATAGATGACGAGCATTTAGCACTTGCTTCTCATATATATGTACATATACATGTACCTACCCGAAACTACAATGGAGCATGGAATAAGCTTTGATAGCTAAGTTGCCGCTACATGAGTGCAGTCTGATGCACTTGGAGTACATGTACTGTGCTATGACGATATGTATGTGTAGATACTCGAAGAGAAGAGGAAGGCGAGTAACGACGCTACGGCCTTATGTACTTGTACACCATGCCAAAAATATATCCACCAGCTCCTTATCAGTTCCTCTATATATTATCTGCCTACCTGTCCGTTGATTTGTGTATCCGTCTTCATTTCTTTCATTGATCGAATTACTCTATGCTATACAGCCCTTGGCAACTTCAAAGTGATTCTATGTTGCCTCTTCCAGCCCTCCTAGAGCAGATAAGCCAGTGCCAGCTCCAAAGTCTATCCCAGATCGTGGCTTTTAGCGCCGGATAGGCCGATCGCGGCAGCCATTCAGATCTCCGAGGCGCTGTAATCCAGCGAATGGGAACCTGTCCGCTACCAATCAGAACCCGCTAATCTGGTAGCTGCGGCACCATGACCTCATGCATTTACAGTGCAGCTACAGCGATAGCTCTGTGCCCGCAGCTGTTTGCAGTTGAGTTCCACGTGAAAATTAATGGTTCAGACCAAATGCTTTGGTAGATACATGTAGCTTTCCTACCTCTGGGCCTGCCTTATCCTTGCATCATCCCTCTCTGTCATTGTATCTGTATAATCTGAAACATTCCATTCTACCACCCCCCTCGCCTTCTTTGGCCATATAATTTACGCGCCAGTCGTTCTATCTCGCCAACAGCAACAGCTTCTGTTTAGCTCGATATGTCATGATGGGCGAAGCAGACAAATACTTGCAGCAGGGCAACCCCCAGCAACAGAATCAGCAGCAGTATCAAGATCCGGGCCAGAGCCAGAGCCAGAATCAAGGCGACTACCAGAATCAGGCTCAGTATAATCAAGGATACAACAACAACAACAACAATAACAATAACGGCTACAATCCAGCGTATAATGGCAATCAGCAGCAGCAGCAGCAGCAGCAGCAGCCAATGAATGGCTACCAGGACCACCCATACGGTCCTCCTCCGCCGTACAGCTTCAATCCTCCTAAAGGCCACGACGAAAAGTATTCCTTCAACGACGCATTCAAGCTTGAGAAGCCCAAATACAACGATTTGTGGGCGGGCATCCTTGTAAGTGCTTCATCTGAGAGTTCATGTCTAGCTGATTGGGATATGCGACTAATGAATGCTTCCATTGCAGTTCCTCGCAGCTTTCGGAGGCTATGTGGCCGTGTCAGGCCTCTCAATCCACGGATATTCCAAAGGCTTCGCCGGACACGGCATCTACGATGATTTGAACAGCTTTTCACTCAACAGCAACACCATTATACTCTTCGCCTTCTGTCTAGTTATTGCATTCGTCTTCTCGTACGCCTATGTCTGGCTAGCGCGCCTCTTCCCAAAGCAGTTCATTTGGATCACAGGCATCCTCAACCTCGCCTGGGCGCTCGCGACAGCCATATACTACTTGATCAAGGGATATTGGTCTGCAGGAATAGTCTTCATCATCTTCGCCGCGTTTCTCATTTTTGCTTTTTTTACTTGGATTAGCAGAATCCCCTTCTCGGCGCTGATGCTCAAGACGAGTATTGATGTCAGCAAGAAATATGGCCATGTTTACCTTGTAAGCCTCATTGGGGGGTTTATAGCAACAGCATTAGCCGCCTGGTTCTCAGTTACGCTCGTTGCCATTTACGTCTCCTATGAGCCATCACCCGACAATCCACGATGCTCTGTATCGGGGAATAATTGCAGTCACAGCAAAGTCATTGGCCTGGTCGTCTACGTGACATTTGCAATGTTCTGGATTTCGGAGTGGTTAAAGAACACCATCCACACCATCATTGCCGGTGTCTATGGATCTTGGTACTTCTCGCCGCACAACTTTCCTAAAAGAGCCACTCGTGGCGCTGCCAAGAGAGCACTCACCTACAGCTTCGGCTCTATCTGTTTTGGGAGCCTCATAGTAGCCTTTATTCAGTTCCTGAAGCAGGTGTGCAGTGTTGTTCGGTCGCAGGCAGCCAGCGAGGGCGGTGCTGCCGGTTGGATTGCCTATGCTATCTTTTGTATCCTTACTTGTGTAATAAGCATTATCGAATGGGCCGTGCAATTCGTCAACCGGTATGCGTTTTGCCATATTGCCCTCTACGGTAAGGCATACATTGCCTCAGCCAGAGATACCTGGAGGATGATTAAAGATCGTGGCATCGATGCTCTTGTCAACGTACGTCACTAACTTCTTTTCCAGTATTTTTTTCTGTTTATTATCTTCCAGCTTGCTAACAGCTGTAATTAGGACTGCCTTGTTGGCCCTGTGCTCTCTTTCGGTGCTATTTTCATCGGTTACGCATGCGCTCTCTTCGCCTACCTCTATCTCCTCGAGACTGACCCCGCATACAACAGCAACGGAGAATATACTGCCGTTATCATGGCTTATGCGTTTTTAATTGGATTTCAGATCGGACACGTGTTTACAACTCCTCTTGGTAGCGGTATCGACACTATCTTTGTTGCAGCTGGCTGGGATCCTCAGGTTATGATCAGAGATCATCCAGAGCTCTATCAAGAGATGGTTAGAGTCTATCCCAGAGTTCAACAGGCTATTCATTGATTTAAAATGGGAAATGGGGTTAACAGCCCGCGATATACATGTGCTATTGTTGAACAATATTCTTCTTTGTTTAGTACCGGTTTTAATATCACACTCGCCTAATGCTAATGCTAATATTGTTGGCTACGTATAAGCCGTGTTCATGCCATCTCGACACTTTGATTGTAGTTGATTCTTTATCCAAAATTAACTACTTACGTCAGAACTGTTGATTTGGAAGTATTCATCTATTTATCTGGCCTTTTATTAATATACATATATATATAATGTGTTCTATAAATAAATGCATAGCTATATGCTACGGCAAATATT
The DNA here is from genome assembly GCF_050947405.1 of Trichoderma evansii. Lineage (NCBI taxonomy): Eukaryota > Fungi > Ascomycota > Sordariomycetes > Hypocreales > Hypocreaceae > Trichoderma > Trichoderma evansii. Next base: position 2,866,626 of record NW_028145204.1, read on the forward strand.
GTAGAATTTAATCTTCGCAACCTTACGCTCTTAAACCGATGATTGTGCTCTTACTCAGGGCCCAGATTAGCCAGCAGGCCACATGGACCGTTGCCAACTGTAGCTGTACCGGGGATGCCCTGTTGCGTAAAGTATCCAGTATTAGGCGAGTATTGGTTTGGAGAGCACGTACCATCAGTATCCACAATCAAAAAGCACTCCCCGGGATAGTAGTAAGAACCTCGGCAGGCCGCAGTATTGAAACAGGCCACGCAACACTGGTAGGAGTCCGTGGCATCAGCGGCAGAGAAGTTAATTGACCCGACGGCTGTGACGCCAAGGCCAGCACCGCCGTTTGCGGTGGTGATGGCATTGTCCGAGCCGCAGGCTGCTAGCAGCGTCTGTTCGGGAGCCGAAGCCGAAACAACATCTAATTCATAACATTAGTCTAAGTGAAAGGTTCGGCGTTTAAAGGGGCGTCGCGTGTCTTACTTGTGGAGGTGACGGTGGCAGTAACGGTGGAGTCAACTGATGATGTGACAACAGTCAATGTAGAGGATGTCACTGTGCTGGTAACATTACATGGCCAAATGGTATCGGTGTGAGTCTTCTCGACGGTGGCTGTGACCGTCTTGGTCTTGGGAGGGGCGGTCTGCGTGCAAGCCTTGGCGGTATAGGTGACACGCTTGATGACGATAGGCTCAATGAGCTTGTTGCAGGTGACGGATTGAGGGTACATAGGAGGATAGAAAGAGTGGCCGCCGTGGGGGCCCTTCTTGCATTGAATACCCTCCTGGCCTCTCTCGAGGAGGTTCTTGGCACTGCGGGCCTTAACTTTGGCGACGTAGTCCTGGTCGTGAGTGATAGGAGTGAAGTCTGTGGGAGCAGGGATGGTGGTGGTCGGTGTAGTTGTAGTTGTGCTGTCGATAGTTGTAGTACCGGTCAGAGAGACAACGTTTGTTGTAGTGACGTAAGAGGTGCCTTTTCATATGTTAACACTTCCAAACTTGACCACATATATTTTAAACGATTCATGTATGTTTACGTACTTGTAATTACGGTAGTAGCCACGTCTGTATACGGGGGTTCCGTGATCGCCGTTTCAACGATATTGGTAACGGTCTTTGTCTTTGTCTTGGTCGGTGTGACGACCGAGTGAGGAGTTATCGTAACCCTCTCGGTGTAAGTCAGGGTTCTCGTCTTGTAGTGCCAGTTCGTCGGGACATGGTGGGTGGTCTTGGGCCCCAGCTCGGTAGTACAACTGATGAACTCCTCAACGATCTGGCGATTAGGCTGGCGCTGGAAAGCAAGGGCACTGGAGCCCAATGCCAGCAGAGAGACGATGGAGTTGGCCTTGACCATGTTGACGGTAAACTGTGTTTACTTTGAAAAAGTCTACAGATGACGGTGAGAGCAGATGGTTAAGTCAACCTATGCTGTATTTATTTATTTCCTATTAATTTTTCTCTTTAGCCTTATAATAACAATAGCCCCAATCGCCACTGCTTCGTTGTTCTTCCTCCATTTGCATCCGCAGATAGCTTCACAATGCTAGCGACTATTTGCATGGATTCACCCTGGTAGCTGAATCTATATTCTAAGATTAGCGCAGCTCTCGCATAGCTTCAAGCAGAATTAGGAAATGGAGCGCAAAACTATTGCAGTGCTTGTGCCAATAGCCAGGCACCTAATGCCAGCTGAAGAACTGTTAGCGCCCCTCTTCAGGTGAAGCTATTGAGTCTAGATGCACCTCCCGTCGAAATTTCGCTAGGCGACAGAGCCCAATCACGGAAGTGGCTAAAGCCACAGGGGTAATTCAACGAGCCGGTGTCCACTTTCAGGTACCATCAAGAGCTTCGGGAGGCTTTTGCCGTATGGATACTTATAAGCGCCGGGCATAACGCCAATATGGCCAATTCTCTTTCGTCCTCTGTAGTCCTGACGAACATACGACTATAGGGGAGGGAAGTCGACATTCAAATTAGTGGCGATATTGGTGGACTAAAAGCTGCAGCCCCGCTACGAACAGCCAGCTGTGCCAGAGGGGCAATATTTAGCCAAGAGATGCTCTGAACAGATGAATATTTCCCCGCAATTGACTGCTGGGTATATTGCTTTATGGCTGTAGATTTTTGACATTTCTTGCTGCTTATTTTCTTACCATTGCTTCAGTAGCTCTGGCCGGCAGCCACGTCTCACAAAAGCCTAGTAAGGCTCAACTATTACTGCAACAATTAGTACCCACTAATGATGGTACACAACAACAAAGTCAAAGGCTATACTACAAATAAACAGGTCCATATAAACTTCTCAAATATCATGGTTGAATAGACTTACCCCGCCAGAGCCTGTCGATGTGTTCAGTAAGGTTCAATAGTAGACAGTTCATTTCGTAATGAAGTATGCTCCATGCTCTCATATTGAGCAAAGGCTGTTATAATTTCTTACTATCTGATCTTTGATGAGAGAAATTGACTAAAACAACTAATCAGAATTACGAGATTAATTTGGTGGATGTTTGCAGACGGTATTTATACACTAATCTGCCAAGTTCTTGATTCTCGGATTGAAAGCGCACCCATAAACTCATCATTCTCATCATGATATCATCTGTGTCTGCTTATTAGGTTGTTTTCATTTACACAAATATCTAGGAATGTTGAGAAGACACTTTTGGACTTGCCACTTTTTAATAAAATTTTCCTTGTACAATTTTGTTTTCTGACTTAGACAACTATATCTAGTACTATTCCCAGCTTGCCATAATTTCCCTTTTTTCCCATTCTTTCCTATAGTAGGTAACCAGGTAACAGGGAATACTTTTCCACTATTTCCACTACTTCTACTATACTTCTACCACCTCGTACTTCCACCACCACTGCGTCTTGCCCCCGCTCCCAGAAATATACGTTAATTAGGTACATGTATGTACATGTATTTATATCACGTGGCCTCGCGTTTGCTTAGCTCTTTACGGACGCGCTCAATAGTTACAGCAGCGTTCTGGATATGGGACCAAAATGGTCCTCACAGGGCAGCAGATTGAAATCTTGCAAAGTTCCCGCTCAATGATGCGCTTGATCACGTTCGAAACAAGTTGAGTGATGATCTCAAAGGAGACGGCCCACGCCCGGAACATACCGCGAGCGTGTTAGGAGCTCTCGTTACTTCTCGCGCGGCCTTCAGGCTTCCCTCTCCCGACGGAAGCGGCAACTTGGCGTTCAAGCTACTGTCTATAAAAGAACATATCCAAGAAAATGTAATAAATCCCGACAAATTTCGTCCCCTCATCCGACATGTCAGCTGCAAATCTTCCGATAATGCCATTTGGGCTGCAGTCTTCAGCCTTCTCGAAGCCGTCGATCTTGACATTGATAACCCCCCCCCCCCTTCCAGCATCGCGCCAACGTTCAAAGGAACGCCCATCAAGACTAGCTCAAGTCGACTTGCAGATAGCGAAACACGTGATATTGTAGAAAAGGAGCTATTCGAAGAGATTAAAAATTGTACCTTTCGCAATGTAGGGGGGTTTTGGGACAAGTTCTTCAACCTCGAGAGCTGGCGTGCAGAACAGAAGGAGATGTTCAAGGGGCTCATCGCAGCGCATGATGGAAAGAAATGGATGAGTTTTCCGGCGACTCCTGACGAAAAGCCGGTCTGGGAGTGGCTTCGCTCTCTGGAAGAGCGATTCTTGGTCGATGCGCCGTACAAACTCCATACCACCGCGACTACCAACCAGTTCAAGGAGCGGAAAGGCCAGATGGATCTCTTTCTGCAAAAGCCAACTGCAGAAGCGAGCAGCACATTCTGGTACAAGGATGTTCTTGTTGTCGGGAAACAGAAGAAGTCATACGTCAAGGGCAGATTCAAGGCGGATCTCCTCCAGCTCACTCGCTATGTGCGAGGTATCTTTGCTGATCAGCCGACACGCCGATTCGTTCATGCTTTCTCTTTCTGCGCTTCCATAATGGAGCTCTGGGTCTTCGATCGATCTGGGGCGTATAGTTCAGGACCATTCAACATTCACGAAGAGCCGGATAAGTTTGCGGGCTCCTTCGTTGGCTATACCACGATGGATGACAGTGCAATGGGCCTGGATACGTTCGTTGAGCGACAGGATGGATGTCGCCACGTCACACTGAGCGACTCAAGCAGCAACGAAACGAAGATCAGACTGGAAAAAGCAATGGTCAGGCAAAAAGCCATCGTATGCCACGGGACGACTTGCTATGAGACCGAAAACCATCACGTTGCCAAATTTTCCTGGGCATCAGATAAGCGGAAGCCAGAGGTGGAGCAACTGAAGCTGGCAGAGGAAAAGGGCGTCAAAGGGGTGGCGAAAGTAGTGGCGCATCGTCAAATCACTACCATCGCGGAGATACGAGAAGGATTGCAATTTCCAATCGCTCACCCGTTGCGGAATGAAGATGTTTTCTTTGACGATCCGCCATCGGCTATATCAAACACTAGCACGTCAAGTAACAAGCGCAAATCATCGTTCGACACCACTTCAGATAACCCGCCCAGATCTAAGAAACGGCGGTCTAACAGTCGGTTGCTAGTTCGAAAGCTGAGCGACCAATCGATTAGCAAGGCCAAACCGAGCCTATATACGCCTGGCGAGGACTTGTGGGAAAATAGGATTTGTTCCTGCCTCGTCGTCTCGCCAGCCGGCCGCGTCATCAGCGACTTCAAGACTATCAAGGAGCTGTTGGAATCGATGCGAGATGCAATCAAAGCACACCAGTCTCTCTATGTAACTGGAAACATTCTTCATCGTGATATCTCTTCAAATAACATAATTATCACAGACCCTGTAACAGCAGATGGCTTCAAGGGCATGCTTATCGACCTCGACCTAGCTAAAATAAGAGATAGCAGCCCGAGCGGAGCACGACATCAGACCGGCACGATGCAGTTTATGGCAGTGGAGGTGCTACGCACGGCCAATCATACATACCGCCATGATCTGGAGTCGTTCTTTTATGTCTTACTTTGGATGTGCGCACGCCAATCATGGAAAAATGGATTTGCCGGCGAAGAGTGGCCGCCTAGGAAAAGCCTTCTTCGAGAGTTGGAGATCGGGAGTTTCAAAACCATTGCTCGGAGTAAAGCGAGCGACATGGCTGTGCATGGGCTTGAAGAGATTATGGGCGAATTTCCAACTTCATTGACTGTTATTAAGCCGCTTTGCCTAAACATCAGGACGGCCTTATTTGGGGACACTGCAAAAGTATGTCTTGGGACCTCTGTGGGGGACCTGATCAGCTTTACAGACCTATCATAGCAGCTTACGATGAGGCTATCAGCAACCTATAGATGGGATGCTAGGTTGGTAATGCTCTGACACATAGGAATCTGAAAGCATTCTTAGCATTGCCGGCCAGACAAGGCCGGCGCTAGGATGAATACATTGGCTTTCTTGCTACAATCGCAGGTGCAGACGCACCCCAGACGGGTGAGTAAAATTGCTGATTAGGGCTAAAAATGGCAACCAAATCCAGAGACCCAACAGATGGCAGCACGACTGTAATTCTCACCTCCCCTGGGACTCAATATTTCAGCTGCTGAGTGTAAGAGCCAACCCATTAATGTAGGATGCATACTACGAGGCGTAGATCTAGTACTTACGAGGCCCTAAGAACTCTGTCGCGATCCATGGATGTAGTTGGTCCTCCGTGCCAGACTCGTTGAGAAGGTGCTTGAATCCCTCTCTTATTGTCTCCAAAGCTAGGGCTCGCCGTAATCTCGTCACTTGGCTCCTATCCCGTTATGTGTAACTACATATTTCCCCCCTTCTATAACAGTGCATACATTCTTCAGGCAGAAGGGGGAGCAAATAGGAAAACGAGCTAGGAATATTGGCATTATGCCCGGTGCTTATACGGGCCGATACCGTAAACTCATGATACCCAAAGTGTACACCAACAAACAGGGAACAAAAGGGAAAGGAACTTTATATTAATTAGAATATAATTTATAATAAAAACAATATTAACCTAGTAATTGCTATAAAGCATTCAACAACATGAATACAACCTAAACCAAAGACTACATTGGCTGGGCTTGATACTCTCTAACATGTTTATAAAATATAATATATATACATGTTTACATCAGAGAAGTGTTTAAGCGGTTGTCCTATTTACCATTCTTTCGTAAGCGTTCGATTTCTCAAGAACTATACTCGACATGAGCTGCGATTCTGATGTGCGGAAAGCTGTTGTCTCGGAGATCAAGTAAGAGAAATTCTCATCCGTATTCTACTGAATTCGGTTTCGATCATCATGTTTAATGAATATGAACTTTAAACAGATCCTTTATATAACTCTATACTACTGTGGTGTGAATATTACCGCGCGCATTATAACCTATTAAACGCTTCAAACATCGCTGTGAGCAACGCTAAGGGCTTTCTTCCGGACAAATCATACCATCCGCTTCACGAAGGATAATGCATTAAACCTAGGCAAATGTAGTCAACACAGCCGATTCATCATGCTCTTTAGCGTCGTTGCATCAAATATCAGGAAACGTAAAAGCTCAGCCTCGTTGAAGCAATATCCAGCCTGAGTATTACCATTCACAGGTTTCGAACAATGCACTTAAACTGCTGCCTTAATGAGTCATAGCATAATGAAAGGCCCGATTCTAAATCCCTCTTGCCCCTTGTTTAATTAAGCTACCAATTGCGCAGGCTTCAAATTTGTGAAAGTGTCGATCGGGTGTGGACTCATAATAGAAAGGTCAAGCCTGTGTAGGGGTCCCAATAGGTGCACGGGACCGTACAACTGCACGGGACCCTTAGTCAGCAAAAGCCCGCTATAACACGCGCTGTAATTTTTTTCTAGCTGCCCTTATAATTACAACCTTCAATTGCTATAATGGATATAACCTCTTTTCCTCCTGAGCAAATCTATAGATCTAGAGAAGACTTAGAGCTTGATCTAGATTATTACGCAGCAATTGGTGGTTATAAGTGGATTGTTCGAAGGTCTAATTATATTACACACACTGGTCGATGGAAAATACTTTATTCTTGCAATCAGTTTCGTAAAGGTTGCCAATTTTCAATCAACGTTATAGAAAATAGCTACAACCTTTGGGTTATTTAATATTGAACAGAAGCTCGATTTTACAGCCATAACCATCCAACCAAGCCAAGTCTACAGCCAAGCAAGCCGCCAAGCCAGCTACAACGGCTACAGCAGCTACAGCGCTCGCCAAGCCCAGCGCAAAGCAAGCTACAGCAGCTACAAGAAGAGCTGTTAATACTAGAAGAGGTACTGCAGCAGCTACCAGAAAAACCCGAGCTAGAAGAGCCCGAGCTAGAAGAGCAGCTAGAAAAGCAGCTAGAAAAGCAGCTGGATAGGCAGCTGGAAAGGCCGGAAAAGCAGCCGGAAAAGCAGTTAAAAAAGCAGTTGCCTACCTGTAGCAAATGCCATTTAAAAGGCCATAGAAGAGGAGCAAAAATATGTGTGTTGAGAGATAGAAGCAGCAGCCTAGAAAGATAGCTATAGGGGCAGCTAGAAAAAAATTACAGCGTGTGTTATAGCGGGCTTTTGCTGACTAAGGGTCCCGTGCAGTTGTACGGTCCCGTGCACCTATTGGGACCCCCTGTGTAGTGGTGAATTACCTAATCATTGACCGAGGAGTTATCGGAACGATCGTATCTACGAGCTTATTTACTCTTAGCGTCGCAACAAAAGCAAAACAGCGAAAAGGAAGTTGATATATGACCATATATACGTATGTTGTTTTAACTTTACTAGGAAGGATCATAAGAAGACCCTCTCTAGATCTGATAAGATTATACAGTCTCCTTTCCAACGTCTCACGCGTGTGCCCAAGGTGTATGTGCATGGCGCTAACAGCGAAAAACGGCACATATTTAGTCTAGTTATTGCCATATCGAGTCGCATGCGTGCCTCTACGGCTTTTCCAGCATCACGAAACCATCCAGCCTCAGAGGAGCAGCGCTTGACTCATCTTCAACAAGAACGCGTATTGCGTGACGTACGAGTCACGGCTAGTGTCTTCACCCTTGTTGGAGGATCGCAGAACTGCCGGTGTTGACCATAGCTGCTAAGCCTGCGTCGCCAGGAATCAAGTTTATGCCTGGCGCCTCGTCTAAATGTCCGCGTGGCTGGTCGCTAGTTGATTGAGCCACGCGTGTGTTCAGCTTCGGAGCTGTGCCTCAGGTGCGAATCAGATAATGGCCTTTGTGCCTGGCTACATTTTGAAGCAGTAAATAAAAGTATAAATATCTCTATCGCGTAGAATACAAAGGTATCTGAACAACCATTTATTTTCTCTCCCAAGACAAAACCGACTGTCTATTAGTCGTATCAAAGCATTTCTCGCGTGGCAGCATAAAGCGCTCTCATTCTTTACAGCTTGTCTCTGTTATAAGGCTATAGCTGTATCATCATGTCTGCTTTAAAGGTCTTAGTTGTCGGCGGTGGAATTGCAGGTCCGGCTGTAACCTACTGGCTCTCACGTATCGGTGCTCATGTTACTCTCATCGAGCGATCTGAAAATATGCGTGCTTCGGGCCAGCAGGTAGACCTTCGCGGCAAGGGCATACCTATCATGAAAAAGATGGGCATCGAAGCTGCTGTGACAGCGGCGTGTGTACACGAAACTGGCATGCAGTTGATTGACCGCAACGGCCGGACCCAAGCATTCTTTCCCGTTGCTAAGACTGGCTCTGGAAAGCAGGGATTTACATCAGAATACGAGATCATGCGAGGTGATCTAGTGCAAATTCTTTATGGACTCACAGAAGGTCATGAAAACGTGCAGCATCTATTCAACACCACCATCAAGAGCTTTACTCAGGACAGCGGGGACAGCCCCAACAGCAAGGTCCACGTAACCTTTGACAATGGCCGTGAAGAAGATTTCGATCTTCTTATCGCTGCAGATGGAACCGGTTCGAAAACACGCAAGATGATGCTTGGTGAAGGTGCTCCAGACCCACGACGCGACTGTGGAGGTTATATCGGATACTATAGCGTCCTGTCGAAAGAAGGGGATTCCGATAGGGGAACTTTCTGTCACTTGCTGGGTGGACGAATCATCGGCACAAGAAAAGACATCCCAGAACTTACACGAGTATACATGATCCTCCGTGGAAAAAAGCCTGCCCTTGATGCAGCAATCAGCTCTGGAGACCCACAAGAATTGAAGAAAGCTCTGGCCGACATTTATCAAGGAGGTGGATGGGAGTGTGATCGGTTTATGGATGCACTACTCCATGCACCCGAGGCGGATGACATCTACTGCACAAAAATCGAAGAAGTTCATCTCCCCCAGGGATCTTGGTCCAAGGGCCAAGTCGTTCTTCTTGGCGACTCGGCTCATTGCCATACCGCAGGTGGCTATGGATGCGCCTGGGGTTTGGTGGGTGCTTATGTGCTGGCGGGTGAGATTGCGACGTCATTAAAGAATAAGGACTCAACAACTTCAGCGGCTATAATGCAAGGAGCAAAGAAGTATGAAGAAATATTCCGACCAGTTGCAACTTCCATGCATGGGGGTTATGACAGGTTTGAGGACTTGATGGCGCCCAAGTCGAGTATCGGTATCTGGATCTTGCACAGGTTTGCGAGGCTGGCGTCATTTTTTAACTGGGGTGAAATGGATGGCTTGGATAAGAAAACATCTAACTGGAAGCTGCCAGAGTATCCAGAGTTGGAGTAAAAAGCGAGCATTGCTTTAGGCGAATGGTTTGGATATACGTCGGACATCGCCTCTGTATAAACATTAACATTGTATATTACTTGTATAATATTCCACTCATAATAATGATAATGATATTGATAATCTTCACTCACACTCTTCAAATACTTGTGCACTTTCTCTCACAATCTCAACTTCTCTTTGTTCAATTAAAGGGTATAAGTGCTTCGACTTGCTATGCCGTACTATGCTCTAGTAAGCATTTGACAGTCTTTAGCTTTCGAAACTTTAGAAAATAATAATTTCAATCACTCTAGTGCTCGATAAGCTTCCTACAGAACTTATCTCCTCTGCCCAGTTCAGTCTTCATACTGGTATAGGATTGTCAGATATCAATCTCATACCGCAACACGAAACTCGATATCACTAGTCTCTCCGTACAACGATGCTCGATCTTTCAGCCACTGGAAAAGACAAGAGCCACATGCACTCCTCACCCCAAAAGTATTGAGTTCAATCAAGGCGCATTTTTCCGTATTTTCGTCGTAGAGGACATCGAAAACAAAACCCTGGGTTCGAATAAGGCTCTCCAGCTCATTATTATCATATGCCTGCATATAAGCGATAATTTCAGCATGAACTTGTTGGATACCGTCAAGTATTTTGTGAGCGATGTTGGCCATCTCATTTCTGTCTTCATGGCCAAATATCCATGGTTTATGCCATCTATACTGGCTAACACCAGATATAGCCAACGAGTTGGGGATACAAAAGACGCGATATTCTCTCTCAGATCTCATTTCAGCGTTGAACGGAAGAAAGTATACGTAGCCTTCTTCGCCCTCATGGTTGAGTATATTTGTCAGCGCGCTCCAAGCTCTCCCGGATGTTGTAATGCGGAGCACAATGTCCTCGACGGAATGAATCGACAGCTTCCCAGGCGTAAGCTGCGCACCATCTTTCGGGGAACAAGCTCCAAGACGCATAAAAAGGCCCTCGGGAGGGAAATGAAGCCCGTTGAAGGCAGGATAAACATCATCTTCAAGATCTTCGGCGTAAGATCGATTGAGCACACCGGTATGGATTGAAGCTGCAGCAGCACTGACCAAGACTCTAATCTGTGCGCGTGAGAGTTTGACGACTTGAAGCGCGGTGGGAGGGAGATTTCGAGATTTCAGTATCAAAGGCAGCCATAGTTCGTAGTCGTATGACTTGTTAGTGGGAATGGGAAGATCTGGCGCCTCTTCAGCGGTGTGAAAGTTGGTGTTAAAGTTTATCGGGACACCCTTGTCCAGATCTTGCAGCACATCTTGATAATCAACGACCGAAAGCCGCATCTTGTGTTCTTGCACAGCTGGCTGGAGGCCGAAATAATGCGTTTTACGGTGATGTATGCCAGTGGCTTTGTTGAAATGCCCTCTGAACAGAATTTTATAAAGAAATTAGGCGGTGTGTTGGAAGAACATAGAGTGTTTGGTAGAGGTTGCCGAGTGACTCAGGCTACAAGGTTCATCTACTTGAACTTTGGCGGTGCATCTGTCACTTTCGGAAACTTCACTCTGGATGCCGGCAGTCTAAACGTAAAATTGAATAGAGTTATTTCGACTGCCTGATTTGGCAAAAAAGCTGTCGCCTTCATATTTAGATCTATCGCCTATTACCAATCGCGTGACTTATGACTCACCCAATGCCAAGGTCAATAGTATGACACGGCTGCCAAGACAGTGGTGATTCAAGCATATTATCGCGGCCACAAAATGACGAACAGCGCATATATTTAAACTATAAGTAATTAGTATGTCTATGCGACCAAGAAAACGATTTAAATGGGTTGAGCGAAATAGTATATGCGATGGATGGGGAAAATACACGTACATGTTTATTCATCCTTCGTGTAGCTCCACCGTACTATAATAGCCTCCTCCTCTATTCCACTCAAGATAAATGTGACTCTCTCAGCTCAGTCGCGTAGCGCATGAGCCGTTGTAACACCAGTTACTCTTTGTTGATCATCTTCTCTGAGTAAGCATGCTTAGTTTTACACCAATATTCTGGTTATCTAGGCGAATATAGAATGGCAATGTTTTCCAACTTCGGCCCAATGCATTCGACATGCGACATTAAAAATTGTCGTCTATTTTGTCACTAATAAGTAGCGACATACACTTACATTTCGCATTTCAAGACTTAGAAAATAGTCTTCCCATGAAAGTATGTAGGAACTTCACAATAGTTCTATTGAGGCTCACTCTAATCATGTGCGCGATTTCGAATAGAGTCTCCTCTAGAGGATGATGCATTTGTGCAATCATGCCTATTCCACACAATGGCGGCGGTTGGTTGAAAGCTTAATCAAATAGCTTAATCATACACCGGAATAATAGAAAACTAAGCAATGTGATCAAATGGCACATGTATGCCAATGTGTCTCAAGTTTGAATCTAACGAATTCTGGCTTTCTATGATATACGTTAAAGTCACGTCGGTTCCCGTTCCCATAGAAAAACAATATTTATTTTCAAAGAAATAAACACAACAGGTAAATACAATTCAGGCGCTTAGTATTCGGGATGTTAACGGCATTTGAACGGATGTCTAAAGAACTGCCTTGAAAAGCCGGTGTGCTTACATTCTCTAGCCTGATGAAGGACGCACAATGGGCATAATCAATTGAATTAGACAAGTTCTTGTAACTACCTTCTAAGCCACATCCATCTTTTACGTTTTTGGTGCATTGTATTCCATATCATATTAGATTTCGAATTGGACTTCGTTATGTAATATTGAAATTATCATCATGATAAGAAAAATACTAAAGAGAGTACGTCTGGAGGAGGCTGTCCGTTCTTGACATAAGCTCGGGCTAATTCAACAAGGAACCAGTGGCTCGGTACTGTTGATATCTCCCCTTGGCGTCTCTAGGAGATATTTTAATCGGGCCGGTGTGGTAGGGGTTAACGGTAAGAAATTCAAGGGGTACTCCATAGAAAGTTCTAAGAGTTGGAAACTCAGCATCTGCTGACTCGGATTCTAGACTTCGGGGGCCATCTGCCGTGATCACTTTGAGTCTCCCCACAATCTATCGTGCCAAGGAGGCATAAGCATTAACGAATCACACAGTGATTTCTCGAACTATTCAGCAGTCAGGCTTTGCTTACTCTCCGCATCGGAAACCATAACCGTTGGTCAGGCTATTTGCGTTGTATTACATCGGCTGCACGGCAAATATGTTCGTTCCTGAACACTATCTACTAGTAATACTACTTTCTAGGCCCCGAAACCGGTTATCTCGGTATTGGTGTGGAGTTAGATCGACTTCTGGTTCGAGAACTGCCGCAGGGGAACTTTTGCGCGGCCTCACCGAATACATCGCAGGCATCAACAACGCTGCTTTATGTACGTATGAGGAGATTTTACGGAGACTACTTGCACGAGCATGTCACTATTCACCGAACTAGGCATTGACATGCATTAGCTACCCCTTCTTATTACAAGTGCCTATTTTCCATGATACGAGAACTACACTAAGACTGAAGTGGCCATTGCGCATTTGGGTATCAAAAAAATAGAGACTGTCATAGGAACCAGTCCACTATGTACAATGGCGCAACATGAATAGCACTATGAGCAGGGATGTCACTGCTTCCGCCTGAGCGCCATTCCACTTTATGTGTCGATCATTTACTCAGCCTCAGCTTTTCTTTGAGAATCAGCTTGTCTGGTTTATTTAGCAAGTAAATAGTGATAATAAAGGCCTCCGCCTGCTCCTCTTTCTCCTCCCCGGCATTTTCTTGGCAGGATATCATGGCGCTATAGCGGTGGTGCCACGGCACTATCGGCCCTTTCACGGCTCGTTGCCGGGTCTGGGGATGCTTGTGGGGTAATTTAGCGATGACGGGTGGACTTTCACGATGGTAAAAAGGGTCAAAACGCGCTGCGGCTGTACGTAATTAGCGTTGATTCTTCTTAGACCTGCTTGTAAATTGAGAGCTGCGGCGTAGCAGCCGTGAAACCGTTAATACTATCTTGGCTAGAGGCTGGGGGGGGACCAGTAAACTTGATTGACGGCGAAATTGATTGACGAAATCATCCTACGCAAGAGCCAAGTCGAGCTAGCAGAAGACGATCATCAAACGGCCAAATTCGGGTAGTGGAGATGCCCTGAAAATGACCTCAGCTATGCTGGTTGTGCAGGCCTCTCCGTATTACGGCCACAGCCTTGCCCAGATCACCTTGTCCTCTCCACACCCCATCACCAACTCTGGGGCACAAGAGGTGATCTGCGCGGAGAATTACCAACGTTGGAGGTAGCAGCAGGATAGGCTTAAATACCGGGCACGATGCCGCACATTCAGCTCTTCGATGAAACCCCAGCCAGTATCTGCATGCAACTGCGATACCTCGTGGCGGGTTTACTTCAACTTATACTGTAGTGTTAATTGGCATTGCCTTTGCTTGCCGGTTGACAGGCTGACAAAATGCGGTCAACAGTATGTATCTCACAGCAGTTATGAACTGTTTTTCTCATTCAAACAAGCACATGCTAATTTATGTTATTTTAGACCTTGTCTGGAGCAGCATTGCTGTCGCTGCTTCAGTTTATTGATCCTGTTTACAGCACATCTTCAAATGATCGCGTCGCAGGATGCCTGAGCAGAAACGGCGGATCAAGCACAGAACCCCAATTCAGCAAGAACGTATACCAGACCGATTTTGCTGGAGTGACCTGGGACGAAGACAATTGGCTGCTTAGCACAACGCAGTTGAAGCAGGGCGCGTTTGAATCGCGAGGTTCTGTAGCCAACGGTTACCTTGGCATCAACGTCGCCAGTGTTGGGCCTTTCTTTGAGCTCGACACAGAAGAGAATGGTGACGTTATCAGCGGCTGGCCCTTATTCTCAAGGCGCCAGTCTTTTGCAACTATTGCTGGATTCTGGGACTCTCAGCCAGTCATGAACGGCACAAACTTCCCGTGGATCTCACAATATGGATCTGATACTGCCATTAGCGGTATTCCTCACTGGAGTGGGCTCATCTTGGATCTAGGCGATAATACCTACCTTGATGCTACAGTTGATAACAAAACCATTTCAAATTTCCGATCGACCTATGATTACAAGGCCGGAGTATTGAGCTGGTCATACAAGTGGACTCCCAAAGGCAACAAGGGAAGCTTTGATATCAGCTATCGCATTTTCGCCAACAAACTATACGTCAACCAAGCTGTGGTCGACATGGAAGTCACCTCATCCAAAAATGTACAGGCCTCAATTGTCAATGTTCTCGATGGCTATGCTGCCGTACGCACCGACTTCGTGGAGTCTGGACAAGACGGCAACGCCATCTACTCGTCTGTGCGACCAAACGGCGTTTCTAATGTTACAGCATTTGTGTATGCTGACATTACTGGCTCGGGAGGTGTGAACTTGGCGAGCCGCCAGATTGTGCATGGCAAGCCATATGTTCATACCAACGAATCTTCCATCGCACAAGCCGTTTCAGTCAAACTTTCAGCTGGTCAGGCCGCACGCGTGACCAAGTTCGTTGGAAGTGCCTCCTCTGACGCCTTCAAGAACCCCAGGCAAATTGCCAAGAATGCAGCTGCTGCAGCACTGAGCAATGGATATGCCAAGTCTCTGAGCTCCCACGTTACGGAGTGGGCAACTGTCATGCCCGAGAGCTCTGTCGACAGCTTCGCCGACCCCAAGTCTGGCAAGCTTCCAGCAGACAACTACATCATCGACTCTGCCATTATGGCCGTCACTAATGCTTACTATCTTCTCCAAAACACAGTGGGCAAGAATGGAAGCAAGGAGGTCGACGGAGCCCCAGTTAATGTGGATAGTATTTCTGTCGGTGGACTGACTTCCGACTCTTACGCTGGACAGGTCTTTTGGGACGCTGACCTCTGGATGCAACCCGGCTTGGTTGCGGCTCACCCAGAAGCTGCCGAGAGAATCACCAACTACCGTCTGGCAAGATATGGTATGGCCAAGGAAAATGTCAAGACCAACTATGCGGGCTCCCAAAATGAGACTTTCTTCTCTGCTGATGCTGCCGTATTCCCATGGACCAGTGGCCGTTATGGAAACTGCACTGCTACCGGCCCTTGCTGGGACTACGAGTACCATATTAATGGAGATATTGGTCTGTCTCTCGTCAACCAGTGGGTTGTTAGCGGCGATACCAAGTACTTCCAGGAGAACCTCTTCCCGATTTATGACTCTATCGCTCAGCTGTATGGAAACTTGCTGAAGCCCAACAAGACATCATGGACATTGACCAACATGACTGACCCTGTAAGTTCATTCTCATTTTTGATGTTGCTGTCCTGTGATTAACATATTTTAGGATGAATACGCGAACCACGTCGATGCTGGCGGCTACACAATGCCTCTTATTGCCGAGCACCTGCAGAACGCAAACACATTCCGCAAGCAGTTTGGTGTCGAGCAGAACAAGACTTGGGCCAACATGGCGTCCAATGCGTTGGTTCTTCGAGAAAACGGAGTCACACTGGAGTTTACCACCATGAACGGCAGTGCTGTGGTTAAACAGGCAGATGTCATCATGGTCACTTATCCTTTGTCCTACACCACCAACTACAGCTCTGAAGACGCTCTCAACGATCTTGATTATGTGAGTTTCTACAAGATTCATACATTTATGTGGAGTAATTGCTAAACAATTATATAGTATGCTAACAAGCAATCTCCTGATGGACCTGCTATGACATACGCTTTCTTCTCCATTGTTGCCAACGAAATCTCTCCCTCGGGATGCTCATCATACACCTATGCTCAGTACGCATACAAGCCGTACGTTCGCGCGCCATTTTACCAAATCTCAGAGCAACTGATTGATGATGCTTCAATCAACGGCGGCACCCACCCAGCCTATCCATTCCTCACTGGTCACGGCGGTGCTAACCAAGTCGTTCTCTTCGGTTACCTTGGACTTCGTCTCGTACCTGATGATTTCATTCACATTGATCCAAACTTGCCTCCGCAGATCCCCTACCTTAGATATAGAACCTTCTTCTGGCGCGGCTGGCCTATCTCAGCCTGGTCCAACTATACTCACACTACAATTAGCCGTGCCAGCGGCATTACTGCGCTTGACGGAGCGGATCAGCGCTTTGCTGGAAAGACTATTACTATCCACTCTGGATCTGAAGAAAGCCCGAAGGCTTATCAACTGCCCGTCAAGGGATCTGTTGTTGTTCCCAACAGGCAGCTTGGCACCCAGCAAACCTACGCTGGCAACTTGGTGCAGTGCAACGCCGCCAGCTCTCCTGACACCTATGTGCCTGGTCAATTCCCCATTGCTGCCGTGGACGGTGCTACATCTACCAAATGGCAGCCCGCCTCTGCTGTCGATGTAAGCTCTATTACAGTTACACTTGACCAAGAGGATGTCGGATCCCTAGTCTCAGGCTTCCATTTCGACTGGGCTCAGGCACCTCCTGTTAATGCAACTGTCATTTTCCACAACGAGGCCATCAGTGACCCGGCTGCAGCTTTGAAGTCGCAAAAGCATAACTCGGACCTCACGGTTGTCTCATCTTTGACGAATATCAAGGTGTCTAACCCCTACGACATTCATACTACTGACTTGAACGTTATTGCCATTCCTATTGGTAACACCACCAATGTTACTCTGTCCAAGCCCGTTGCTGCATCCCGATATGCATCACTTCTCATTGTAGGCAACCAGGGTCTCGATCCTGTGGATGTTGCAGCAAAGAACGGCACCGGTGCTACTGTCGCAGAGTGGGCCATATTTGGACAGGAAAAGGGACATACTAGCACTTCCAGCTCTCACAGTAAGAGAAGACTGAATGTACGAGCTGCTGCTGCAATGTCTGATCCAGCCAGCCTTGTGCGTCGGCCTCAGTAGTCCTATATAAGGCGGTATAATGATCATGTATGATAATAATGACTTTAGATTATTCGTTATATAGTAATCAATAACATAATCTTCATATAAACCCGTGTTTCACATCCAAACTCTTTATCCTAGTTTCAATTTGGACCTCTTGTTAAGAATCTATCCATCTTGCAAGTACAAAGTAGTCCTGCGATTTAAGAATTACAATGCGCAGCTGGACCGCAGTCACACCAATATCCTGTCTGAGGAATACCATATGCTTTGCAGAATGACGGATCAATGCAGTCACGCTGACAATTGGATTTAGCACCTGGGTAGTAAAGGCAGCAGTTGACTCGCTTATTGCTGGCGAACTAGTTAGGACGATATGCACATGGTCAGCGGCAGAATGATGATTTCCTTACAGCTCAGAAGGCATTGCCATGGCCGCAGAGGCAATTACAGCAAGGACAAAGATTGTAGCTTGCATTATTAGATACGTTAATGTATGAATTTTTTCCAAAGTTTGTAATCTTGTGTAGTTGAATAATGAGTGAAGCTGTCTGAAAAGCTGAGAGTTATTCACGGTCCTGGCCAGGTTTTTATGCTCAATTTCTGTTCTATTATAAGAAAACCTCCAAATCAAAGTGTTGATCTCTACCATAAAATACTATACTTCAATATTGTTTTCGGGACCGAGTATCGCAGGATGCCCGAAGCTGAGAGCATGAAATTAGGTGTTTGGGTCCATTGTAACCCTCCACAAGCAAAGGGCATATCTTAGTGTGGGGGCCAAAGCGACGAGCCGAACGCGCTATGACGTTCAGTATAAAACTTTAGTGAGACAGCTTCACTTAATTAATTCACCAGTAAACAGAATGTAATGTTTGCCACACAGCAAATGTCTTCTACTGTACACGCAAATGCACTAAGAACAGTGCGTACGATAATAACAATTAGAGAGCGTTTCGAAGTCCAATGTAGGTAATGATTGGCTATAAAGAGGATAGCAGTCAGATCAATTCGCATTTCTTAATCACCTTTCAGCATCTAACGCAATTCATGTTTCTGGCGAATAAATTCGCTGCAACTCTGCGGGCCCTGAGCTGCGTTCGTCGCTTATCCACAAGAGATTTGACAGAATAGTTTGTTTCCACGGCAAGCAATATATACTTCATTGAATAAATAACTAAACTGTTTCACTACACCACAGTAGCTAGAGCAAGAAGCATAGCTGATTTACATCTCTAATCTCGAGTACATATATACCATATACCATCTCCAAATCTATATCACAATCTCTTCTCAACAATCTCCTTTACTTTAGCCAAATCGAGAGCTTCGACTCTTCTCTTCTTAAATCCTACTGTGGTCTCAGCCATACAGAGAGCATTGTAAATTGCCTCTTCGGTCGCATCAGCTGTAGCCTCAAATAATCCATCAATGGTGTTGTTATCTGACATCTGCACGCCATACGGCTGCGGCGTGTAACCACTTTTAGACCGAGATATATTTTGACTAGCCCCAGATAGGTCTTGGAAGGGGACTTTGTTCGCGTTGGAAAATGCAAGGAATATATCCCCTGAAGTATTGTTGCCATAGCCGCCGACCTTGCCCAGCCCGACAGTGGCCCTCTTAGCCAATCGCTGGAGCTGTATGGGTAGAAGAGGAGCGTCTGTTGCAACGATGATAATAATGCTACCGTCTTTGCGAGGCTCACTTTCTCCAGGTTTGAGACTTGGTAATGCTTGATGCCCTTGTTCTTTGAGGATTTGGCCTACTGAGACACCTCCAATACAAAGGTTCTCCATTGATCCATAGTTGGCCTGCACAAGCACTCCAACTGTATAGGACTTTTCATTTCCGTCGAGGTCATATCCTTTGACTACGCGGCTACTGGATCCAGTGCCTCCTTTGAAATGATGGCACATCATGCCTGTTCCGCCTCCCGCGTTCCCTTCTTGCACGGAATCTGCAGTTGCATTTCTAATACCGTGGACAATATGCTGAGGTGTAACGGCAAATTTACTTTGATCGTTGAGATAGCCGTCGTATGTTTCAGCAATAGTGGGAATAAGGAAGATGTTAAGCTCTTTATCTTCATTAGAGTGATGTTCGACAGTATATTCCCAGACTCCACGAAATGCATCGCCAACAGCCGAAGTAGTGGTCAGAACAATTGGCGAGTGGAGTAGCCCTGTTTCATCAAGCCAATGAGCAGATGTCATTTCTCCGCAGCCATTGAAGCTGAAGACGCCGGCAAAGCTTGCATAGTTGTACCAGTCAGGCCTAGGCAAGATGACAGTGACTCCGGTATGGATATCGGGGGATATCTCTTTGCTATGAGGAGGGTTATGGATAGACTCAGTGTGGGCTAAGACGCCCGGAACGTCAGTAATGGAATTGAGGGGGCCCGTAGGCCATTTTCCAAGCCGTAGCTGAGGTATGAGTTGACGAATACGCTGGCGAGGGAGAGACTGGATCGGATTGATTAATCGTGCCATGTTGCGAATTTTGCTGCAGAGATAGGCTGAAATTGCGTTGATTATCACAAGACTATCCAATAAAGGCAAAGAATACGTCGAGCTTTTATATCTTGATTGATATTGGAATCCTACATGCATCTACTCCACAAGTATTAGCGCGCTGCCAGAAATGGCATTCACCAGTTCGTCACGGGTACTAAATCATGCCGCGCAATCGTCGCCGTTGGCGATTGAGTCACCTAACGCGGGGTTCAATAAAAGTCATGATCGCCCAACAACCCAGCAACGTGACAGCGAGCTTGCGATTACGTAGACGCTTCGTAGTTTTCGCTCGCGTGTGTTGTAAACCACTGATTATCATCACCAGCAATATATGATTTTGAGAGCATTGGAGGGTAACATTACGTGCAATCTTTCTGTTAATTTGTTCGGTTATCAGTTGAAAGTATCAAAGCTATCCTAGTACGTCGCATTATAAATTCAAGTTACATCAGTGCTCATGAATATCGTCGCTCAAGGCCTTGATAATATCCCTCGTTTCATTTCTTACGTTCTCGACAATCGCACCCGCGTCTTGCACGTCCCGTACAAGACCTACACCCGCACCAACATACGTTGCCAGTCTTCCCTCCGGGCCCCATCCAGCGTCACCACTCTTGGCAGCTTCGTCATGCAACTCTTGTAGCTTCTCAAACGGAACACCAGCCTCGTGGTCAATCCAGCTACGGTTGATGAGAGTCCGAGGTGCAAACTGTTCCGGCCAACCAAAAGTGCCTCTGAGGTGGTTGTACAAGTGGGTACGAAGAGTATTTTTTGCGCCATCAGACGCTCGAACCACTTCGTCTTGGTATCCTTTTGAAATGCGTGCCTCGGAAGAAGCAAGGAAACGAGTTCCCATGGCGACAGCAGCAGCTCCTAGCGAAAATGCTGCTGCTGCACCTCGACCATCGATGATGCCTCCCGCCGCAACTACAGGTATTCCAACATCTTTCCTGGCATTCACGGCATCAGCAACTTCTGGGAACAGAACAATGGTTCCCGTACTCTCCTTTGCCATTCCATGTCCGCCCGCTTCAGAACCTTGAACAACGAGAACATCCGGAGGTGTCGAGCTGTTGATAGCCGCAAGAGCGTCACTCAGCGTACCGACCTGAATCCAAACTTTGGTATCACGAGAAGCTCCGCGTAGAGAAACGGTCCATTCATCCAACTCTGTCTGGCCATTTTTGGGCGCAAATAGCCAAACCGCACATGGTTTATGCTTCTCAACTGCACTAGTTGCGACCTTCAAGTCGCCATTCCACACCTGGAAGCCCACGCCAATGGGTAGCAGAGGGTGGCGTAAATTCGATGCTTCTATCAGTTCTCTTGCCTTGTCTAGATCGGCGAGTACTCCATCAGGTTTGGCTTGTGGTCCCATGAACCCAAGACCGCCAGCTGCAGACACGGCGACAGCCAAGTGAGGGCCGGCCATAATGCGCATGGGTGCACCGATAACGAAGGGTTTCTTGACCCATGGATAAGAGAGAGCCAGCATGCGCCTCAATTCCGCAGTACGTTGAGCAGCCATCATGAGACAATTGCTGAATCGAAACACAAGGATTGATACACAGAATAGTTGACAATTCTTAGCTTAGCTCAGCTTCGGCGGGGATACAGTAAAGACCTATATGGCACAAGTCAGGTCAGCCCAGGTCTCAACGCTCTGCAAGTTTAAATTTGTAATCACCTAAGCAGCTGAATAGAGCAAACAATTAACCCTACCAATTAGCTTCACTCCTGTTTGCGGAAGATGCCGCGCTGAACTGTTTCAACGGGTTGGCCGGGGGCGATGAGAAAGCTTCGTAGCGTCGCAATACTCAATATGACATAGCTTGAGTAGACCAGCTCTCACAGGGCGGAAAAGAAACGCCAAAGAACCAAATCGAACTTATAGGCGGGCTTTTTTACTATTTTGAGATTGAGGCAAACTGAAATGAGAGTACTTACCGGCGACTCTAAATCCCGTGGGGCATAGCCGACCGCAAGCCGATTGCTAAGCTCCCGCGGAGATGCATTGCGACGTAGCGCCATAGTAGACAACATATCGTCATTGGCCACTAAATCAGCAATTAGCTTAATAATAATTGTTAACTGCTGTGGCTGAAGTAAATTCCTTTACATGGCTTCCTAGCAGAGAATACTATTGAAGTTTATCAGGAATGCAGTTTGTGGAGTTCAAAAAGTTTTCAACTTAAATAGAAGGGAGAAGTCTACTGTTGGAGAAAAAGATTGTTTCAGTAGACTCATCAGCATATCACAGGAAAAAGCATTACAGCTTTCAGAAAACATCAATACATTTTACTTTCAAGACTAAAAATTATAATCATTCGATTCTTGCATAATAAACGTCAGCCCATTCATAAAAATGTCTTCCCGATCTGACAACGCGGTCGTCATCATTGGCTCTGGCCCTGGAATTGGCACCAACACTGCTGCCGTATTTGCCGCCAAGAGATTCAACAAAGTCGCTCTCGTTGCTAGGAATCCTACACAGCTTGAGATAGACGCAGCCTCTGTTAAGAGTGCTTCTAATGGCAATTCCATTGTAAAGACCTATTCAACCGACGTCCTTGATCCTGCCAAATTCACCACGACCTTGGCCCAGATTAACCAAGATCTCGGAACTGTTGAATTCGTCTTATTCAACGCAGCCATAGTCGCAGAATCTAGCCATCAAGACGTCAGCGACGATGAACTCCTGCGTGACTTTAAGATCTCCACCATAGCCCTAAACAATCTCTCTAAATGGGCCTTCCCACAGCTTACTGCTCTGGCATCAAAAGATGCTACTGCCAAGCCTACAGTCATCGTTACTAGCTCTCATCTCCCCGAGGCACCTGAGACCAACCTCGTCTCTTTATCCATGTCCAAAGCGGCTCAGAAAAACTTCACCCGATCTCTTCGTATGACGTATGAGCCTAAAGGCGTTCATGTCGCTATCTTGAGCGTCGCTGGATACGTAAAAGAGACAAACAAGTACCTGAATCCTAGGAACATTGCCGAACAAGCTTGGAACCTATACAGCCAGCCCAAGGAAAGTTGGACTGAAGATATCAGAATCGAAGAGCCATAAAGGCAAGATAGTTAAAATGTATATATAAAATTTAAAATAGAGTAATTGATTAGTTATTCAACGTTTCATCCTTATCTCTTGTTGACACTCCTGGTAAGATTAAGTTGTACACAGTACTAACAACAGCAGTGCTATTCAATCGTTCTCAATCTGCGTCAAATTAGCCACACAAAAAAAGATGCATATTTTGGGCGGGAGGACCACAGTTCCAGCTACCCGTTATACCCGTTCTTGCCGTTATTAGCGAGATCAAGTTATGCACATGCACGGCGTTCCTAGCCTACGGGATTAAGTGGAGTTTTCTAGCATTCATGCTGTCACTAGACAACGGCTATGTTATTTACATTCATTTTACATGTGATACTCCTTGACCAACAATGCCATGAGACCTATCTTTAGTTTCATAGCCTCTTAATGCAAGTGATAAGACCTCTAACGCCTCATTAGCACACTTGTAGTGCGATTCCAGGATGTAGTACTGTACTACCTGTATATGTATTTTAAGGCTACGCTGGTAAGGGCTCAAAAATCGTGCACGGCAACAAAAGTTCATAAATTTTTAAGATCATCGTATACCCACTCAACAGACGCAAACCGCAGGCAATTTGCCTTAAAGATCTTTGATCGACGAAGGTTAGATGGAGGGAGAGTCATAGCAATCGCCCGGTATGGCTATGGTGAATGTATATAAATGGACCACCGGAATTTCCAGAGGGCGGATTCTGTTGCAACATGAATCTACTTGAAGCGGTGTTATGCGCATTTCGGATTTGATATGTTAACAGGCTAAATGATGTGCTGAGTGCTTTTCAGGGTGCTGAGTACCTTAGATGTATTGCTATTGCAATGTACGATACTCGTTGGATTTATACTCCCTGCTGATATCTGCGTGTAACCTCTTAATAACCAAATACGGTCGTCAACTTTTGTTGGCAAGCCCTATTGGTCGGCCGGCCATTGGGCATCTGCGAGATTGCCCAACTATATAATCGCCGCTGAAAATATGGCAGTTTTCATTGTCCCATAAAGATTTCTGCAAACAGGTTTCGACATTGCTCTTGTGAGCCGGAGCCAGCTTTTTCAAACAATATGAGGAGGCGCTTTCAGAAGGCGAAGGACTACCTATCGAGGAAGTCAAAGAAAAAGACCAACAAGGTTAGCGATAATGAGGAGACTCCATCCACAAGAGCGACCACGACGCCCGTCTCGTACGGCGACTCTGCGGCACCATCTTCTGCGCCTGCTCGAGTCTCCTCCGTCACGACATTCATCGCACAGCCGGCCGATTCCGACGTAGCCTCTCCTCCCCCCAGTTGCGACATCGATCCATGGACTCGAGCTTACGAAATATTCCAAGATCGAGAATCTGAGCTGGCGGCAGACTACAGGAAGCACTTAGCCTCTCTACAAGTGGACGCTGTATCTATTGCAAACCTCTCAACCCCGCTGTCTGTCGAATCAATCGTGAAGCAGCTATTGGAAGACCGGGAGAAAAAGCAGTGGCAAGTACCGCTTTTTGGGAAAGATATAAAGATTCGGGAGCAAGTCGAGAGGTTGGCAAAATTTGTCCTCTGGTCCGACCCGATCGTCAAGAATGCAGTCAGTGCTCAGCCATATGCAGCGCTGGCATAGTCTGGTGTTTCCATACTTCTCCCAGTGGGTATCTAATCCTCTTGGTTCCTATGCAGATGCTTACCAGGGCAGCTTTTAACGAGCGGCACCAAGCAAAATGAAGCTATGTTGAAAGGGTTCAATTCAATTGTCGATGTTCAAGTATATTGGCGAATCAGCGAGGAGACATATCTCCAATCTTCACATGGACAAAATTACCGAGATCTTGTTGAACCTTTAGCCAAGCTTTATTCCCATATGGTCGCATATCAGGCCAGGGTCATATGCCACCTGTCCAGCGCCCAGCTGTCGCGCGCCTGGCAAGACGTGGCCGGTGGGAATGACTGGGGCAGCTTGGAGAGTGAGGTTAATGAATTGAGCAAGAGATGCAGTGACTTCATCTCTCCTCTCCGTGAGCAGGAATTGAGGCAACATAGAGATAGCCAGCTGCAAGAGATGAAAGAGTCACGGAATATCCTCGATGAGATTCGGCGCGTTCTCGAGGAATGTGAAAAGCAGCGACAGATAATCTATAAGGACGAGAAGGAAAGGAATCTCCTCCACGATCTCGAATCAGATTACGAAGGCTACAAAAACTTTAACCCAGAAAGGGTAAAGGGTACATGCGAGTGGTTCTTTGACGACGACAGATTCCGCAAATGGCGGGACAGTAGCACTTCCAGCCTTCTCTGGGTCTCTGCTGGCCCTGGTTGTGGAAAGTCAGTCTTATCGCGGACTCTTATCGATGAGGAACGACTCTCTACACACATTACAACTTCAACCGTTTGTTACTTTTTTTTTCAAAGACGGGGATGAGCGTCGTATGGATAGCACTAGTGCTTTGTGTGCGATACTTCATCAGCTTTTCACAAAAGATTCTACTGGCAGTCTAATTGAATATGCACTTTCCAAAAAGCTCACAAAAACCTTCTCGGAGCTGTGGAGAATCTTGGAAAGTTGCGCCAAATCTCCAAATATAGGTGAAATAGTTTGCCTCCTCGACGCTCTAGACGAGTGCAATAGGGATAGTAGGCTGCAATTAGTTGAACAGCTTAAGAAGTTTTATACTGAACAGGAAAATTTGTCGAGCCATCCTTCCAAACTCAAATTCCTCATCACGAGTCGCCCATACGACAACCTTGAAGCATCTTTCAGAAAGTTTTCAGATACAACTACGTATATACGCTTTGATGGTGACGGCAAGTCCGAGCAAATTAGTCGAGAGATTAATATCGTCATCGACGCCAGAATGCGTGATATTGGGTATGGCTTAGCCGATGAAGATCGCCGCTCAATTTCCCAACGTCTAAAGCGCATGGAGAATCGCACATATCTCTGGCTGCACCTTACGTTTAAAATCATTGAGCAAAATCCTAGTGAATACAGCAGGAGGTCAGATATGGAAGACCTTTTATCTGATCTTCCTTCTTAGGTATCTGATGCGTATGAAAAGATCTTGAGCCGAAGCAAGGATTCGGAGAAGACGAAAGCACTTCTTCAAATCGTGCTTGCCGCAGAACGGCCTCTGACTCTTGATGAAGCTAACATTGCTCTGACATTGGCGTTGGAGAGAAAGTGGTACACTTCGAACGCAGAATTTGAGAAGGACAAATGGCAGGACCCTGATATTTTCAAAACTGTGGTGAAAAATCTGTGTGGTCTCCTCATCAGTGTCTACGACTCGAGATTGTTTTTACTTCATCAGACAGTTAGGGAGTTTCTTATGGCAGAGCCTGGCTCTCAGAATAAGTGGAAAGGCCGTTTCAACATGCGCCAGTCACACGGCACCTTGTCACTATCCTGCCTCCGCCTCCGTTATTTATCGCAGTCAGACAAGTCTATCGACACGTGGTTTAGGACGTACCCATTTCTAGAGTACGCTAATTATAACTGGCTGTCCCACTATATTGAATCCAAAATCTTGGTAGACTTGGAAGAATGTCACCTGTCTCTGTGGAATCTCAGCGAAACCAGCAAGACACCCCAGAATGGGAAGAGCATACTCAAAAATAATCAAATCAAGATCGCCATCGTTACTGACAGCAGGGACACAAATAGTATGTCGTTAGCTGGCAAAAAAAATATTTTGGAGAGAAAGGTGTTCTCCGTTAGATCCGACCACCCCGATAGCGTTTTCGATAACTTTTTCAGTTTTGTTATTTTTGACGTAGGCCGGGGGTCTCGCATGGCGCCCTTAATCCAAAAAGTGAATCCTTTCCATAGTCTCTACATTGCCGGAGCAATGGGAAAATCTTCCAGAGATGATCTATCAGAGAATATGGCGGAGGTATGAACTTAACCTAGTTGCGAGTTTCTTTCATAAAGCGAACATTTCTGCGGCTGAGATGATACTTTTTTTATTAACCCGAAGATGTTTGCGCAGGCCGTGAACTGGGCGATTAGCCAAAACGTCGATATTATTTCGGTCAGCTGTAGTGCGAAGACTGATAACCATCAACTGCGCGAAGCCATTAGGAATGCGGTGAATGAGGATGCAGACTTGCAAACTTCTCTGATCTTGGTATTCTGCGCCAATGCGGACGAAGGCGTGGAGGAGAGCATGGCGTTCCCCGCATGCTATGAAAATACTATTAGGGTTGCCGCAAATAACAAGTGTGGGCACCTGAGACCGGCCTCACAAAATGGCGTCGATATTCGGGTCCCTGGTGAGGATCTTGACGCTGACACTCCAGCCTCAATGAAAAAATTTGTAAGTGAAGCTATGTCGTATGCTGCCCCTGTACTAGCCGCTGGAGTTACATCTCTTGTACTTCTGCTACTCCGGATAAATAATGATGACCAAGCTGCGGTGCTGGAGTTCCTCCAGAAACGCAAGATGATGCAAGTCTTTGCAAAAATGGGCAATGGACCGAGCGGCATTCAGCTCTCAAAACTCTTCGGAGACTTGAGCGGCGATGATATGGCCAGTAGATGGACAACGGCCAACTTTGCGTAGTTGAAAGGAGGCGGTTGCTACTGATGGCACCAATTGACATTTTCGATGCTGCAAAATGGAAGTTTCTCAGCTTCGCCTTAGCTGTCGAATTCATGCTGCTTTTGGTCATTGGGCAAACTATGTCTTGCTGACATTTTTAACAAACCATTCTAGCAGGAGGACTAATTTCAAGCTCTATGTGGAGAGAATAAGATTTTATAGAAAGGCAGGCTAGAGGCTCCAAGTCAAAATCATTGTCAGGCAGTACAGTTGTGCATATTAGATATATATTGATAGGTGTTTGCTCAATAGCATAGGTATTATACTAAAATGCGGTCAAGCAAGGAGAAATCCAAACGAGCATCGCTAATAGTTACATCCATTCGGATCACAATCTCAAATTAGAGCGTGCTCAAACATCGCGCGTCCAAACTAAGGACAGGGAATACAAACGGCAAACCAAATCAAAAAGCTTATATGTCTGATATAAACGCAGCAAAGTCATAGAGGCCCACATGATTCATATCCATTTATGACACCTCCGTCAGGCCCCGTGGGTTGGTTAGAGTTACCTCTCC
Source organism: Trichoderma evansii (assembly GCF_050947405.1). NCBI lineage: Eukaryota > Fungi > Ascomycota > Sordariomycetes > Hypocreales > Hypocreaceae > Trichoderma > Trichoderma evansii. The sequence goes on from NW_028145204.1 coordinate 2,894,883, forward strand.
GCCCAAATCAGAGATTGGGCCAGGAACGCTGGATCTCCGTTCAGTAGAAGGCTGGACCTCAGTGCTAGGTTCCGGCGCTGCCTCTGTTGCATTGGGTGCTGATCCCTCATCGGGGAATACATAATCTGGAGGGGGTTCTGATTCTACTGGAATCTCTGCAACGGTTGGGTCCTGAATAGACGCAGTCTGCTCGTGAGAGTCATTCTCAAATCCAGGAGCTCGATCACAGCACTCGTGATACGCCGGAGCAGCCGCACCAAAGCCGACAGTAGTCTCGAATGCACTCTGTCGGATCTGTTGAAGAGCACGCCGCTCGTTTTCTAAAGCTCTCGCTGTCTGCCGGATCGAATTTCTGCACGCCTCGCTGACTTCCTTCATAGCCGCGTGATACTCTTTCTGGGCTTCCAAAGCACTGGTTAATGCGTTTCCCAGATTTTCCAAAAGCACAACGTTCTGTGACTTGTCCTTCAAGCGCGATGATGCTTGTGTCTTGGCAGTGAGAAGATACTGTTCAAGAGTATTCTTAGCTTGTAACTGCACGGGCCCAGGAGCTGTTTCGAGGACATCAATGGCTTGGTTGGTAAGCTCGATACCACGAGTGATATATGCAACGCAGCGACTTAGCGTTCCATGGAAACCACGCTGTGAAAAGATGTCAGAGTGGTTTTCAAAGCCTGCCCGTTGTTTTTCAAACAGGGCGCGCTCGATTGCGAGTTTGACCACTTGGGCCGCTTTGACACCTCGAACTGCTGCCTTCAGTGCCTCTGTCCTCTCTTGAAGGGACACCTTGGCTATTTTATGTGCCTCTTCCTGTTCATCCTCGTCCGGAAAGCCTGCCGTGGGACCATCGAAAATTTCCGAGTAAAGGTTATCAATTCCTTTGTGTGCAGCGCCGTGTCGTCCAACCAATTCTTCCAGAGTCTTCATCTCAACGATCAGTGCCGCCTTATCAGCGTTTAGCTCTTTCAGAGTAGCTTCAGCCTTGTGGCGCCTTTCTAGCACTTGGTGATATGCCTTCTCCTCACGCTGGGCCTTTACATCAAACACATCTCGCTTCTTTAGAAGAGTATAGACCCATTTCTTGCCAAAAGAGTCTCTATAGGCCTTGTGGCTCTTGAGCTGCTGGTTGGCAGCAGCAACGGCTTTTGCAACCTCAGGCTCAAGATCGGCAAGACGCTTGTCAACATGTTCAATCTTGATGTGATTATTTCCCAGCAGTCCGGGTCCGTGAGCTGTAGCTTCTAGCTCGCTCAGTAGTTGTGAATTTCGTGTTGCCGCTTTCTCAATAGCCTCTCGTACTCTTCTCTCGGCCGCCGGATTTGATGGCACTTGTTGCACCGCTTGACGAATTGGCATATCGACGGCTGCGGGTGGTAGGAAATCCGAAGCCGCAGCTTTACGATCTACCATGGATATCGCTGCGTCCATGATGATAAACGAAGCCCCTTATAGGTTCACTTGGCTGTCTTGCAGGTGATGCACAGGTGAAGAACGTGATGTCGAGGATTCAGAACCTTAAAGTAAAGCGGAGGCATTGCGTTGCGAGATGACGCCGTATTTATCCACCACTAGAATTGATAATTGGGTCAAATACACGAAATTAAGGCGCCTTAGAAGACCAGTCAGATTCTAATACAATGCAGGAGATCATCATCTTACCATGAATTTCACAAAGATTTGTCATCATTTGCAAGATTCCAGTATAGGGCCAAGCAAGGCGCGCGCGTCAGCACTTAGACTATTTTGCACGATACTATTTGGTACGCACGATAGGTACATACTAGTATCTATATCCGCTGCGCCACAGATTGAATTGTCACCATGTGTTTGGAATATTCCAAACCTATGACCTAACGGCTACCTCTTAGTTACGCCACCCATCATTTCGTGGCTTTCTTCAGGACAATGGCATGATACCCCGCGTATTCTCTATCAGAATTGATTTCTACGACCCGAGGATGAATGACATAGACAGCTTGTCTCTGTAGCTTAGCAATATGCTAAGCTAGTCTGTAACATTAAAAACAGGGGCGCTTTAGCACCACCAGCTGAAAGCTAAAGAGCGGTGATGCATGCTTAGTTCTTGGTATAGTGAGTGAGGGAATGTTGATTTACAAGGCTGATTATATATAAATAGAAAAATAGCTATGCACCGGCTCCATATAGACCCCAAAGAGGTATATGCAATATCGGTGCATAGCGTCATATTGCGAGTAGCAATAGGTGTAGGTAAAAATGGATGCTCAAAGGAGCACTGCTCTCGCCCAGTACAAGCACCATGGTCTGACTAAGGCAGATTTAAGTCAAGGAGGCACTCGCGGCTAGTGGATCGGCAACAAAGTGAGCCAGACAACCAGAGCAACAACTCAAATCAATCTCCGCGGGGTCGAGTGGGATATGGCTCCCGTCTGCTGGTGCGGGCTACCGCCCGGAAGCCCAAAACGCCGCAACCAATTTATAATTGATTCTACAGGGAAGACAATGCGACATCATAACAGCGTCTCGCAAGATCAATTAGTAAGTCTCTCAAAGAGATCCAGTTTCAACGCAACAATGACAACCAACTGTCAATCTGTATAAAGGCCAGCGTTCGCCAACTGCCTTCAATTGAGCAAGAAGAAGTCTTCAGTTAATTCACACCAACCAATTGTCTAAAACAACCAATCAATCAATCAATCTTACATATTCCAATGGCTGCCGAAACCACCCCCACTCTGCATTACTTTGACATCGGCAGACTCGGCCGTGGTGAAGTCATACGGTAAGTCTTATGATTCCAGTCATTAATCAACCTTACCCCTCGCTATTTTTAAGCCTGGCGGTCGCTAGCGGATTTCAGCAGCTAATACAGCCCGTTAGCCTTTTCTTACGAGACGCTGGTATCGAGTTCAACGATATCCGGCACCCATATGGCACATGGTCCGTTGAGAGTGACAAATTCATGGAGCAGGGTATCACCCGAACCGGCAAGCTGCCTGCTCTTGTCATAAATGGCACCATCTTAAATCAAGTTAGTCTATCAAGTCATCAACCTCATTTAGATATGATGCACTGACAATGACCACTTGTAGCATATTCCCATTTTGCGATATCTTTCTCGAGACATTGGCCGCTACGACGGCGAGACAAACCATGAGAAATTCCAGGTAGATGCTATTTCTGACAATTATATCGACTGGAGGGTAAGTGCATCGCATAGCGAATACGCAGTTTTATGCATCTCCTTGCTTCTCGTATCATGGACTAATCAGAAGAATACAGGCTCAATGGGCAGCAAATATTTCGAATGCTTCGGATGATTACAAGAATAAATTCCTTCCAGTGTACTACGCTGCTGTCGCAAAGTACTACTCTGACAACAAAGGCCCCTATCTCCTTGGCGATAAAATAACCTACGCCGACTTCGCTATCTACCAATCAATCGACAATGATGAGCGAATTGGAGCTTTGCCAGTAAGTTTTATTCTCTTAGCACATTTTCAATAATAACCAACAGTTGCTGACTTGCAACCCAGGCTGAACTGCCCGCGGAGATTGTAACGCTCCGAGAAGCCATTGAGGCACGACCAAATATTGCAGCTTATATTCAGGAGAACCGCCATAAGAAAGCATAAGTGGTTCGAATAGCAATTTTTCATGCCTTTGGCGTTTTGTTTGGAAAAGTGCTCTTTGGATAAATAATGCTGGAGTAATAGACAACTCACTCATGGTCACGATTATCGCATTACTCGTTGAGTTTGAAAGAGACAAACATAGCTACCATTAATAGAAATCGAATTCGTATATTATGATGGTCTTTAAATCGGTAAAGTTTAAAAGGCTGTAGGTTTACGTTGACTAAATCTCATGAGTCATCTTCCTACGATGGCGTGCAAAGGTCTCTCAGTCTTGCATAACTAGAGATGTCTGTTTTTAAGCTTAAGTAAACCGAGCATGCATAAAACTAGCAGTTAGGTACATTCAGTGTCAATATACTATTGCAGCGGTCGTACGTTAATGAAAGATAATGTGTTTGTGACCATATGTGGCCTCTTATTTGGAGAATTACTACAGGCAGCTATATCAATTAACGCTTTGCCTTTGAATTATAGCATCCCGACATTCTGATAAAGGGTAATGGAATGGAATATGAGAATTATTGTCGTTAGATACCATAGTTGTCAGATAGCATACCTTTACTTCTATTTCCTTCTTAATGATGCAAGCATAGATATATGCATCATAATTAAATCATAGTCTCATACGCAATCATCCAAGTTCAATCATCCAATTTTATTTTGAGGCTTCATATTTATTATCGTGATCAAATTATGTAACCAATTCATCATGTAACGTTGCGACTTGATTGACAAGACTGCGGAGTACCTAGTTATCCTTGCAGAAAGAGAACAGAAATATGCATCGTGCTCAAGGGCCTTGAGCTAGTTTTCACATCGCATAATTACAGTCCGGTAAATCGCTTACAAAAAGTGATTGCTCTATTTACTTGTCACATATCGATACGTAAAGTCTAGGCAGACAGCACAATGGCAGGGCTTAATACTACCACTACCCGGTATTACTCCATATTTCGTACCTATCTTCATTCTCAGTTCAAGGAATAAAATGATCATTACGTTCCCTCCTGGGCTTTCTCTCGGCCATATATCCATACCTGTATGGAAGCCTGTTAACTAAACACATCACATGTGTAACCGGCCCAGTTATAGTAGCAACTCATACGAGTATTCTCACTCTGGCTGGCCCAGTAATTAGCGGGTACAATTTGAACAGTTAGTTCCCGTAATCAACATTTCTCATCAGTCCACTTTGTCTAGTTTCAAAAGTGGCCTAATGCATATGGAACATCTCCCGTCAGCGACATGTCAGATTGCAAGGCAGCCTGCGTTGCGGAACAGTGATATGCCCGATGAGATGAGATCAAGATTGAAACGCTCCGCATGACCCGAAAACAAGCTTTGCTACAGCTCTAGCTTCGCTGTAGCGCCTTATTTGTATTATCAAGATGAGAAAGGCTGAAGTTGGTTACGACTACTAACTAATAGTTCACGAGCTTACTTCATACAAAGACTTATATGAGCCAATGCGTCCACACTTTTTCGTGTTACCGAATTCAGCTTTTATTACTTCATACCTCTTTTGAGAATGCTAAATATAGGCAACATTGCCGACCTAACAGCTATGCTCGGAGAACGGAGCAACTAGGTATTTCGTGTTTATGCTGTTTCTGTGGCTCGTTTCCCAGTTTTCTATTTAGTGGGCAGACTACCTATTCTTAGCAAATTAATGCGAGACACCAGAAAACTCGCTTCCAAGATGAAAATCCTTCCAGAAGTCCCAGAGCTTTCACGCTAAACTCATAACCGAAGCTAAAAGCGACGTCAAGGCAAACAAAACAAAAGTTCGAGAAAACAAGAAATGCATAGAGCTGATCTGGCCCCTTTCATGTTACCCTTGGCATTTCGCCCACAGCTGACGGGAGCTTAAAACAACCAGCTAATCTCTAAGGACCAAACAGCGCGTCTCGAAATTGATGCACAGACCGTTCCGTCCGCCGATCCGGGCACGCCGCTAATAAGCCTCACAACAGCCCATTCTGCTCATACCATCACTCCAAATTCCTGGCGACACTCACCGACTGCGTGTGGAGATTTTATACAAACATCTCGGCAGTGGTTTTAGTACGAGAAAATGGAGTAGAGGCTGCCGCTACTCGCAGTAGCACTGGCTCCATTTTTACGGAGTTTTCTCTTTTTAGAAAGCCCGCCCCTATTATTCAAGAAAAGCGAGAGTGGACAATGGCCTCTATGAAGACAAGCCTTTAGGCACAATTAGTGTACGTGCTGCTAACGAGAGTATTTGTGCGAATGCTTGTACTTTCACTTATACAGCATGCAAAATATTGCCACCAGTAGCATTACAGAGTAGGGTTATTGTCTTACATTCTATTTTCTACATATCAAGGGATCCCTTCTTTTTAGACGCCTTACTGGGAGACCCATGAGTGGGCAAGTTGCCTTCTTTCCATAAAACGGCTAGTCTATAAATCCTGGTAATCGGGCAAAGACATCCGTCAATTGCGAGGCAAAAGGCCAAGCTTTCTTTGTAGGACTTTGGCGAGCACTGCCTATCTAATGTTGCATCGAATCCTGATTGATGCAGCTTACATGCGGCGAGACGGTGACACTCGGAAGGTCTGGCCTCATGTTTGCGTGACAACCCAGCTGTGGAGAGATAAATGCTGGGGAATGCTACTTGTGCCCGTAGAGTCGCATCGATCATAGTGCGGAACGCGGCTCATGGGATGACAGATTAAAGGGGATCGCACGATGTTCTTGTGTGTTATAGTACCAAGTAAAACAACGAATAGAGAATTTAGGCAGCATATTCGTCCTTCCTCACAACGTCTAGGGATCATAGAAAAAATTCAAGGAAGTCATGCTATATAGCGAATTCACCGTTTCACGCTACCAATCCTTCTCAATAGTCTAACAAAAAGAAAAGTAAAAAGGGAAATAAAAGAGCCTGTCCTTGCAAATCCGATACGCCATGGATGCAGCTCGGTCACAAGATTAGCTAATGTGTTTGTGCTTACTGGCACCTCTTGTCGGGCAGCCAGTATGTCGGCGGTGTCGATGCGGCTCCGGAGATAAATCTCCTCATATCTGGCCCCCAACGCTTTCCTGATAAAGAAGTTATAACAACCCAGAATTAGTTATGAATAAGGTAGTACTTCTCAATTGGCCTTATGGAGTAAGGGATACACAGTAGTACATCATTGGAGATATCAATGGATCAATTAATGTCTTCTATAAGGCTCCCGATACCGGCATGCTGTATTTTAGGGTAGCAGAAAATCGCAGACTCGTCCATGCCGAAAATATCCCTGTAAAAATCCGGAAATTGCTTGCCGACTCGCGCAAGTAGCAACCATATTCTGGAAGGTGTCGTCGTACTGCATAGCGAACTAATAAGTGAAGAGACTGAATGCGGCTTTGGGGCTTCTACGAAATGATATAGGTGGTAGGGTTTCACTACGCTCCCCGTTACACGTAATTAGGTAAACTAGCAATTCGTTTTATCTATAGTCTTCATTGAGTTTTGTTTTCCTCGAAACAATGTAACGCTCAAATGCATTACTTAAGCCAAGTAAGCTAAATAGAACCCCAAAATGAAGCATTGAACGTCACATCAGCTCGCTTGCGTATGACGTTCTACTGCTTCAGCCTTCGGCTGAGGCGTTCCGGGATAGCTGCGTTGGTTGGGCGCATCGGCATTGGTAGGTCCCACTTGGGTATCCAGCTACTCGGCTCTGTGGCAAGATCACAATCAATCTGGTTATAGCATCGAGATGTACGTCCCATTATGGACTTGACGTATACCTATTAATGGTCCAACATTACACGGGAGCGGCGGCGGTGTGGCGTGGCAACTCTGAGCCTTGACCAGCTTCCGCACTTGTATAAGTCTCGGAATACTAGCAAGTGGGAAATTGGTCACTTGAGAAGCGACAAAGCGGTGTGGCTTGCGAACGAAAGGGTGAGCAGAGAAAGGAAACAGCTTCGTATTAAGCGATATACGCAATGTAAGAGGCTAGAGATGATTTGGTATGCGCCGAGTGGTGGAAATTCTATCCGTTTTGGCCAGAGGCTCAGCTTGCTAGCTTCTGGGATGTGATGGTTGCAAAAAATCATAAAGGCTAGCCACTATTCTTTTTTCCTTACTGGTTCATTAGCTTGACGTCAGCAGCGAAGAGGTATATGGGATGACGCCAAGCTAGCCAATGTTTCGCATCCCGTATGCTTGCGAAATACTAGCAGATTGTGTAATCGTCAGACTTATCTCTCTTTAGAAGCCGTGGCCTTGATCATGAAAGTTGAAACATGACCAGATTTCTTTCTCCACTCACCCACTTAGTGTGTAGTACCTGTGTGTATTACGGGGAGAGCAGGGATATGACGAGCAAAGGCTCCCGAGAATCAACGCGTGCTATTCCTTTACCAGGAATAGTATTGCTACTAGTAGCCGTTTCATCAGCCTATGGGATAGAAGTAATTCGTATAGACTTGATAGAGTACATGTATGTACGAGAGAGAAACATGCCTCAGTGACTAATGGATTGGCTGAAGCTGAGTTATCATGGATATTCTCGGCAGTCTCTGCAGCCTCTGCCGTTCAACGGGAATAACCTGTGGAGATTGACATGGCCGTTTTGCTTGTCGTTGGTTGTTGGTCAGACTCTGGTTGGTACTGTTATTTCTCAATTCCGTCGTGACACCAGCTTGTTCGGAGTGTGGGGGATTTACCCGGGGGACTGGGGAGCCATGAGCGCGGCACTCGCACGATAGGGGGTCTTTGGAATGGTGTTAGAGCCAGGAGTAGCCGTGGCCCTTGCACAAGAACCACTGTTCTCGTATGAAGTGCTCCTCAGTTAACCCATGATATTTGACCTAATCAAAATCATTACCTCGTCAATATACGAGCGTGCTTGTCATATCACTAATTGGCGGCTATACATGTAGGCGATTCCTGGGATTCCTACCCCCAGAAAGAAAGGATCTGCAGTTCCGGAGCATTCGTTTATTCCTTGCCTTTCAATTTCTATGTATTGCTGGATGAACCGGCCTCATAAAGATCTTACTTGTAGTTCTCACTGCATTATCGCGATCAGCTGGACAAGCTAATACCTGGCATACGAGAAGGCGGTGATAACAGCACCATTGTAGTAAAATTGGGTCTATGATCGATAGAACATGGACCTACGTAAGCCATATGGAGGGGAAAAAAACTAATACTATCTAGATAAGTCGGTGACTACGATCGGCTTTGCGGCTTCGAGGACAGATGCTATCAATACACACTTCGTAAATTGTATCAGTACTTGAAAGGCGGTGTCATAGATGCGATATGCGTCTCACCTGGCATTATTCTTCTTTCTTCTTTTTACTAATATTCTATTCTAATTACTCTTCTTTTTTTTTTAATTCTCTATTGTCGTATGTAGTTATATCTTGCATCTTATTGTGTTGTGGGCTGAAAGGTACAGGGCTTGGGACCTACATGTCTCAGTTAGGAATTACTTGCAGATGCTGTGGATGGTCCTCTAGCAGGCGAAACTAGCCGCTGGAGTTGGCATGACATGTCAATTGACGCTGGTGGATCAAAAGCCGTTACACTAAGAGCGCTAAATTCGCTTGAGGCTGGGCCTACCCGGGGTTCCGTAGACATGGGTGCCTGTTATGAAGGAAATGAAGCGGTCATAGAGCTCCAGCAGGGCCAAGAAACATGCCGCTACAGGGGTCGGATCATATCATGTCGCGGGAGGGAGCGGCATTTGCTTCTCTCACCTGCATAGCGGCCAGAAGTATCACTTCCTGGGGCTCGGTTTTGAGACATTGTCATTGAAGCCACGCCTCGGGGCGTGAGAACAGCCCACCTATACGATATGCAAGAAGAGATGGAAACAGGAAAAAGAAGAGAAGAAGAAGAAATGAAGAAAGAAAGGAGTTCTCTTCACACACTTGCATCCCCGTTACTCCATCTTCTTTTTCTCCCGTTTTTATATGAGGCTACTTCTTTACAGGGATTACAAGGAGCCGTGTAAATGATGCTACACTGCAATATACTTAATCCCTAGGGCTGACTTTCCTGCCAGGCGTGCCCGTACAGTAACACAAAAAAGACGCAGGAGTAACAAGAGCGGCCGAATTCAGGCGCGAAAGCCGAAACCCTCACACAGTAGACAAAAGAAAATGGAAAAGGTTATTAGTTTGATTACAAGAGGAGAGAATTTTGGGAAGCGAGAATGTCGTATTACACGTAGTAAATGTGGTTAGTGATAGTCATGGCGTGAGAAAAGCTGACTAGTGCATCCTTACAAAAAAAGAAGAGAGAAAGTGCGAAATGTGAAACAGAGGAACAATAAAGACATAAAAAGAAAGGAAAAGGAAAAGAAAAGGAAGACAGAAATAACATGAGACAGTGACCCCTGGCTATTCCTTGGTATACTTGCACGATGCCCAGGATGAGTTGCCGCCAGCAAGCAGTGCCTGTAATAAGACTGCTTGTACACTAGCATACGTCGCCCATAGCCGAGCTACAAGGGTCCTCCAAATAACTTTTCAAAGTTTCAATGGCCATGGCGAAGCTCCGTAATTGCTTTTTTAGGAAAATGGGCGGCAGCAGTTGCTTTAGTAGGCAAAGATATGCAATGATTCTAGGCATTGGAAAGCCACGACAAAATTTCGGTATAATTGGAAATTCGCGAGTTTTTGTACTGTATCATAAGGGCAAGCATTGAAGATATGGATGGACATGCAATCCCGCATATATGATGTGGCATATTTAGCCCCCAAATATGCAGTGCTATTACTCCATAAGCTTCGCTGTAAATTCATCCCTTGACGACTTCGTACAACCACTAATACATGCTAACACTATGCAATGTAACTCTACTAGCAGGCGTAGCACGCAATCCAGCGTAAAAAACAACGGCTACTGACCGTCAATCAGTGTGCCTGGTTGTACGAGGTCCAGGTAGAATGCAGTACGGAAATCCTTGCCCCCCTTTTCCCACATGAGTGGACTCATCTTTCAGGCCACGCACCGCCAAAGACAGATATGGATGAGCGGTCCGTCCCTTACATGTTAATTGTACATGTATTAACTAACAGGCAGTAAGATTGTCGACACGTGTGACAAGTCCCGAACGGGCCTCTCCCTGTCTTGCGCTGCCGGTCCCCTGGTCGATGCTCAAAAGGCGGGATTTGAAAATGTGACAGCCGACAGCGCGATGCCCGCCTTGCCCACTCTTTGGGTCGGGACTTGGTATAAACGCCAGCCGTCCTGCTGTTGCGTTGGTCGCGAGTTGATGCATCCCGCAGTTTCTAGACTTATACCCCTGCTTCTCTTGATCCCAATCCCGAGAGAGACTCAGAGATTCCGTTTTGGCTAAAGCTATTGTCCAATTGCTGCCTTCTACTTGACCTGTGGTTGCTTCTTTATATACATCTGTCTTTCAACCACCACCCACCAATATGAGTATTGCGTATAGGCGCCTCGACCACTCGAAGCGCGAGATTCGCTTGCTCGAGATCAACTGTTCCCGCAATCTCAGCGATCCAGTCGAGTGTAAACTCGTCACGACTCGCCTGACCGATGACCTCGAATTCATAGCCCTGTCCTCGTTGTACGGTGATGCCCAAGCCTCAGAGCGAATCTGGGTATCTGGTCAGCCCGTCAACATCACATCTCACCTCGCTGGGGCACTCAAAAACATTCGAGCCGTCTTCTACCCGACCATCTCACGACGTTTTCAGCGAACTCCTGCTCGGCGTCCACATGGCGCCCCTCGATGGCTGAGACAGCTCTTTGGCATCAGCAATGGCCCAGCCCTCGAATCTCGCGCTCTCCGCGTTTGGGTTGACTTGATATGCGTCGACCAACACGATGAGATGGAGCGTCAGCGCCAGACCATTGAAATGCGCCAAGTCTACAAGTCAGCCGAGCTGGTTATTGGTTGGATCGGCGAGAAGACCGAGGCCACAGATGCAACACTTGCAGTGTTTGCTGAGATTGAAGACATCATGCCAGCTCGGTTTGGAGATCCAGGTGACCGCGAGGAGCATCCAGAAGACTACGCACCCGAACATCGCTGGGCCAGGAATCTCCTGCATATCTGGATCTCCAGTATTCCGGGCGTGGCTCCGTGTGATATGCCGTACTGGACGGGCTATCTCGACTTCCTTGGTCGTCAGTACTTCCAGCGTCGCTGGATTCTGGAAGAGCTTGCACTGGCCCGCTTTCCCTGCTTTCTTATCGGCGATACCATCGTTCCATGGAAGCAGATTCTTCGCTTAATTCGAATGATGGAAGAGTTCAGACACAATGAGTCTGAAGTATACCCAGCGGTATGTTATTCAAAATTTATGTCTTTTCTGGAAATACACCAGTAGCTAATTATAAATTCTCACAGTATCTCAAAGATTCAATTGCTGAATTGCCCCTCGAGACAGTTCACAAATTCTTAGATGAGTTTGCACGAAGGGAGGCCTTGGAGGAGGCCAAGATTCTTCTGGAGACAGGCAAAAGCAGGGCCACTTCATCGACACGATCTAATGAATAGTTTTACCACAAGCAATATACAAATTGATAACTACGGACGAAAAAAAAATTAAAAAAAATCTATTGCGGTGGGTGATAGCGGCGGCGTCAGCGGTTCATTCACAAGATTGGCATTTTGCGGGTTTTGGTTGTGAAAGGCATGGCAGGGACACCAAAGGTTGACTTAAGGCGCGATGAGGGATACCCCATAGAAATTTGGTTTACATGATAAATAGTTTTATTTCTTTTCTTTTTCTATTTGGAATCTTCTTTTTTTTTTCTTTTGTTATTAGTATAGATGCCTGACAGTTAGCTGTGCGGTTTCTTTTTATAAACTCAAAACAAACGAGTTTTCAAAGCAACAAAAACAATATTTTAGGTCAATGCTATCTTCTCATTTATCGTTATTAATTACTAGTTCTAAAATGTGATTTACAATATGGCCCCTGGTTGGAGGCGGTGTCTGATTTTCTCATGCTCTACTGTGTATAGCTACGGAATTACGGGTCTTTAGCTGCAGCCATGTCAACTCAGCACTGTCACGAGATGGAGTAGGTATTTTCATGACAAAGCGGTGAAAGGAAAGATGCATAGATAAGAGTATGGATCTATATGAATGTCGCCCTGTGTGCTTCTTACAAGTGCCGTATCCCCTCGACAAATTGGACTGTGGGTCTTTCTTTATAAAGTAATTCCTTAATTATCCTTGGCAGTCTTTCGACTGATTGTAGTAAATAGTGGAGGAATTTTCATCAGAATCCACAGTCTAATGTTTCGAGGAGGGAATGCGGTAGGTATTACTTACCCAGTACGTATAGGAGAAGACTATTTAGAACTAGCCAATAGACAAGGGCCAAAGCATATCACGATCTGTGACAAAAGAAACAGACTGCATTCTGGAACGCAGTATAGAGTAACCAATGGCATTGATCTTACAAGGCCCCTCATCCCAGCTCATGGGCGAATAAGAAGCTTACCCATCGCGTAAGAGTTCCGATCCGTATCTAGTTCACCGACACTTTAGGATTTATACCGGTATATTCCTGTTAATCTCATCCTTATTTAGCGATAGCCGGCCATGGGTATAACAGCTGGATGCCGCAGCTACCATTTCATTCGCTGGCAGGCATCATGGGGCATGCAAGTCGGACATAGTCTCTCCGGTTTTGGGTGGTAGCGAAGAACGCTTTAGGAAAGTCTTGCATTCGCGAGGCTGTAACTCTACATAACGCATAATAATCTTTAATATAATTATATCCGTGCTTCCCCTCGCCAAAAGCAGGTTTTGGTGTAGAGGCTTTGATGTTCACTGGGCTATCTCCTTTTTGCAACCAATTGATAAGGTGGCAGTTTTGTTTTAGCCTATACGTCACTTTAATTTCATAGGCTTGATATTTCATATAAACGCTTTCCATCGTATGACCATATAGCTAGTGGTAATCGTCCACTGTTTCATTTAAAGTACAGAGCATCTGGTCTTTATTATAAGCTACCCGTGCCTCTTCCATGCGCTCTCTAGAGCAGCCCTAAGACTGAATTCTGACAATTTAAACTAAATCCCTTGGGCTCTCTACAGCCATGTGAAATTCTAGGTGGCCGAATGGATGACTTCGTTCATTGAGTCCTCTTTTATGGAAGCCCGCTCGTTATATCGCTGAAACGAGTCAGTTCAGCTATTATCTGACTGCCACTCAATTGGGCAATAACGCAGTGCAGTTACCTTATTACCGTGTGGGGGTTATGTAACTCTGTGATAGTCCAGCCGCGTAAGAAGTTCGCCGCAGCACCATCTTCTATGTGGTTCCCATGTAATTGATCACACTCAGCTATGTTACCCCACCAAATAGGAAGATGCATATATCGTAAAGGGCGCAATGAACGTGCAAGCCTTGAATACAATCAAACTACCGCTTTTGGACAACCCCTCACATACCTATCTATGGGATTGGTGTTGGAATATCATCGCTTAGCAGGACTATTCATCAACTCAGGACAAGAAATACTAAAGTGCCCGGTCATAAGGCGTCGGGCGTATTTAGCCGACGTTGCATCCAATGTCATTGCAAAGCCAGGCCAGCCAAACACAATCCTAGAGGAGATAGCTATGCCACCCAATATACCATGGACAAATGAGAATCACTCTATGAGAAAGACGCAATAGCAAGGGGCAAGAGCAAGACCGGGAAAAAGATGAAAAGCCTCGGCAGTTGGCTTCTGAAAAAATGTGGACATGGAGATCTCTCTGCCCAAGGCCACCTATACGTTTACAAAGCATTGAATAATCTCAAGGATTGGGAGAGAGCAGTCTTGCCTCAAAGGTATACGGAAGCAAACGAATGAGGCTCCTAAAATAGCATGAAAATAACATTGTATGAAATTATAAGTTAATATAATGCGTGCGTATATCGAGATACGCTGCTACCTCTTCAATCTGGGATGCTCTATCTCGCAGTTAGTTGCCACAGAAGCATCGCCCTGTCATATAGAGTCACATCACGAGGTACCAACTCTCCGCATTTGATAATTCAATAATACTACCCTCCATATGTTGTATTTGACGTCAGTAATATGTCAGGCTAAATTAGATAGTTGGAATATCTCTGGAGGCGATGAATATATATTGGATGGTATTTCTAGCGGGTAATCTTGAAGACCGCAAATTTGATAATCATTATTCTATCCAAGCCTGATGTAAAACTCTTTTCTCTTCACCATGATTCTTACTCTTCTCCCGTTCTACAAGGCAACCTATGAGCAAGCCACTCTCCTAGGAGTTGTGGTCTGCTTGTTCACTGCCTTGCTGAGCTATCTTCCAAGCTATCTTCCAACTCGGCCTGTCAAATACTTTCCTGGACCCAAGCCATGGCCTTTATTGGGCAACTTCTTTTACTATTCCAAGGTTTTGAAAAATGTAACAGTAGAACTTCCTTTGATGGCAAAGAATTTCGGCGACATCTGTATGTTATGGATGGGCTCGAAGCCAAACTTATTGATACACAATTTGGAAGATGCGCATGAGATATTAACCAAGGTCAGTATACAGAGAGTCTCCTGGTACTGCGATAATATTCTCTTGAAAATGGCCATGCTAACATGTATATAGCGAAGCGGCATGACGTCTAACAGGCCGAGGACGAATATTTTTGTAAAGCGTATTTGGCCTGGGGTTTTGCCTTTTGCCCAAGTCGGCGAAGAAATGCGATTCTATCGGCGAATTTACATGGACATTCTCGGCCCGAGACAGTCGCAAGAGGTCAGGAAATATCAAGATTACGAAACTAAGATGGGATTGGTTGCATTTTGCGAAAAGCCAGATGAGTTTGTGTCTCATGTAACCCGCTTTGCGATGAGTGTCATCTTCAGTGCCGTGTACGGAACCAGGATCAGCCAGCTCGACCATTCCGTCATGGTTGAACTATATGATGTTTGGAACACGGGTTTGCGTAGTATGTACAATGTTTATCCAGAAACTAAATATCTCAACAACAGCATGGCGGAAAGCACTAACAATGTTTAGATATTCAGCCTGGGCACCTCATAATAGACTGGTTGCCGATCCTTGAGAAGCTGCCATTGTGGCTCCAGCCTTGGGCCAAGCTCGCTGATTCTTTGCACGAGCGCGAAACTGCTATTAATAGGGCCTTTCTTAAGTTGCTAAGAAAACGTATCGAGGCCGGAATAGTGCCTGCGTGTTTTGGCATTGATGCCTTGGCTTATCAAAAAAAGCAGGGATTTGACGACAGTGTCTTAGTTGACCTTTTGGGTGGGATAGTTGTTGCTGGCAGTGAAACGACTGCCACTATTATGCAATCCTTTATGAAACTCATTGCTATGCATCCAGAGGCTCAGAAGAAAGCTCAGGAAGGTATAAATACATGATCCTCAAGATGTTCTTATGAGGTTATCAGACACTAAAATTTTATAGAACTCGACCGCGTTGTTGGACCGTCTCGTCTGCCAGCATGGGAAGACCAGCCAAACCTTCCTTACATTAGGGCTCTTATAAAGGAGCTTCACAGATATAGTCCCATTCTTACGTTTGCTGTTCCACATGCCTCTACTGAAGAGATTGTCTACCGTGGAAACACTATACCCAACGACACAGTAATAATGCCCTGCCAGGAGAGCCTTCATCACGATCCTAAACGTTATGATAACGCTGAAGCTTTTCAGCCAGAACGTTTCCTTGGCGATGACTTGGATTCACTTGTTAGTGCCAGACAGAGAGATTATTGGAAACGCGACCATGTCGACTATGGCTTTGGTCGTCGTATGTGCCCAGGTATGTCGCTTTTCCATGCACTTTGCTCTCTTTAGAATTGTTTAGTTGACTCTCTGTAAAAGGCATACAAGTTGCGGAGAACTCGCTCTTTATTCAGATTTCTCGCTATCTATGGGCCTTTAACATTACGCCCAAACCTGGCGAGCCTCCGCTTGACATGGACGATTGGCAAGGTGAGTGGCAGCTATATAGCGCCATGCATGGATAATATCACACATTTGCTGACGAGCTTTTCTCATCAATATAGAGTTGTTTACTAGGAAGCCGAGGCCATTCAAGGTGAATATCACGCCGCGTTCTGATGCTATAGTCCAGGTTATACAGCAGACAGCGAAAGAGGCGCAAACAGATATTCCAGATGTTGATGATATCGAGATGGGAGATTTAAATTTTACGAGACAATAATAAGCTCAAAATTGTATGCAATGGAATTTGAAGTTATTTTTCACCATCATAAACCTTTATGGAAACAAAGTTCTACATAGCTATTCAAAGTACTTTTCAACACTTAGTATTATGAAAAAAGTTGATCAAATTGCAAGTCTTTAAATATAAAAATGAACCCTGGTATTCCCAGTACTCCATAAATCCAATAACCAAACAAATAGCGGTATTTCCGAAACTTCAAATTCACAACCAATATCAAAACAAATCTGTATTACCCAAATAATTGTAGCTCAAGTCAATCAGGGATATTCTTCCTTTCTGTTGTATGTAAAAAGAGACCTGTCGCTTCGATAATCACTCATTCTTGTTTAGTTACTGCCCGGATTCGCATCCGCAAAGCCGTCTTCGGTCGCTTGTTCATTGTCGCTAACTTCAACAATCTTCCATCTCTTTGCTGGGCCTTGCATATCGGCCCATAAATCTGTAGGCAGAAATTCTCCAACTTCTTGTCGAAACGTCTCTCGTTCTGTGCGGTCCGTCTCAAGCATCTTGTCAACGCTCTCTTGAGCCTTGCGCAAGATGGCCTGAACCTTGTCCTCTACGGTCCGGCGACGAGCAACTTCTATGAGCAGCCCGTGATAAGCGCTGGCATATCCTTCGTAAAATTCTCTCATCTGCTGCATCTCCTCAAGTTTTGTAAACACCACCTCCTTCTCCATCTCCCACCGAGACTTGAAATCCTCCTCGGCAGCCAGATAGTCGGCCAAGCGATCCCCGATTTCTCCCAGTGTAGCATATGCATCAAGCATGCCCAAGTGCGCTTTTCTCGTTAGATCTGTTTGATCTCCCAGAGCGGCATTTTTGCCCTCAACTTGGGCGAGGTGATCTTGTATATCCTGCACAACACCATCCACCAACCGCGCATCCTGGATGACCACCCTAAGCATTTCTGCTCGATCTTCTGCCGTCTGCGGCTCAAGATCGGACCTGTTGGATTCTTGCTCGGCAATAACACCCGATATTGACACGCTTTCGCCCCCTTGAGACTGGGTGACCTCGGCAGCCTTCCTGCGGGCCAAGGCCGCCGCTCCCTCGGTGGTCCGGATAGCCGTGACACACATGTCGAAATGCTGCGTCAACGAGGCCAGGCACTCGGCCATGTTTGCTGAATGCTCGAATATCTCCACCAGTAGCTTCGTTATCATATCTTGCGGTGCGGGCGTAGGCGCATTGTCGATTATTTTCTTGATATTTCGAATGTCGGTTTCGAGTCGGAGCAGATCGCCGTCAAACGAGAGCTGGATTCCCTATAGTACCACAAACTGGCCGTTAGCCCAGCTACACAGAGCGCATTCAGGAACAAGACTTGCCTGCAGCTCCTTTATGCACTGCTTCATCGCGTCCCTCATCCCGTGAACGCTTCCCTCGTCCACAAAATCTAACAAGCTCTTCCTCGCTTCGCCCTTGGGTCGCAGCGCCGCCCCGACTACTGTTGTTCTCAGCATGTTCATTGTGTCCTCCAACTCCCCATCCACCTGGTCCATCCTCTTCACCAGCTGCACAAAGTCCTTTTTTCCCCATTCACACGTCGCCTGCAGGCTCTTGCCAACGCGCCCCAGAATCACCACCTGATCGGCAATGGCGTTATGTAGAAAGCCGGTCTGGGCGGCCAGCATGACCGTGTCCTCGTGGGACTGTCGCGCTGCCCTGGCGATCTCATCGGCACGCAGGACGAGTGTCATCGACGAGAGCGACCGCTTCGAAACTAGCAGATGGTTCACGAGCGTGTCGACGGAGATGGCCAGACGGTCGTTTGACGGCCTCAGCGACCCGGCAGACGACGAGTCGGGGCTGCGCCGTGTTGACGCTGCTGGCGACGCCATGTTGAGATGGCCGCTGCTGTACGCGCGTAGTCGAGATCTGATATAGCTGTCTCGTGTATCACAGAATCGGATTTGACTGTCAATGAGAACAGGCCCGGGCTACATGGTGAGCCAGAAGGGATGAATCGCAGAGCCGACAAAATGTCTGAGGTGAAACGAAACGAGCGTGAGCTTGCCTGGTGCAGGTAGCCGATAAGGTGCGCTCTGATAAGCCGGCTGGCGTCATACCTACATGTGCATTGTAGTGCTAAACCTTGATGGGTTCAGGCGTTCTCCCTGCAGCGCGATGGAGCAGGTACTGGGTACTCGGTGGACGCGCTGTAAGCGGCTGCCTAGGCCTAGTTTCGGTACATCCAAGCCCCTTGACAGGTGCCCCAGCTGTTCTAACTGTAGGTACTGCTCTAACTACAGCAGAGGTTTTAGCGCTCAAGCTGGTTTGGTTAAACCCGCTCGCTACCCCAACAAGACAGGAATGCATCTTATAAACTTCAACGCCAAAATACTTTCGTGCATATTGTGTTATTTCCGCTTCAAGATTAAACTATATTCAAATTAGTCTCTTACCACAGACATCATACTCTAGCCACAAGAGCCTCCTACGCAACTGTAAAAACTGTTATGATGGTGATTTCCCAAGAGTCATTTGCCGGAAGGTGAGAATCACCATGTTAATCAAACCATCGCTTACTGCAAGTCATCATCTAATACTAAGCACTATAAATCTGAGAAAATGATGTATCAAATAAAATTGAGTAGTGTATTAATCAAATTGAGTGGTGTACTAACTCCATAGCCATGTTTCTCAAAAATCAAAAGATTGAAGCGTTCTATAGCATCAAATCGCCCAGAATAGTCTACTCTCTACAAGTCTTAGTTCTAACGAAATCATCGCGGCATAATTCTATCTATGCTCAAATCATAACAATCATCGCTCTCTACGCTGCATAACGTCAATAAAATTACTCCAAAGAAAGACCAACTTCGCCCGCTGCGTTCTCTTCACCAAGGCGTTGGCCACCGGCATTGTCTTGAGCATTATCAAGGTCTGCCTGGCCCTTCTCGCCCATGCCATCGAGCGATCCACCCTCCATAACGGTCAAGAGCTCCAGCTCTTCGTCCTTGGAATAGACGCGGATGCCCACAATGCAGACTGCATTCCACGGCGTCGGCATGTTTTCTTCCTCGGTGTCGTAGTCGTCCCGAAGAGGAGGAGCGGGATACGGGAACTGGCGAGGTCTGCGTGTGTAATCGTCATCGCTATAAAGCTCTTCCCAGTCCTCAATAGGAGAGTCAGATGAGTCTCCGTCAGACTCATCGACAACTGCGGGGGTGTCGTCCTTCTTCTCTTCATCAGCAGCGGGCTTAGGCTCTTCAGCTGAAGCATCCTTCTCTACATCCGCAGTGGCAGGGGGAGCTCCGCTAAGTGGGGGCACATCTTCCTTCTTCTGGTCTGAAGGGAAGATGCTGGCTTGCTCTGACTTTGGAGTATCAGTAGGCGAGCCGCTGGAGTTGGAGTCCAAGTCATCAAGTGCCAATTTGCTGACGTCGATGTTCACAATGTCGGCGTCAAGAGGGGTTGAGATACCTGAGACATTCTCAGACTTGTCATTGCTCTCCTCCTTGATAGATGCCTCAAGGGCCTGCTTCCTGAGCTCCTTCCTGAGCTCCTTCTTCCGCTCCTTCTTTTCGCCATTCTTCTTCTTCTGCTTCTTCGTCACATCGCGGCTGATGTGACGTCTCTCCCACTGTCGTCGTCGTTCCTGTTGGCGGTGGGCAGTGGCCTTCTCTTGGTCTCTCTGCTTGCGAATCTTGGAAACTTTTTCCATATGCTCCCAAGCCTTGCTATGTGCCAAGTCGTAGGCATAGCCAACTTGCGCAAACTTTTCGTTTTCGACTCGCTTTTGGCTTTCCCTCTTGACAACCTCTTCAACAGATGGCAAATCCTGGTTGCGCTGGCCAGTCACCTTCAGGTATACCGTATAGGTGCCGGAAGGAAGATCAGGAAGCTCCACAGACACCGATCGCTTCATGAAGTAGTTGCCATGAGAGCGCACAATGTAATCTTCTGCGTCGGGTCGATCTTCATGGTGGAGGCGGAAGTGAAGGCGGAAGCTGTACTGTCCTTGAAGACCCTTGAAGTATCTTCCATCTAATTGCGATAGGACAAGAATAAGAGGAGAATCCTTGGTCAGCTTGATACGGAACTTTTCGTGGTATTCAGCCTTCCATGGGACATCGACTCCGATCCATCGCTGACAACAGCGCCAGTCATTGTCTCTGAACAGACGAGTTCGGTCAAAATGGGTATACTTGCGGACCAAGTCCTCAAATGTAATCCAAAAGACAGAATCGCTGCCAAATTTGTGACCTAGCTCCTCTTGAGCTTCAGCGGTCCACTCTTTGGAACCGTCGCTCCACGCTCCCTCCCAAAGGCCCTTGCGGATCTCGCCCCAGGGATTGCGGAGCTTGACTAGTCGCTGGCCAGACTTGAGGGTGCGAGCATCGGTAACAACATAGGCATGAGCTTCGCTGATGCCATCGCGATTACCATAGCCATAATCTAGAATACCGGCCGAGCAGCCAAACATGAATTCTTTGTTGACTTTGGATAGTTCGTTATCCCAAAAGGCATCAAGATCCAGGATATCAGAGGAGAGAAGCTCCGTAGTAACTCCACCAGAGAGATCCTCTAGACCTTCTCCGATCCAGCCACCAGAAAGGGAAGCATAATCACCATGGGCTTTGGCGTATGCCTTCTCAAGAAGTGGCACCCAGGTTTCATTTTGATCCTTGCACTGAGCAAAGAACAGTGACTTTGAGCCCGTCTGATATGTCTTCCTGTAAGTTGTTTCGGCATCTTCGTTCCGGTCGATCTGCTGGAGAAGGTCACGCTGCATGCTTGGTGAGTCCCAGCCAGGAGACTTGAGAAACAGCTTGTCATCGACAATCGAGTAGACCCATTCTCCATCGCGGTAGAAGAGAAATCCATAGATACCGATTTCTGCCAATTGTTAGCATCTATTTTATATAACAATGTAGAAAATGTTCCATCTTACTTGTATCGTATGCCACACAGCATCGGGGAACGCCGTTCTCGGCGCTTGCCAATGCAGTGAAGCTGGACATTAGCCAGCAATCTCCAAGGCCTCCTTGCTTGACGTCGCTTCCGCTGACATCTTTCATAAACGTGGGCTTTTCGAAAATCTCGTGTACTCTCTTGACAGCCTTGGGCACGACGGCTTTAGAGCCCAGCAAGGTCGTCTTGTTGATCTCAAATTTGTCGCTGCCGATATAGTTGAGGGTGTTGCCTTTTTCGTATCTCAGATCCCAGTCCTAGTGGAAACCGGTTAGCTATTTATAAACAAACTTTGGAATCCGCATAGAATTACTTACCAAATCCCAACCGGGGTCACGATATCTCATATTAACCCGCCTGCACTCCTTGACAATCTTCTCGACCTTCCGTCGACATTCTTCCGCCGCGCGCTCGTATCCTTCGGAGAGCAGTTCATTGGGCCGGTCTAATCCCGATCGAGGTGTGACAGGATCGAATGGAAGGACCGAGAGCGCCGTGTAGAACTTGCGGTTTGAAAACTTCTTCCATATCTTGTTGATGGATTGCTGGGGATGCAATCTCTTCTTTCTCTTCTTCTTGTTGTCTTGGTTGTTACCTGAAGAGGATGGCTGTGAGCGAGGACGGCGAGGGTCGTCCGACTCATCTGAAGAACTGTACCCGTGCATCTTGAAAGGACTGAATGGTTTATACTCTATTGTTAACAATCAAATTGCAAGTGATGTATTCTAAAGAGTGACAGATCAACTGCCAAAAAGAAAGACGACACACGCAACGAGATGAAAAAGAAGGGCTGGGGACAAAATGGCAAGCAAAGACCGAGGATCGGGGGGAGAGATGAATAAATACTGATTCAGTCTCTACTATGTGTACACCACGTTAAACTTTTTTCCTCTTCTCCGTACAGTGACTTGACTTTTCGGACGAGGCGCACTGGCGTGGCTTTGCGACTCACCGACTGGGGACCCTTCGTTAAGAGGCCTCTAATAACCCATGCTTAGTCCCAGCTGCTGGGTTAGAGATCTGTACTTGTGGGGTGCGCTACCGGCCGGGGCTGGGATGGGAGTTGCCGTGTTGGATACTGTATGGAGAACTCCGAATAACCAACGAAGAGCCGCTAGAGCGTGACTTGGGTGAAACCATCTACCGTGAGCTTGAAGTCTCTCCGCGGAGCGTGTTGCTCGCAGTCGGACCAGGCTGAAGGCTCCTGAGCAGGAAAGCGTACCACGAAAGGATTTCCCCGTCCGAACCCTTTGTTACACCATTGTGTCTTTTTTTGGGCTTTGAATGAGGTCTGTCCGAATCCTTCCGGAGTTACACTACTGTGATGAGGGTGAGAATACGATGTTGTGTTTCGTTCGTCGTTCTGGCCAGTGGCGTGTACTCTGTGTAATCACGTCGTTTTGCCTGAAAATAGAGTCTCTTTTTGGCTGATAAATACATAGTCTGATGAGCAAGAATGGGACCTTCACTTGAAGGTCTTCCACCAAGACATCGTTCTCCACACGAATCGTGTTGAATTCTGGGGTCCTGATGCCCCTGACCGCCGCAACGTCCCACAGCCGCCAAGTGTCTAGCGGGATGGACGGATGGCTAAAGGGAATTTTTCAGGGTCCAAACACCACCACTACGGTCAACTGGCTCTGTGTTACTCATACCATTAGCACGCTTATTAATACCCCTGCAGTTGAATCAGCATACATCAAATAGCGAATCTCATGGCAGCAGATTGCTTTGCTGTCAAAAGCACGGCGATCAAGAAGCAATCATTGGCCTATCATTCTCCCCATCGCATTTATTGCTGACCACCAAAAGCCGCGGCCAACAAGGTGCATAAGTGCAGTCTGGCCCCTTGCATATAAGGGCTCGTTTTCCAGGCTGGATTAGCAAGACATGGATAATGCAATAGGCAGTCACGCACGCTTAGCTGTAACCGAAGCTCGCAATGAGACCAATATTGCCACCCTTCCGACGCCGGTGAGGACTAAACATGTCGCTTAGACAGTATGAAAATCGAGCTGAGCACGGAATTGGCATTCAGTAATTCGAGCACCAAAGGGTCCTCTGATCCCTTCCTATTCCGACGTGTCCCCTAATCTAATCATGCCGATGCAGTCGTATGCTCAAATCGGAGGATGCCAGCAAAGACTTTTTCATGCTCAGCGTGATCGTCATCTTCACAATCAGACACCGAGTTCCCCCGACAGGAAGGCTGTGCGTCTGCGTTAAAGCATGGCGCTTATTTCATGCCGCTCGATACCCGAATTCCGGCTTTGGCAAGTGATTCGCAGGAGAGGATGCCCGATAAAGGAGCGGTGGAAAGGGTCTCACCACACTGAAACGCCACCAGTTCAACCACTAGAGGACTGACAGCATCGCCTAGGACGCTCGAGAAGGGAAATGAAAATCGCTAATGGCGGCAACACCGAATATCGAAAGGCGCAACATTCGTCAGAGGTTCAACAGCTCAAAGTAACCGCCATGTAGACGGTACCCCGCCGTCGAATGGCGAACTAGAGGCTATGGCGAGCTGAGATACGTCGCTTCAACCTCTGGGGAACGTCCAGAAGACCCTGACAGACGCCACCAGCCCCATTCCCCACCATCCAGTGCCGAAGAGACAGTGCGCAATCGCCAACAACACGTGGTAGTCGTATTCCTGCAGCTGCTGGGCTGAAGCGAGCGTCTAATGTCGCGAGCTGAAGGGAACAGTCACACGGGCAGCCTTGCCTGCCATCGTATCCATTTAGGAGGCCGTAGGCAGCCAGATCTCCATCAGCAGACAAGGGCTGTCTAGGACTGAGAACCGTAGATGAGGCTGAATTCCGTAAATTAGAAGCAAAATGACCAAAAAGCACAAGAAGTTGCAGGCAGAATTATGACTAAGTTGGGCGGTGGCACCTAGGACTGGTCACTAAGACAGGCAGCCACGCCCGGCGCGGTTCCTCGGCAAGGACATGCCAGACGCTTCCAGAATCCCTGCAATGGCGATAAGCTTTTGCGATGCGCTATCGGGCTGCCTCAGGACGAATTGAATGATAGTCTATTGTCTACAGTATTATCTGCGACAATCAATTACAAAGGTCAATGATATGTGTCATCGAACGCATTAACGCAGCTTGAGTATGGCGATATGTTCTAGAGATCAATTGATATCGGCGCTCGCGTAATAGCTAAAATGCTGTGTAGCGAGAATGTTGAGATGCAATATCGAAGACAGGTCGTCAAGTCCCTTAACTTAGTATAAAAGCAAGGATAATGAACGCTGTCAAGTCTTATTTTAGAGAGAAGGCTATTATTAGAGAGAAAGTCAGTAAGTCCCAGTACCTTATAAATGAAGCTTAGAGCATGAGCCTACGCCTTGCACATGTGTATAAGTCGCATAGGTCATATATCAGTAGTACCGATCAACGAATGGCTTGTATTTCTTATATTCCAGGTGAAATTTTATACTTATTCGCTGTTATTCGCAACTGCTACTTGTGCGCTCGCTGATTTTGGATTAGGAGGCTGCTCTTCCAAAGTTCGCGATGATGTTCCTCCTTCAGCTTCCACATCATCACTCGCCTCTATAACCAACACCTCCTGAGCCCCTCGTTCCATGCGTCTCCTCCACGGACCATAGAACAAGACAGACCCAATGCCAACAATAACAAACAGGCCGCAGATGCTCCCGCCAATAATGTCAAAATGGTCTCCAACAGCCGAAACGCCGTCCCAAAACTTGCCGCTTGGGTTGGCCACATTCTGTGCCAGCGACAAAACCTGGATGATGCCAATAAAGGCAGCAACCACAACGGTGATGCCGGTGAGGACGATGGAGTAGTATAAAATTGCGACTGTATCTCGCGAAAAGGCTTTGGATGTATATAGCGCCATCATCAACGCGCCATCAGTACTATCAACAAGACACATGCCAGCTGCAAAATGAGATATGAGTTAATCTTTTCAACGATACGAGATTTTAAAGAACAAAGACAAAGACTTACAAGTAAATAGAATCGGAAAGATGAGAATCAGCCAGATGCTCGTTCCCTGTACCGCCTGTATACTCGCAATTCCCAAGACGGCAATCTCAGAGCTCGTATCAAAGCCAAGGCCAAATACAACTCCAAGAGGATACATCTTCCACGGCCGGTCAATAGTCTTGAAGAGAAATTTAAGAGATCTTATCAGAAACCCGCCGCCTTCAAGTTGGAACTGGTCGTTGGTTTGCATCGCAGTAGCATCACCGTCCTCGTTATCCAGAGCATCGCCATCGCCATCGCCATCACTCGCGATGCGCCTCCGCTCAGCAAGAACTTCTTTCAACCTTTTCACGAGTTTATACAGCACCCATCCGTTCCCCAAACACAAAATGATTAAAACAGCTGCACTAACGCTCGTACCAATAATATTTCCTACCCTCTGGAAGCCATCAAAGCGTTTCCTCAAAGCGCCACTTGTCGCAGCCACGACAATGCATGTAATAATCACAATAGTGCTGTGTCCCAGTGAGAAAAACGTTCCTACGGTGGCAGGTCGTTGTCCTGATGCTATAAGCCGCCTCGTCATGAGGTCAATAGCAGAGATGTGATCCGCATCGAGGGCATGACGAAGACCCAAGGCGTATGAGAGCGCAGCAGGAGAGATGAGTGCCGTGTGAAAGCGCAGGACAATGCCAATGGCAGTCCAGACAAAGACGTTCACTATGATGAGGATGGCGATGATTCGGATACTGTTGGATGGGATCGTATGAAGGAATTTCGGCTTCGGAGGAAGTTTGAGAGATGGGAAGTGGCGAGGAGGCATGATGACTATAATGATATCAAGACTCAGAATACAGTAAGGAGATTATAACTGGCCGCGATGACCTATCTCTGGAACAACAATGGCCATGGGGAAAAAATCAGACATGTATTCATAGTGTTCAGCTGCTCATCCCTTGCATACAACCCCTCTCTTTCTCCATCTTAGGGTTATTAATAACCGCAAATACTGCAGAGGGCGTGACAGCATTTTTATTGCAGATGACATAGATATCAGCGTAGCAACTCTAAAACTTAATCTCCTAACCAATACGGATAGAAGCTTGAGCCCCCACCATTGATAGCTGATAAGGGTGGGCGATTGTGGGAGCTAGGGGACCTTATAGATAGGCTTTTTATGTTGTAATGCTCCAAATAGCGCTGACACATTGTATCTGCTATAGATAGTGCTGTAAGATCGGATGGAAACCATAATCTGTCCATCTTTTCTGAAAGAGGTTGAAGGGCAGCATGGCTTTCGAATATAGATGTGAATGTCGTGAGACATCTCCACGGCTAAATGGGAGTTGAATGCGGGGAATACAAATCAGTTAGCTTGGTGCACCCAATATAGGAATTAATTGACTGTTAGTAGTAGTGTCTTACATGCATATGAACGTGCATACAAGAAGCTTCAAATATCATCTCGCCTACAACTAATTTTAACAGTTTCATTATATATACCAATATCATAAGTCATCCATCATGTATCCACAGCTAAACCAGCAACCCCAACCTTTCTCGCCTCCTCGTTCAATGCATCAATCTCAGCTTTCACCAACGGAATCCCCGTCTTCTCCCTCTCCTTCTGTGTCAACTGCTCAATCTCTCCTGGAAAATATATCCTCTCCACGCCTGCCGCCTTTTGTGACCCAACCACCCGCTGGTATAGATACTGCATGCGCTCTCGGAACTCTTCCAGATCCATGAACAAATCCGGCTTTATAGCAACCAGGAAATGGCCCACGTCGGCCGGCTTCGACGGGTCGTAAGGATTCGTCACATGCCCTGCAAAAGCAGATCCAGAAAGCACTCCTGAAAATACATCCATCATGATAGACAGCGCCGAGCCCTTTGGTCCGCCCATAGGTAGCATCACACCTCCCAGTGCAGCCTCAGGATCATCTGTCGGCCGTCCCTCAGCATCAAGCGCCCAATCCAGGGGAATCTTCTCGCCTCTCCTCTTTGCCTTGTAAATCTTGCCTCGCGCCGCCACTGATGGGGCCATATCCAAAATGAAATTCTCCATTTCTCCTTTTCCAGGGGCGCCGCAAGCAATCGGCGACACGCCCATGAGCTTCTCCCTGCCACCCCAGGCTGGCAGCGCAGGGCTCGAATTCGTAAAGACGAGGCTCATCATGTCCGCGTCCAGAGCCTGCTGCACAACCCACGCGCTCATGCCAAAGTGATTTGAATGC
Source organism: Trichoderma evansii (assembly GCF_050947405.1). Taxonomy (NCBI): domain Eukaryota; kingdom Fungi; phylum Ascomycota; class Sordariomycetes; order Hypocreales; family Hypocreaceae; genus Trichoderma; species Trichoderma evansii. The sequence goes on from NW_028145204.1 coordinate 2,922,815, forward strand.
TTCACACTGGCCAGTCCAATGCCGTAGGTCTTCGCCGATTCAATCGCCGCTGCCATGCCCATGTGTGCAGCTACAAAGCCAAAGCCATTGTGTCCATCAACCTGCGCTACTACAGGCGTCACTTGCTTTAGCTCAGGCTGTGCACCGGCATCCAGGACTCCCTGGCGGATGCGCTCCATGTATGAGGGGATGCGGTTCATGCCGTGAGTATCGACACCTCTCAGATCAGCCGCCACGAGGCATTGCGCTACGGTGGCCGCATTTCCTGGAGAGACGCCGTTGCCTTTGAGGATATCTTGAACGAGGCGCCGAGCCTCTGCAGCAGCAACGGGGATCTTGCGAGCAGCCTCTTCCGATTCAGCCATGTTAGAGAATGTGATTGATGTATATGAAAAGAATAATTAAATTGACTTGAAGATGGATTCAAGAATTAATGAAACGCTTGGAAATTAGAGTCATGCATTATACTAGGTAAGCCATCTACATCTTTACTGGTTGGTCTGTCTTATTCCACTGCGGGCAGTCGTGTTAGCGATCGCGGGGCTCCCATTCGGTGCTCCGACAGCGGTCTCCGGCCGGGCTGCGGAGCTCAATGGCAGTGCAGTCAACTGTTGGGAATCGGCAAATTTACAAGAAATAATGGGGATTGAATTGTTGAATTCGTAACACGATGGAGAAGTCCTACGAATGAAGATACACTGTCAATGCCTCAGCAAATTTCAAGCAGCAAGCAGCGATATTGAGTCGCTGATACGAATTCAGCTTGGTTGCGTATCCGTATTCGATACGGTAAAGTAGAGCAATTAGGCAGCACAATAGCTACTTTTTAATTGAAAAAAAGGGGGAAAAGAAATAAGCTGAAGTAATGTGGTTTTCGAGAGAGCAGTCAAAAAGCAAAAAACAAATTGATCCAGCAATAGATCAATGCGTCATCCGGAACTCGAATCCGGGCCTCAACTTGACCTGTAAATGGAAGAGTTGAATCCTAACCCCTAGACCAATGACGCTTATTTGTTGCAAATGCGACTACTCTTTTAATTTATATACCCATTTACCTACCATATCCCACAGCCCACCTACCCTAACTCCCATCATTGTCAATTGATATAAACTGCTTCGTAATGCATTAATGGTCGGTTCGATAACAAAGTAACAGTTATTCTGAGTTTTGATACGTTATAATTACCTGTTCTATGAGCAGTCTTCACACTGCTCGTGGTAGAACTGGTGTAGATTTAGAATATTGAGTAAGGGCATGTAAATACTATGGGTTCTATATTTGCATTTGATACCAATACTCCATTTCTTACACGAAACGGCTAATGAAGATCCAACATCATGTCCATTCCCTTTTATGCAGTCTCAATTGTATTCCATCTTTGACGTATTCATGAATCAGTTTCTTCATATCAGAATCTCATCTTTCCAACCTCAATAACAGCAAAATGATTCAACAACCAAAACTCCATCCATCTAGTACCATCAACATCACCAATTCCTCGTTCACCTTCATCTATCCTCTATAATACTCCTCCGGCTCCAAACTCCCCTCATTCTCACATCCTCCCTCCCCCCAACTCACAGGATTACACCTCGCCCCCTTCCCACCCGGAAATCTCACCGCATAATCGCATCCCCATCGTGAACTCATCCCAAACGCCGGAAAATCCGTCGACACAATGTGCGCCCCAGACCGCAGGGCCGCGTCCCTCCGAGAAGTCGAGCAGTTGTGCTCAAGAACCGTGCTGAGCGGCTCGTCGGCGCGCGTGCGGACCCAGTAGTTTGCGCGGACTTGGGCTTGGATGAACTCGACGTTTGCGTACGTGGATGGATCGTTGTGCTATATTTTTTACAAGTTGTTAGTTGTTTTTCAAAATCATTCAAAAGCCTAAGTGTAGCTTCTCTCAATGACAAAATAAGTCTTTATCTTACCTTTTGAAACGCACAGTCGCCCTGTCCAGGCGCACTATTCGTAAACAGCACTCTTCCCTCCAGATTCGGCCTCCCCTCGATATACGCATCACGTACATCATGCACCGGGCCGTTATCCATGAGAAAGAAGATCTTTCCTCTCGCACTTTCCAAATCAGGCCAACCGTATTTCAGGATCGATTCCTCCAGCGTCATGCCGTCTCTTCGAATGTCGTCTGGAGTGAGGAGCTGCGATTTCTCAAACACGGAGCGAATCTCCTCGTCGACAATATCCAAAAGCTCTGTGTTCCATGGTATAACTTTTGCGCCGCCTAATCTTTCTCCCAGTTTTTCTGCCGTCGCAAATTCCATCATCATTGGCAGAGGCACGCTGTCTGGGTGTGCATCCATCCACCCTTTAATGACCTGCAGACAGGAAACCAGCGTAGAGCAACTGGTGTGATAGTCCACATCTGGGATATGCAACACCTTTGTGCCCTTCTTCTTAAGCGCTGGGTCATTTGGAACGCCTAGTCCAGCAAGTCTGCGAATCAGCGGCTGGCTAAACATGCCGCCATCTGGATCTGCCAATACGTCTATTCTGTAAAACCGCTCCCAGCCTCGTTAGCAACTCATCACTCCTCAAGAGATACCAGCTATTTTGCTTGTAATTACTCACTCTAGATTTCTCACATGAAGATACTCTAGCTGTACATCCAACGCAGAATGAGAATATTGCAAATCTATCGCTCCTGATGCAAAAGTAGACTGGAGATCTCGCTCCGCCTTGGGGGCTTCAATGTGGTAGCTGTTGTGCGTTCCAACGACCTGCATGTGGTTCATTCGCACAGCTCCCTCTGTCCAAACAAGTCCATTCTTGACAAATTTGCTTGAAACGCCATGTTGAGCATGGTCGTTTTTGAAGACAATCTGAGATTCAGACGATGGAACCGCCACAGCGCCAAGCGCGACTAAACATCAGCCATCAGCCATCAGTCCTCTATTTCAACAAAACAATAGCAAAAGATCAAAGCAGCCCATCCCATTAATCCAATTGACATAAAAAAGATAAAAAATTCTTCCAAAAAGCACCACTCTCCTCAGTGGGGAGAGAATAGAACAGAAAGCACTTACAAACTGCAGCAGCAAGATATCGCTGAATCATCGTCACAACCACCAACGTAGTCTCCACCCCGAATATCGGATCTACCAGCGAATAGACAAGTTCAAACGACGCAAAAAACACAAACCAACAAATCTCATAAACAAATCATCAAAAGTATCTTCAATAAAGCAAAATGAATGAGTGTAAGATCAGAAACTTCACACTAAGAAAAAATAAGGGATGGAGGGAGGGGACGGCCCTGAAAATTAAGAGCGCGGGTGACAAGTCAGACACAAACGCCACCAAGACGGCGATGACATCGAATCGCTAACCTATGGAGCCTCACTTTTCGGCTTTCTTACTGGCTGTTTTTACACCCAACGCTCGGGTCTTTTGTCGCTAGGGCCACCTGATAGCGATGATCACTGATACGTTGTTCCCCTCTCCTATTGTCAACTCTTTCACAGCCACAGCCACGTTTCAGCACTGCTGCTCGTATCTTGTCCCTAGGAATTCGCTAGGCTGTACACCTGGGCACCACCATGTCTCAGACCCAGCCACCGTATTTCAAGTGTGCTTTGTAGGGCAGATGAGGTGTCTAGGTAAATTTCGCTGAAGAAAAATATACTCTATGACGGTAGCACTGACCAAACCATACAAATATGACGAGTTCTCAGGCGATCGGAGACGGTTTAACTATTATGTAGTATCGTGAACCAAAGAATTAGCAGACGCATTCACAGCATAAATGGCAGTAATAACTTGGAATCTAAAACTGTTTTATTTCGGTCCTGGCGCTTGCCTCTTATATAGGCGCGACTAGTTTCCATCGCTGGTCAAGAGAGACAAAGATTACGATAAAAGCACATCCCGTGGTATACGTTGCAAATCATACATGACACATCACCATTCAGCCAGCTTGCTGCTCATCCGCCTCGCTCGGCCACTACGCCGAACTCTTGAACCATCCTCTTTTTGACCCCTGCCGCCAGCTTTATTAGATTCTCTCTGAGAGGTCCTGCCTCTCTCAGCGCTTAGCTCTTCGGTGCTATCTCTGCTCTCTCCCAGAAGCTTTCGGCCTCTGGCTCTCCGTTCGTCGTTGGAATTGAGGAAGCGATGTACCATCCTGTGATCTAGAATCCGCTCTTCTTTATCAGATGGCCCCGTCTTGACTGTTTTGGGCCAGGCATAGCCGTAAATCTTCGAATGCCGTTCGCATCTTGGACAGGATGATCGTGTAAAGTAGGCATTCTGCTGGACAAAGTAGTCGCTGCAGTTGGAGCACTGGATCCAGGCCATATCAGGCTCTGAAAGGAGTAGTGGCGTAAGGACATAATCCCCTGGCGTTCGTGCTCGAGATGGAGGCGGTGCTAATTCCTTGAGAATCGTCTTTTGGCTTTTGCCGCGTTTTGGCTTGCTATCACCGGTGGCTACCTCGATGGTTTTACCAGCGTCCGCTTTCACTTTGGCTCCGACTTTAGTCTCCACGTGAATCTCAGTTGTAGTCTTGACTTCAATCACTGGCTGTGTTTCTTCCAACTCTTCTTGCTCTGATTTTGGCTCTTCTGACCGTTTCTCTTTTCGCTGTATTTCTCTCAGCTGTATTTTTCCTTGCTGTACGCCATCTGGTTCAGAAATGAGTTCGAATTTCGACTCCACCACAGGTCCCCTAGTCGCCCCAATATTCATCATAAAAGGATAATACATATCGATAGAATCGTCAGTGGGCGAGGGGTCGTTTAGAATGGAAGAAATTGACATGGTCATTAGCGGTCTAGAAATCGTACGAACGGGGGCCTCTGCTTGGATCATATCCGGGGACGCACGGCTACCCATGCTATGAGGAGGGGAAACAGGCTCCACTGTAGTATTGACTGCATCCTGATAAGCAAGCTTCTCGTTCTTTCTATCCAAAGGTGGTACTGAGGGCTCAGGGCTCTCTTTTTCGGGAGACGTAGAGTCCGTCTCTGGGGCGTACGTCTGGCTCGGAGTTATGCTTCTAGTGCTGGACGAATCGGCAATGCTAGAGACCGCGCTAGGTATAGAGAGCAGACGCGAGGACGCATCTGAGGATTCTGACGTGAGCTTGAGCTTCTTGGCCGGCGTGATTGGTGGAGTCGCAAACGCATCCATGGCGCGTTTTCGACCGCGCGGCGTCGCTTCTGGGGTAGGCGAAGGAATTGCAGATGCTTCTTGGGTGTCTGGTTTTTGCATTCTTGGCTTCGTCTTGTAAATGCGTGGGCGCATATCGGGGGTCACAGAAGAGGTTCGTGAAGAGCCGCCGATACTATCATCTCTTCGTCTCCTACGCAGGGAGTAGGTTTCCTTCTGCTCATCCCCCTCCACGCTGATTTTGACATTTACCGCCCCATCCTCAGGTGCCCATCCATTCCTCAGCTCCTTTTCGCATGTTCGGCATAGGCATTCGCAGTTATTTTCTCCAAAGTAGCAATCGCTGTAGGTAACGGTAATCTCTTCGCCGACCTCTATGGGCCTGGATGCAACAATCTCGATTGTAGAGTGGCCTGTGGTCATGAGCTTGGCGTTTGCGCGGCAATCATGGTTGGCGAATCGCGCGGGTCCCATGAATAGGCTGGTGCATTTCTTTCTAGAGCTAACGACAATGCTGAAGTCCTTCTTTCGAACCGTGATTTCCTTTTCTTCCTCGGGCGTGATGTTGATCTGTATGCCGGAGAGGTACTTGATTGTCTCGTTGCGCTTAATGTATCGCCTGGCGACGACACACGCTTCATGGGTGACAATGGTGTATCGGTTAGTGGTGCTGACCTCCCAAGGGCAATCGAGCATGTATATCCGAAGATATCGTCGCAGGTGCTGCACAAAATCGGCCTTCTCCTTGTCCGATTTTAGGCCATTGACAAACCTCTTCAGGCCATCCGACGCCAATAGGCGCTTCTCTGCCGATTCGAGGTCCTGCTTGACAATGATTTCCTCCTGGATAATCTTGCCAATGTCCTCCTCCCGGATCCCCCGTGACGGATGATAGGACGAGCGGTTCTTGGGAACCGTAGCCCAGTAAAAGGCCTGTATAAATCAGTCAGCTACTATTTCTTGCTGCAATAAGCGATATTGTGCGAATGAGACTGACATGGTCAACGAGCGCATCCGTTAGAATGTCGTCGTAAGCGGCCAACTGGTTGAACGTAAGGCGGTGCTTTTTGGCCGTTGCCACGGCAGCCTTGGGTGGCGCCATGTGGGAATATGAGATTATTTGTTGATATAGATATATATCGTATAATGTATATATACAAGCGGAAATCTCCGCAGGGCAAGCGACAGCTGCAAGAAATGAAAAGAAGAGAGAGAAAAAGACTGGCGTTTGTTGGCGACAAAAAGGCGTAATTTGAGGGCGTGGACAGAGAAGAGCTCAAGATTCCCTCATAACTCTAATTTCCACCCCTGCCCGCAGTGCGCCGGCTGGCCGTAGAGGGCGAAAACGCAGTGAAGCGCCTCCAAAATCTCACAGACCGCTCGAGCTGAGGCTGTAGATTTTACTCCGGCGACCAGAATCAGGGTCGGAAGCGCAGGCGGGTGAGTTGCGCTGGTCAAAGAAGCTCCGTCACCTGAAGCGCCTCGACGTCATTACTTTCAGCTGCTTGCCAGCTCGAGGAATCTTGCGTATAAATTAGGAATAGATGGAGAAAAAGAGGAAGCAGCAGATCCAGAGCCTGTGCGCAGGTGAAGTTGGCGAGAGAAGAGAAAGCTGACAAAGAAAGAGGAGGAGGGAAATGAAAAAGGAACGAGGCTGTTGGGACTTAGAAAAGTCTCATGACACGCGAGAGCCGGCAAAGTGAGAAAGAAGTTCGAAAGGGGCGCATTGCAGGAAAGAGCAGCTTCATGGCTGGTCACCCGCTAATCCCAGTACCAGGACTAGTAAATAACTTGCATAGCAGCCAGAAAGACTAGCAAATCCAACATCAGAGAGGCCAGCAACGGCCAAAAATAAACCGGGACAGCGCGCAAAAAACGAAACCCTGCCAAATTGGCTGTCCGGGCGACGGATGGAGAAAAATGGGCGGTGCTTGCAACGGCTCCAGTTTTCCCGATTCTGCCATTTCCGCTTCCAGACAAACTGGAGAACAAGCGCAAGGCCCAGATTCAGCCAGGTCTCAGATTTTGGAGCGACGGTGATACAGCCGAGGATTAGCCCGCTGGGAGCAAAGAGCAGCAGAAAGCAATTTGATAGCTCGAGTTTGGTTTCTGCGCTAGACAGCAGAAGCACGTGACATCGAAAAGTCTCAACTCGCCAAGGTGGGCTGGTGATGGCTTCAATGCCGCTGATTGAGCTTGCACGAACGCACATTGAGAGCTTGCCATAGTTTGCCTGTGGCGCCGTCACGATGATTCAATTAAAGGTATGCAGCCTCAATTCACAGCATCTGCCCTCTTTGTCTCTCCATTTCTCTCCACCTGGCTTATGCTAATTACTCATGGCTCTAACATAGACGATGCTCAACTGCATCGACAACTCGGGCGCCGCTCTTGTCGAATGCGCCCTCGTCGTCGGCCAGAAGCGACACGCCAGAATAGGTACACTCGCCTCAACTCTCAACTGCTCGCTATCTTCTATATATTCTTGCGCGCCTCCTATTCTAACATTCTCAACCCGTCCATCCAGGTGATCGCATCGTCGTCGTCGTCCAGGAACAGCGTGGTTCCTCCTCCTCCGGCATGGCAGGCATCTCCGCCGCCGCCAAGGTCAAGCGCGGTGACATCCGCCACGCCGTCGTAGTCCGAACCAGATACCCTACCCAGCGCCGTGACGGCACCGTTGTCCGCTTCGACGACAACGCCTGCGTCCTGCTCAACAAGTCTGGCGACCCCGTCGGCACTCGAATCAACGGTGTTGTGGGCGCAGAGCTGAAGAGGAAGAAGTGGAGCAAGATTCTGTCCATGGCACCCATGCAGGCATAAGAGGAAGATGGACTGAGAGGGATATGCTGGAGAGTGAAGGAACAGGAACAGGATACCAAAATATGGGAGGGTGATGCTGTCGTCTCCATATGAGTTGAGACCATGTACGATTACGAAATACTCTCTGATGGCATTTGCACGGCGTTTACGAGACTAGACATCAAAAAAGAAACATCTTAAAAAATGAAAAAGTAGGAAAGTCGGTATATATTCACACTGAATTCTCAACACTACGTATTGCAGGATATATTATTACCCATATCATCAAGTCACAAAAAAGGGTAAAAGAGTTTTCGTAAGAAAAAAAAAGATGTATGTAATTCCAAAAGGTGTGACATTGCAACACCAGCCTAACTATAAAGAAAACCGCTTCTATATATGTATATGCTCCTTCAAACGCCGCATCACCTGTATTTTCCAGTTCGGCGTTATCAAGCAATCCTAATAACTCGTGGAAGTAAAACATTCCACGACATTTTTGTTTTCTTTCCATTCCCATTCCCGACGCCAACCGTGAGAATACAATTAAAATAAATTAGAAAGGAAAGAAGACAAGAGCAATGTCTCTAAAACAGGTCTAATTATTCTTCCTTTCATAAGACCTCTCGAATAAATCGGGGGTATCGCAAATCGTAAACGTACTTAATCGAAAATGTGACCGCACTCGCAACAGACGTAAAACAATTTCTATGTTGCCGCCAACCAGGTTAACTTTGGGCTCAGGCAAAGGGGAGAAGCAACTAGATAACAAGAGTATCTCCCTTGTAATCGCGGGGCCAAACAGGGGCTCGCTCACCATGCCAGTATCAGCACTACGCTCCTGTGACTGAAAGAAGACAGCTTCTTGGTGACTGCATCTCGGGCAGGCCTTGTTGGATCGTGGGAGCTGTAGTTGCAGGAAGACAGAGAAGCAGAGTCAGCCAGCTGGTATAATCAAGTGGAGATAAAAAACAGAACAACTGAAATCCACTGGAAGGCCCTGCCCATCCACCGCAGCTCAGCTTGCCATTAGTACAGACACCCAGGACGACAGAACGCGAGACAAAACGCCAGAGCAATAAGAATGAAGTGGCAATCCGATCGTCCTTGTTGAAAAGCAAAGAAAGGGAGAAACGAAGAGGACGTTCTCGCTCAACAGGCAGATGCTCAAAGTACATGTGCGTAGATATCGTAAAGGGAGAGGTGCGTTCAAAGGTCGACCGCCATGGCATCGTTCATGTAGTAATGGTCGTTCTCGTCCGGATAAGCTGCGGCAAAGTCGCTCATGTCGCTGCTGCCGGTGGATTCGACGTCTTCCATCAACTCCTCGTCGTATTCTTCAAAGGGGTCGGCGGGAAAGGGCAGGTTGAGCTGGCCCAGGCCTAGATCCTCAAACACGTCCTCGTAGGCCTGGTCGGGGTCTCGGGCAACGCTGGGCTCGGTGTTGGGCTCTCCGCAGGTATCGCAGTAAACAACGACGCCGCAGCCAAGGCAGAGAACAGGCACAAAATCACTAGTACTAACCGTGGGATCAGAACCAACGTCCTGAGTCACACCGGCCGTCTCGCCGGACGAGTTGTTGAGCAGGTTGCGAAAGACGCAGGTCGACTGGGCATCTTCGGTGTATTGGCAGGTTCGGCAGGTGAACTGCAGCTTGTGGGCGTCTTCGTCTTCCTTGGGGTACAGCATGTTGGAGCACTCGGAGCAGAAGCGAAAGGTGATTTGCTCGAGCTTCTTGGGCCCGGAGGCCTCGTAGGAGGCGGTGGACTGAGGAGTCGCCATTTGTGCGTGTGAGTTGAGAAGAAGAAAAGAGAGAGGAGAGGAGAGAGAAGAAAAGGTGCGCGTCCTCGGTGGCGACAAAATGAAAAAGGTGCGTGGTCGATGCGATGCAGCCTTGCCGTTGTCGAAAAGGAAGAGATTATGAGGAAGTGGAATAAGCCGAGATTGATGGCTGTGGTCCAGGCAGATAATTTCCAATCTCTAGTGGGTACGTATCCTTGGTAGCGTGGGCGCTTGGCGCTAGCAGTGACAGTGACTTGCTGGGAGACTGGCCGAAGCTTTAGCGAGTCTGCTGTGCTGTGCTGTGCTTGTAGTGCTTGTAGCAGGTATCCTAGGCGATAGCTCAGAGGCCTGCAGGTGGGCGAGTTGGGCGGTAGAAGAGCCCAAAATTGGAAAGTCGGGTTTTATTGCTCTTTTGCCTATTTGACTTTGGGCAGTGAGAGAAAATTTTGCGCAGTCGCGATATTCAAGGTCATATGGTAGAGGGAAAAAAAGAGAAAAAGTTGAGCAAAAATGCTGAGCGAAGCTGTTGCAATGCTGATGCGTAGCAGATGCTCGGCCTGAGGATAGTTGCGTATTTTCTGTCTGTTCGTTTCTTAGGTCTGATTGATGAAGAACCAGGAGTGAGAGGCTGGAAGAGCTTGAATGTCGAATATGTTTTGTCTTGCTTTGGATTTTTGTTTTTGCAAAAGGTTGTGCAGAAGAGGTGTGCAGTTGACGGTTTCTGGGGGCTCGCAGAGTATTAAAACGGACGAAGCAGGTTGGCCTTCTGATGGCCTGATCGGCCCGGGGCTTTTGCAGAGCCTTTGCAGAGCCTTTGCAGAGCCATATTAGAGCCATATCAGAGGTACCGATGGCCTGCGTACTCTGTACCCTTGCAGAGCCTTGTCTGCGTGCCAGCATCGGCCGAAATGGCGGACGCCCAAAGTCAAGTGAGAAGCCCCGTTGTAACCCAGCATAGGTGCATGTACATGTGGCTGCATTTCTTCCGTGACCAGCTGCCACACACACTGCGAGCGCTAGTAACGTGTACCTTGCAGTGCAGGCAGCCACACATAGACACAGCCCAACTACGATGACTTTGTAAATGGCATTATCATGATGAGTCAAGGTGGAGGCTATATCGAAGTTTATTACGAAGTAATTTATCGATATAGTTTGCTTTTATAATTTTTAAATGCGAGGCTTTCTTTTGTTATTTGCAAAGCCCGAGGCTTTAGGTTCGTCGGCATGGTGACCGTGATGCGTGCCAAACATACGCGAGTGAAGCTCTTTCTCACCTACACGTGGACGTATAAGAGAAGACTGGACTCGCTATAATGATGGACCACCAACCCCCACAGCGAGCGAGCATGGTAAGGACTCCGTCTGCATGTACAATAGTAGCAGGTGTGTATTTCCTACAGCGAAGATTACCCTCATAATCTCTGGATTAGTCTTAGGTGCAGAGCAGCCATGACTCGCTTCGAGCGTTTGGCTTGGGGACATCACTCGCATATATGCGGACTCTAGCACGATGCGCTGCTAATTTAACTACCAAAACACTCGACACAGCGAAAACGAGTCGACATTGAATCAACAGCTGGAATACTAATCCAGCGGCGTTTTTGAATCTCAGATCTGGCCAATACTCCGTTTCCAGACAGAATCAAGATGGCGAATACGACCCGCCTTACCCAGCATACACGCGATTCGCTCAACTTCCGGCATTCTTAATCACACCACCACCGGGAGACTGTTGCAGCATATCCGCTGTTTCCATGGTATTCGTGCATCCAGGAAGCGCTCGCTTATTGAAAGGCTCGAGCAAGGTTTATATGTCCTGTGTCCACATATTTACATGCATCTGCTATATAAAATGTCGATATTGCATGCACCCTGGGTGCAGCGTAGCACTACAAGGTTAGTATCTGCGTATATGTATATGCAGAGATAATGATTTCAGGTTACAGGCTACTTACTATTCCGCACATACCGTGCATGTATATATACGGTAATCCCACTCTTGCACCGCCAATACATCGTCTTACAGCAGGCTGGGTCTTGGCATGGCCAGGCCGGGCTTATTCGGACACAGTTCGCGTTTCCATGCAGCTATCCATTCATATGCACAAGTATTCGGACTCGCCACTACTCCTTCGGTAACTCCATCAAGCCAAGCCGAGTCCTAATGCAGTTCCTGGCATAGTTGAGCTGCAATATAAATTAATGACTGCCTGTAGGTACGAGTAGAGACGGAGAGTTCGAAACCGTATAGAAAAGCAGCTGCTTAGACAGGCATGACGCTGATCAGTAGCAGGATTGGCCGAGCCCTCCGTCGCATGTCATCAGTCAGCATTAATGCTGCAGATGTCAGAATCCTAAAGTGAGGAAATAACGGGGTGGCGGCTGGACCCGTCCGCTGGCTTCAACGTGCACCTTTCTACTTTGTCGATAGCACGGCGGTTACAGGTGTATACCATGTCTCGACCTCGCAGAGCGTTGCCTTGACCTTGCATCAAGTGGTAGTTAACCTACCTATTGGGTATTGCTGCTAGATAGAGGTCCTAGTAGAGTACCAGCATTGGCAGCAACTATTGACATGCCCAGATACCTAGACAAGACTGCATGGCGGCTATGGATGACATAAAACGGCCGGGCTGCCCCAATACGGACGCTTGCAGATGTCCTTGCATCAGTCTCGTCGGTGCGGCGACGGCAAGATCAGCGGTACGAGATGCCTTCAGAAAACACTACCAAGTACATGTACCCAGGCCGGTAGTGCTTCTTCGTCTTTGATTCGACTCGACGGCGCCTGATTTGTATTGTAGATATGCATTGATTCACTGGTCGATAGCGATGAATCCATGTCAACTACACCAGTCTCGGGCATGCTCTGTCGCCCCTGGTGATCAAGTTCTCCTGCGCAAGCCTCGATCGTCGCTCCCATCGTGACCCCTCCCAGCCTTTTAGACCCTCTGAGGCGCATCCCGTGATCATCCTAACTTGGGCCTGGAATGACTCGCTCTTGTTCCTCTCTGAGTGACTGATAGAGTGAGTGACTGACTGGGAAGAAGCCCCTAGAAGCCTCGCCCCGTCTCGCCTCCTTTGCCACCTCAATCCACTGCATGCTTCGCTGTGGTTGAGGCACGTAGTAATACTGTTCTACAGGTGCCTGTAATACCAGCTCGAGACTGTACCGTCCATGAACAGGCGCCGCCCTAGGCACGGTTTCAGCAAAGTTGTACCGCTAAAACGTCAGTGCCTCTCCCCCTAACGCCTCTAGAGTCTAGAGCCAATCGAGTGCTAGAACTAGAGCCCCGCGGTCGTGGGTCCCTTCAGCGCCCCCCAAAATGGCCTGGCAAGGCTCAATTTCAGCGTCCCAGAGCCAAGGTTGTGGCCGCTGTATTCAATATCAGAGCCTGCCATTGAACGTCATCAGGGCCACACTAGCCATTCCCATCCCGCCCTTTGGCTCATTTCTTGGATTGGTGATTAATTGCATGTAATCAAATCAAAACCCATCCATCTGTATCAAATCATATCCGTCCATTCACTGCTGGGCTGCGCGTCAGCTGTATCTGTATATTTGTACCGCACGCTTCCCACCGTTCCCAGGGCTACTTATATCAACTCCTTTTAGCCTCTTCCCCCGCAGAAGCGAAAGCGCAAGCTTGCATCATATATCCATCCTCATTGGCTCCACGCGGCTTGCAAAAGCTCCATCCGCCAAAGCTCTTGTTTGCTACCTTACCAAACTCCACTTGCAAGAGACTCTCCCACCTTACCTGCATTGATTGCGACGACAGAGCACCTCTTCAGACCAAGTCAAGCCAAGCAATAAACAATTCTAATCACAATGGTACGTCTGTCCAAGCAGAGAAGCGGCGGCATCTCGCTGGCGTTCGATACTACCTAGCTCTTTATTGTTGTCTGGTCCTCCCAGGCTTCAATACTCGACTCTGCACCTAAGAGAAGCAATATGCTAACTAAACATCATTGCCTCGGCATAGTCTGAAACCGGTCTCCCTCCGAACTGGGAGGTTCGACACTCCAACTCCAAGAACCTGCCCTACTACTTCAACTCGGCCGAACGAAGCTCACGATGGGAGCCCCCGGCGGGCACCGACAGCGAGAAGCTCAAGCACTACATGGCTGCCCATCACAGTGCCGGTTCGCGACCTGGAGCCGTCCCAGGAGTCCCCGAGGGCAAGATTCGAGCTGCCCACCTGCTAGTCAAGCACCGAGACAGTCGACGGCCGAGCAGCTGGCGCGAGGTACGATATGATATAGCTGGAATTATGCATTAGCTATGTGGAAGATACGCTGACAATGTTCTGTTTTGAACCATATAGGCTGAAATCACACGATCCAAAGAAGAGGCCATGGAGATTATCAAGGGCCACGAGCAGACCATCCGGTCTGGCGCCTCCACGCTCGGCGACCTTGCGCCCACCGAGTCCGACTGCTCCTCAGCTCGCAAGCGTGGCGACCTGGGATACTTTGGCCGTGGCGAGATGCAGAAGGAATTTGAGGATGTTGCCTTTACTCTCAAGGTGGGAGAGCTGAGCGATGTTGTCTCGACGGCGAGCGGCCTGCACTTGATTGAGAGGTATGTTCTGGACTAACATGACTGAATGATGCGTTGCTGACATTTATTGATACCAGGCTGGAGTAAGTTGTCGCTTCAAGAATGTTTGTTGCGCAAACGAAGAATGTAATATACCAAACAAAAGAAAAAGAAAAAGAGAGGGAGGAGGAGAAAGCTGAGAAGTAGGCGAAATGATGACACGAATGAAATGCAGGGATATTCTCAAATATCAATCTCTCAAGCCCCAAAAGAGAAAGAAAAAAAGACAACAGAAGAATCAACACTGAATAGTAGTAACAGAATCACTGTAGGCGGCGTTGGATGAGTAGCAAAAGAAAGGCACCATCGCTGGTAAAAGCAAAAAAATATCGTTTTCATCCTGATCTCATATGAACTTTCGCTATATGCTATGCTGCTCCGTCAAAGATCTCTTGCTGATCAACCTAAATTTCATCTCCATATCCGCATAAAAACAGTTGCATGTCTCCCATCTTTCTTATCTACAAACTTGGTATTTTGTGCAAAGTTGGTACAAAAATTGGTCGTTAAAGAAGCGTCCGCGTGATACATACTGAAAATAAATATGCCAAACATTCCAAAAGTTATCGCTATTCTTTTTTTCGTCTTTCATTTTAGTCCTCGTCCGCGTTTGATTGTTTTGCTTTCATGTGATTTTTAAAATGGTATCCAGAAACAATTTCCTTGCCAAAAAAAAAAGAGAGCATCTTATCTATGGATTGTCGTCATCATTATCGTCGTCATCGGTTCGCCAAGCTAATAAGTATGCTTTTAAATGGCTCTACCGTTGTAAATACCACTGTCATCACGCCAAACACCATCATCGATAGGGCTGCGTATGGTGCTGCACGGCTTCGTGTTTCGTAGAGGTAAGATACACCCATTGCTGCGCCGTTGATGCCGATGGCTATGCCGGCGGCGACAGTGACGGGGCTGTCTGCTGTAGAGGTGGTTTGATGCCATGCTTTGGGGAAGAGCGGTACCGTATTGCTGGCTCTGAGAGAGACGAGCTGGCTATTCAGAGGCGGTTGCACAGGTAAAGCATCAGCTATTGTTTCGTGGGAGGAGATTGTTGGAATTGTTGGAGCTGTTGCTATCTCGTCGTCTTCAAGCTTACTCACGCCCAGTTTGTCCAAGATAAAAGGATATAAAAGCTGTCCCAGTATGCCGTTGCTTACTACGAGCATTGCATTGACTGGGCTATTCCCACCAATCGCTTCTGTAGCAGGCTTTGCCAGGGCGAGTGTTGTACTTCGGGCAGCGAAGCTGAGAGCCTCGGATGCATTGAGCCCAATAGCTCGACTGGCGAGAACAGAGAGAAAGACGTTGCCAGCTGCGGCCACAACGCATAGTATTATAGAGAGAAAGCCAGGGATGCTAAAGATTTGGCGGCGGCATTCTGAGAGCTTGAAGCCCCATACAAGAATACCGCATTCGAGTATCGAGAGTGCGGCGTCGCCAGCGCCGAACCAGCCAGTTGGATTACTAGGTATCCGGACACCATTGACGGCAGATGTCCAGATGGCATAGAGAGGAGACCCTCCGCTAAACGTGCTTAATATCCTGGCAAGACCGCTGGGTCCTAAAACCGAAGCCTTGGCCCTGGTGTATCCCGTCATTAGCAAAGTCGTCACCAGGACTGGATTCATCATGGTTGTCAGTCCACGTTTCAATGGGATAGAGAAGCTGCACAGCTGAGAATGTTTAAAGGCGCGTTGAGATCGAACAGAGGATATCCAGATGAACCAGAGTATAAGCCCGTCTAGGAGACGCTCCTCGTGGGCAGCAACGGCCAAGGGCAAGCCGACAGTGAAGATGAGAATGAGTGATAGCAGAATCGGGTAGTGTCGTGATAGGAAGCTCCAGTTAGAGGATTCATCACTGCTAGATGATGTAGTTTGCTCGTTTGGACTTGTTTGTCTCTCGGTATCTGCGTTTCTTGGGCACGAGGGCGTGCGTTGTGTTTGTGTAGCTGGTTGATTTCGAGCGTCTTCTTCAAAGTCGGCGGAGCTAATCTCTTCGTCAAAAGAAGACGACGGCGCCATGATTTTTTCTGAGCTAATTGAGCCTTTTCTTGAAGATTTTTGTGGTACTAGTTTTGCGATTCCGCTGATGGCCACCACAGAAAGGAAAAATACGGCTGTCCAAGACGTAATATTGGTCGCAACTGGGAAGCCAAAGGTAAGTCAACTGTCAGTAGCACTTGAATCTAGCCATTTCACTTACTGAACGAGCCAATTACCCGCCCAACTTCGCCGCCATTGAGCATCTCGTTTTGGTCCAGCATGATCATTGGCACAGAGAATCCAGCTCCGAGATTGGCATTGATAAAGTCAACCTAGAGAACAGTCCACGTGAATCAGTACAGCAAACAAACGGCATAGAGGGAGCACTATGGCGTTACGAACCCTCGCCTTGAGCCACCTTCGATAGAAAGCATCCGTTTCTTTCCATATGGCCCAGCTCGCTGTGCTCACAGCAAAAACCAACACCATGCCGACGATTGTCGAGAAGAATTCCAGCCTCGCAGAGGCCAACGTCCGGCTCAATCCCCAGATTAACAGCTCGCTCGTTAAGCAAATTGTCGCAACCAGCAAATATCCAGCTCCTTCAGCAATAATTTTGTTCCAGCGAAGCCGCCAGATGCCTGGGCTGGCCATGATTTTCGGAGATTTTGTTGCGAAATAGAGGATGGCGGGACTGCGGTACCCTAAAGTTCCGAGAAAGGAGAGGAATTCGAAAGCTCTTGTGCGATAAGTCGGAGAGATTTTTTCTTGTCTCGCTTTGGTCTATTTTCTCCGATCAGCTGTCAGTTTGGGGTGGTTTCTCTTTCAGACAGCTGATGGCAGGCGGTCAAGACGGCAGAGCTACTTCCTACTTGTCTCTCAATGACATACTGGGATCAACTGAAATACTTGACATTGTGTGACGGACGTGGCAGAGCAGCAGAGGAGTGAATGTGAATGTAGGCCATTTGGGCATGATGAAGGATCCCTGGCCTCTACGAATCTTGAGTTACGTATCTGGATGCATCACGCCTGGTCACAGCATCATAGCTGGCGCAGACCGTTTCGACTGATTACACATACGAATCTCTGCAGAGCCAGCTGTCCATCCGAAGACGACATGGAGTCAAGGATTGACAGAAACTGGATAATCGACTTCACTACCCGCTGATCATCCCATATTTTATCTAAAAGTGTCCAAAATCAGTGGCAGGCCGCCTACCATACCGCAAGTCCTACGCCGTTGAGGGCCGCGTAGAGACTCCGAATGTGCCAGCATAGTGACAAAACTTGGCCGATATTTGCAACTCGGTAGATGAGAGGACGGGCTTCCATGTAGGCGGCCGGATTTTGAGACATGTGTCCTACATCCGGAGGGATTTGATCCACCTCGGACGCATGCCGGGCTGAAGCCCCCAATTCGATAGAAGCGTCATCTCTACTGCTTTTTATGCTCTTTATTCTGACTGACAGATGAAAGAACAAAGGTAGTTACTACCAAGATAGGACCTGATGCTTGACTCTGGACAACGCATAAGAGGTGCTCGCCCAAATGGCAGCCGTGGATATGGGTCGCCAACAAGACAGACTAGAAAGATATCTCCGAGTGGCCACTCCCGTCGTCAAGGCGGCACCGTTGCTCCCGCTGAGAATAGCAGTAGCACATGGTGCAAGTCACAGCTGCTTGATATATACCATGATCTACCTGTAGCTCAGGAATACGAGGCCGAGGGATCCCAAATCCCATTGCCGCTCGGAACGAACCGCCGCCTACGGATCATGTTCAGCCAAATTAGATACAAGAAGCAGAAGATGGGATTAACGGTGCTGAGGGTTTCAATTTCTTGTCACTCTTAATTTTGATACAAACGGAATTCAGATGACACAGAGTGGAGATCGAAGCTTCTTGGGTCACGGCATTGGTGCTGCAAGACGTCGGACGAAATCAATACATGCAATGCAGTATCGATAGTAGAGACGAGCTGGAGCTGGGAAACAGACGGCGAGTTGGCATTTCTTATTCTGCGCCTGGTAGCTTTAGCGTTCGGGACGATACGGAGGGGCGCATTTCTATTCCCGCGTATCTGGTTGTTGGCATAAAAAAAGATGAAAGACTAGGAAGCTCTTGAAGATATTCTTGGACTCAGTTTACGGTGTATAAATGTTTGCTTATACGTTTATGCGGCTGGACACATCGATAGCGGCCCTTCATAATGCCGAGCACCAACACCACACCTGTCAGGCGGCAGTGGCGCGTCCGATTTGTTGGCACCGCGCAGCTTAAACTAGGTGGCTACAGGGGGTCTCAGGCGCTTGGGGCCCAATCACGAACCCCTGGAATAAAGGCATCCCGAATTGAGACCCAAATACATTCATGTACACATTGAGATGCAAACGCCATCGAGACGCTCTCAGCTATCACAACCATCGCACAGCGCCAACAGCTGTCGAATTGAGAGCGTGTGATTATTGATACGCGAATACGAATTGAACTGCCTTGCAGCTTTCAAGTGAGCGTTGCACAACCTCAGCGTGAACAAGCTGAGCTGCGAGCTGCAAAAAGAGGATTCTCTTGCGGGAAGCATTCTCTGTGAGCCCATTTCAGGGCCAAAAACAGCGGGCTGGAAATCCATGGAGCATTGAGCCGGTATTATTCACGGATAAGACAACATCGAGAAGCTTTCGACGGAACAGACACGGTGCTCGTGCCCTCTGTCTTGTCCTCCCCTTTCTTCTCTTCCCCTCACCCACACGATTCCTTGTACGACCAATTCGCCCCAAGACGGAGGTTTCTGGAAGCGCCACTTCGCTCAATCACAGGCTCAAAATGGATCTGGAGACTAGGGTGCAAGCTGAAGCCCTGCTGTTGAAGGCTGCCCGCACGTATGGCGTCCAAATACGCAGGGATGAGGTGCAACAGCATCTCAGGCACGACCACTACGGCGCCGCATTGGCTGAATGGGCGAGTATGCATCTCACGACCGATAATCTCCTGTCACCTGATGAGTTGACAATGTACGTAGGGGAACACAGCTTCTTTATGAGGAGACAAAAGAAAGCCGCTGACATGGTGATCCATAATGTAGATACTCTGCCCTGGATAGGAACGGCCAGGTTGATATCCTGGCCAATCTCCACGACCTGTCCGAAGTACAAGGTGTTACCGAGGACGATATCAAACTCGCCATTGATGAGCTCAGAAGATCAACGGAGAGCATAACCAAGCAGAGCGAAACATTGCGTCAGCAGCAGGATGCCCTATCGCGCCTTGTGAGAAAGCGTGCTGAGAATGATGCCCGGAGGCGAGATCTTGACCTTGATAGACAAAGTAAAGCTGAGTCGGAACGGCAGCGAGCTGCCGCAGAGGTAGTCTTTTAACCATGAAGGAATACGGGCGAGTTTTCACTGATGGTTGTTGCATTTATTAGGTAGAGGCGGCTTCTCAGAGTCTTGGCTTTCGTATTTCTGATCTCGAGGAGCAAGGCACGCAGGCTGGATCCAATCTCAAGGGCACCCTCGGCGACATATTCCGTACCGACGATAAACTGTTGGCCAATTTACAGAAGCTGGGCTGGGAGCTGGAGCAACCAGATCCAGATGAAACATCCAAGATTGACAAGCTGCGTGAGACGTGCTCACGGTTAGCCGCCCATATGACACCATCACATCGCACAGGAAGAATTGTTTGCTAACTGCTGGGGGCCTAATAGATTGGTGAAGATTACGGTTGAGACGGTTCGGGCCAAGCTGGATACCACCTACATGGACACTCTTGTGGAAGCTGAGCGCTCGGGGCGCGTCCAGCCTTCGACGCATGAAGAAGTCAATGCCCTCGAGGCCGAGGTCGATTCTCTACACTCGGAAATACTCTCCGTTGCTCAGATGTCTGTGGAGCAGCAGTATCTCGAACAGGCTCTCCAAACGGTTTCTGCGGAAGGAGGCCAAAGTGCGATGCGCACATCCCATGCCTTGGAATACGTGAGCATCCGTCCATTGTTTTTGCCCACTATTTACGTAACTAACATGATCCTTCAGATCAATAAATGCCTTGATCACTTAGTTGGCCGCCTTGACCAGATCCAAGGTCGTATTGAGACTCACCTGTCGCACCAGGCTGCCGCCGCGTCACTCATCTCCACCGCCAAGATGGAAATGGCAGTCGAGATCATGCCGCCTGTGAAGCAGCCATCATCAACTGCCCCAGCGTCGATTTTTCCCACATCTCCGAGCAAGAATAATAATACTCCTGCACGGAAGCGGTCCAACACGGTTGGCTCCCACCACCACCGCCGTAGATCGTCCGGCGTCGTGGACGAGCCCCCACTTGACACACTCATGCATACTCTGTCAGTCCCTTCGTCAGTGTCTGAAGAATCCGACGGTAGGGCAAAGATAGTGGCTCTATCCAAAATCCTTGAGGAGCGATCAAAGAAGACGGATGAGATTTCTCGAAATGCGCAGGAGACGTTTGAAATGGGCGCGCTGGCGCAGCTAAACGACACTCGGCTTGCTATACAGTTGGTGCGGGACAGTGTACTGGCTGAGAGCCCGTTCAATTTGCCGAAACTGGTTGATCCGGAAATTTCAGGCTCTATTACTCTTTTGGCGGCTGATGTGGAGGGTGCAAAGGACAGGCTGGCGCTTGTTGAGAACCAGAGAAGGGATCGAAAGAGCGAGAAGAGGGACGAGTTTGTTGAACGATGGAAATAAAGAAGCCCTGCAATGGAAATTATACTATGAATGGCAGATATTGTCGAGCATGTTTTACAATAATAGTCGAAGATCATTTCATTTACAAAGACATTTTGCTCTCTCGGGTACTAAAGTATGTCTATGCAAAAGAAACCTCACTTATTGCTGTATCTTCCGAAACTCGGAGCTATTGACTATATTTCCTTCACACCTCCAACCCCTGCATTCGGCAATATAGACAACTACAAATCGAAATCTTAACAATAAAGCAATTTAGGTTTATCTACCTGTCAACGGAACTGCCCCTGTGGGTAGATCCGCCTGAACACGGGGATGCATTTCTCACAATGATTGATACAGACGACAGGACACGTACCCCGTACAAGGGCTTCCTCTTGGCCAACAACGTATGTTGGCCAATCGAGAAACGCTTAATATGGCCTTTCCAGGGCAAGGGACTTGATAGGCGCATTAGCCGCGTAAGTCTTGCAAACCCTGTCGCAACACGCGTCTCTTGCATGTTCCGCGTTGAATTCGAGGAGATTTCGGGAATAGTATAATACGAAGTAGTGTGATATAAGCTGCATTGAATTTTGCTCCTATTCACTCGGTGACTCCGGTACGTGATGCATGCAGTCAGCTTCCTTCACGTATGACCCCCCCGCTTCTTTAGTTTACTGGGTAGTTTAGTATAGGGTGATTAATGTGGCTCATATTTCTACCATGGTCGCGGAAGGACTTCCTAGTCGCCGCTGTCAAAGTACATGTCAAATATGGAGAGGTTAATGCTGCTGCCTTCTGGGGACCTGCATTAGGACGTTGCAATCTAGATTGAAAGTCACAAATAACATTGTCTTATAATACACCAACTGCTCGATTCCATCCCAATCTACAATATCTGTATCAAATTCAATTATAGAGAGAAAATTAGAGAAAGGAAAAAAAAAAAAAAAAAACCATCACCATGCTCTCCGCCGGCATCCTCGAAAGTCGTCTCGACGCCTTCTACAACCAACTCGAAGCCCTGCGCCCAGACTCATCAGACGACGAACTGGAAAGCTTCGCCTCCTTCTTCTCCGAAGACTGCGTCGTCTACTTTGACAGCATGCGGGAAACCAAAGAACCTTCACGCGGCAGAGAAGGCGTCATTACGAAACTTCGCCAAGTTATGAAGCACCTGTACCTCGAGCAGCGAACTGTTGTCTCTCAGATGATTAGTGAATCCGATTCGCGCGTGTACAGCGAGATGAGGAACAGATATAATGTACACTCGGAAGTGTTGGATGATTTCCCGGAGACGCTCATTGCGACATTTGACGACGAGGGTTTGATAACAAACTTCCGGATGTACGGCTGCAGAAGTACGATCCTGATTATGATCCAAAAGGCAACTGGAGAGGGTCCTTTTTCAGCGGAAGAAATGACAAAGTGAGTAGCATTCGTATGATTCGCTATGCTGAGAGGATGTACTAATTATTAGATGGTAAACGTCCACCTCACGGCTATTTGTAGGCCGGAGTTAGAAGTCGATTTTCATTAAAGGTCAATTACATTGCATTGCACGCGCATGAGTATGAACATATATATAGTTGGAAGTGATGATTGATATCTATTAAAGTCTAGCCATAGAGTATGAATGAGGTAGATAAAGACCACCGAATTAAATGCGAGACTCGGAATCAAAGTCATCCTTGTCTCTACACCTCAGTCCCAGTACTGACCACCGGTTTCTTTGATCATCCATTTAAGCCTTGAATCGTCGGGCAATGCGAGAGTACTCGAAGCTTCGCTTGTTGAGAGTGAACCCGCAGCCAGTCTTGGGGCTTACATTGCCAACATCAGGGCCAGAGCATTGGGCACCCTTTCCGGCACCGAGACCAGCGCAGCAGCCAGAGGCACAGTCGGCATTGCTGGCGCAGATACCGGTGATGAACTGCTTACCCTGGGCGTTACCGAAGTTCTGGGGGGCAGATGCGTCACCAGTGGCGAAACCAGCGGGAATAGGAATAGCACCCGTAGCAGCGTTGGATGTAGAGCCAGAGCTGGCCGCAGGAGTAGCAGCAGGAGCAGGAGCAGGAGCAGAACCGCCGCTAAGAGTGAAGCCGCAGCCAGTCTTGGGGCTCACATTCCCGACATCAGGGCCAGAGCATTGGGCACCCTTTCCGGCACCGAGACCAGCGCAGCAGCCAGAGGCACAGTCGGCATTGCTGGCGCAGATACCAGTGATGAACTGCTTACCCTGGGCGTTACCGAAGTTCTGGGGGCCAGATGCGTCACCAGTGGCGAAGCCAGCGGGAATAGGAATAGCACCCGTAGCAGAGCCAGCGTTGGATGAAGAGCCAGAGCTTCCGCTGGAGCTTCCGCTACCAGCAGCAGCACTGGGCTGAGGAGGAGCACCACCGTCACCAAAACCACAACCTTGTTTCCCAGCCTGGAACTGGGCACCAATACCAGAGCATTGACCACCACCGGCTATGAAAGCGCAGCAAGTCGAAGCACAGTCCTTGCTAGACAAGCACTGGCCGCCAATGAACTGCTGACCATTACCATTTCCAACGTTCTTCGCACCCGCAGGGTCAAAGGCGTAGACGGAAAGAGCGACTAAAATGCGATATTAGAATAAACAAGCTCATCCGGTTTTGGGGTTTATGGGTTTGTCGACTTACAAGTAAGAGCTGCGGCGACTGAGAAGCGAACCATTTTTGCGGTATTGTGGTATAAAAGATGGTGGTGAAAAGTTCCAAAAGAGAGAGTTGTAGTAGTTGATTTCGTGTTTTGAAAGAATTAAAAGACGAAGCAAGCGACACCAGGTCGAACTCTGAAAGAAAGGAAGGTTGGGAAAAAAAGGCACCTGGCCTGAAGGAGTGAAGAAAGTTGAGGTTGGTGACTGGGAAGTCGTGATGGTGATGGAGAGAAAGGAAAAGCAAATATCCTGGGCCCGGACTTGCGCTTCTTCTTATACTCGATCGACGAAAGCATAAAAGTCCCGTCTTTCCCTATTCTTCTTTCTTTCCTTCTCTTGTTTCCTGGCGCTAAAACTAAAACTTTGACTGAGCGTCTCAACTCCCTGCTCCTCGCGACTGGCCGAGAGCCGAATCAGATGCCACGGACAGACTCATAGCAAGGGTCCGAATCTCCCGAAACCAAGCGCTGTTTGGCATCTCATCTTGCTCGTCCATGCGCCTCAGGGGACGAGAGCGCGAGATTCAGACGAGGGTGCGACTCAGCTGGGGGAGTGTGTATTCGGCGCCGGCGTAGTAGTAGCAGTGGAGAGACCAGGGGAAGGAGTTTCGGAGGCGTTTTCTGCGACAAGCCGGGGTCGAGTTCATGCGCCGACGGTTTTGCGGCGATCGGGCCGCTGGTCGGTTTCCGGATTAGCGGTTGTCTATAGGACATTAGCATCAATATAGAACGTCCAGATGGTTTTACTACGCAGATACGATGGAAACAAACTCAAAATAGGCAGCAGTTGTTTCGATGTGTGGGCGAGATCTGTTGAACAGCAAACACAAGGTTTCAATTTTAATTTTTAAGCCCTTGTTTTGCGGCGTTGTTGTTGATCGAGTGCAGCGCGCACT
Source organism: Trichoderma evansii (assembly GCF_050947405.1). Lineage (NCBI taxonomy): Eukaryota > Fungi > Ascomycota > Sordariomycetes > Hypocreales > Hypocreaceae > Trichoderma > Trichoderma evansii. The sequence goes on from NW_028145204.1 coordinate 2,947,388, forward strand.
TACACGCAGATTTCCATCTTGTGATGGATGATGGATGTTCATTACGCACCAAATTGCTAATTTGGCATGTGTCAATGCGCCGGCTCAGAGAAGAATGAGGCGCAAGCTGCGGATTCCGGACAAGATAGTACTAATCATATTGAACAATGCTACCATTATTAGTCGCTCCATCAGATATCACATGGTGTCAGCTTGCTTGATCTGCGCGTAGGTAACGTTGAATCCAGTCCAATCCATCGACCTCCGCCGTGCCTCTGTAAGAGTTGACGCTTGCATCGGCCCTCCAAACTGAGCATCTCGACCAATCTGCGCCGTCAACGCAGACACACCAATTGCGCGCGGATTTTTCGAGACGCTCGACAAGTTTCATGTCTGAAGTTGCCCCTGTTTGAGGATTTAGGTGGGTTAGGGTACATGAAGCTGGGGTCCAGGTCCTAGCTGGACCGCTAGCGGAATAAGGGCCAAGTATAATCCGGGCCGTGCGAACCGGGGCCGAGCTAATTTCTTATTTTCTACTCCGTATCCCAATATCAAACTATCAAACCAAACTCCACCATATTAATGCTCCGTGATCCCTACAGTTGCGGTCTTGGCCGCAGCTCCAAACATGCTGTTAGTGCGTGCTTCAGGTGTCTGATCGTAGCTGACACGCAAGGATCACAGACGTCAGCATCTGCATCGTTCCATCAGCGATTTTAGAACATCAGGCAATGGATCATGATCGTTCCGAGCCTATGCGCCATCCCCGCAAATCGTCCTTCTACTTTAGGCTGCTTTGCGTTCAGTTCATACAAGCTTACTCGGGATGCTTGGCGCCGATGCTTTGGCCATGAGAAAACAAGCATCAATCTCGCAACCTTAATTCGAGGCCTGCTTCGGTGACAGCCTTTCCGGTTACAAATGAGCTGGAAGACGTCAGCCTTACTTGCTTGTTCCCGCTTCTGCGCTTGATTGCTTTAATTAATGACCCAATCTTTGCATACCCCGTTTGTGGAAAGGCTTTAATATGGAGACTATAGCTTATATTGTTATTACTTTTCTTTTTGTGACACTTCCTTCGCTAGTGCTGTCAGGAGACTGATGCCAAGGACGTATACATCACTAAAAGGAACGAAACTATTCCATAAATGTTATATGTGCGTTTAACATAGCTTTCATTGTTTAATCGGCTTCGTTGATGACACAGCAGCTGTCTTAAATCTCTCGTGTTTCTAGTAAACACCAGGTAAAATCCTCCACTTGACAGCCTTTTTATACTTGTCCCAATCTTCCCCATACTTTTCTGCGCACGCGGCATCATCTCTCCCCTCACGATGTATCAGCAGCGAGGCGAAATATAGTACGTAAAAGTATGTGTAAATCATGCCCCATCCTCTTGCTGCGCCTTGGACCACTTGTCGACCATCCAGCATTGTAGCTACGCTTGCTCCGGCTGTCGCAGCGGCTCCAGCGGGGACAATCATATACCCTGCTATACCAGTAGGAAGACTAAAGGGTGATGCTTGTAGCCAATCTCCGAAATAATTGATGTGGCGCGACACTCCCCACCATCCATCGGCAAGGAGTCTTGTGCCTCGCTTGGTTTGTATATAGGACATGTTTTTGACGCTAGGGTGATCTGGTTGCATGCGAAAGATTCGTTTCTGCGTGTTGGATGCGCGAAAGATGTACAGTCCAATGGCAAAGACTGCTGATACGACCGAGACTCCTGCCCAGCCAAGTTGTACTGGGTAGACAGAGAGGTAGCGGGTCTGCGTAGAATAGAGAAATGGCACCCAAACAATGTCCCCAAAGGACAACATGAAGCCCAGCCCATCTGTAATCGTATCCATCATGACAAGAATTCCTGATTCGGCATATTGCCCCTCGAGGGCGTAGTAACTTTGAACCATGGTAACGAAGAGAATGCTATCAGACACATATCCGTACGTGCGGTACTGCTTCGCAACAAAAGCCAGGTCCAGAAGAATCCAACCCGTCAAACCGGGTCTCATTTCCAGCCACACTTTGAGATCGATTTCGCCAAAGAAGGGGAGGGTGACGCGAGGGTTGAGTTCACGGCCGATGAAGAAGTCGTACATGATATTCCCGGTGTGGCCGCCTTGGGCGAGCTCCCTCAATTCGCTATTTCCTGATTTGACAGTGAAACTTTTCAAGTATACGAATATTGAAATCGCGAATGCAAGGATAAGATTGAATGTATATAGTTGCAAGTAATTTTCGGCGATAAAGGTCCAGAGAGCGAAATCGGCGCCGTATAAAAGTGTTCCTATGGCGCATGCAGCCAGTTGAACCATGCTAGAAGAAAATGCTATAACCAATTACTCTCTCGTCATTTATCAACTGTCTGTGTATATTTTGGCTTACCATTTAACTTATACTTTAGTGGACGGCCTGATTCTCTTAGCTTCGTGCCGTAGACCTCTTGTCCAGGGAGCACTCGATACAGCACCAGGCTGAGTAAATAGTAACTCAACATCCAGCCGCTAGCCTTCCAGCTAGCAAAGCCCCGGATACCATCTTTAGGCCATGGAATTTGATTTTTGAGATGCTCCAGAGAGAGTGATCGAGGCTCAAGGAGCGCTGGGGCAGGGCAGCCAGTAACGTCGTTGCAGGTGAAGTAAAAGAAATATAGTAACGTCGGCAGACCAAAGACGAGGGACGCAGTGCCTAATCTAATTAATATGTTAGGCAAAAAAGAAAGTTCAATCCTTCGGTATTTTCAACCTACGGGCCACCGAATTCATATTTGTGTTTTGTAGCTGCCATTGTTGCCTCAGTTGTCAGACTGATGAATGGAGTCTGCGTTGCTACCCTGTACGTTGTCCCAGACCAGATCAGCGCGCCTCTATTCAAACTTATCTGTTGTCTAGTTGCAGCACTGTATAATGAGAATGAAATATATGATTATTTTTCGGCGGTTTATTTATATATATATGGCGCTGCTTGGTGGTTTTTGATGAACGCGTTGCCGATTACGAATACGGCACGACAAACGCCGTGCGCCACCTGAGCTGATCCGGATAGATCGCGTCCGTGGACTAATTTCTAAGCAACATTTTAAACGAGATGCTAATTTGAGCTTCTAGACGTGCTCTCATTGGATCCAAGTTCAGATCCACAGCTTAGTTTCGCTTTTAGCTTACGAGTCTTTAATTTTGTGGTCAAAGATCTCTGCTTGTTATCTTAATTGATCTTGATCACCGATCCGGATCTCATATGTGTTAATGTCCGTCAAATCGCGGGGCATCTGCGTGTCCTGAACTGCGTAATATATTTGCAAGGAGCCTCTACTTCTGAGGCAGAACCTCTACATTAATACGTCACTAAGCTACTTGGAGACAACCTAACTTATAACTCTTTGCCCAGCACTGTTCTTCTCTTTACCGTATCTACTTACAAGTCTATTTGTATTGGACGTACGGACCGCTCGGAGTATTGCTTGGCCCCCTTGTCGATGACTAAGCGACACTTGACGTAAAAGGAAGTGTATCCTTTCGTTTAGGTAGGCGCTACGGCTTGGTAGGCGAATGCTAGACAAAATGAGCTCTTTATTGTGTTTTTTTTTTTTACCTAATATGCTTAGATAGGGGATGGATATACATACGTGTCAGATGCGGTAGCGATCAAAGTTCATAATAGGAGTTCTATGTATTTTCTGTAAAGTAGTACGTTTTTTAGTTTTGACTTGGTAGCTCGATTGTAACCCGACTATAAATGTACTTTAGCTATGATACAGCTACTGTTCTGCATGATAGCTCATTCATCTCACCGCATAGAGGTTTACGTAGCTATTCTGGTTATTATATTTGCAGCAAGGTCGCCAGATTTTCAAGCAAAGGTAGCTAGCTAGATCTTGTATTTGTCATAACTGATACCATAGTATAGGTAGAGTAATGACTGGCTGTATGGCTTTCTAAATGAGTGTCGTTAGCTGGAGCACATATATTTACACTTTCAAATTTTGACAGCTAAAAAATGAATATAATCATTTCCACAGTATAACAATCCAACTCGTATTCGTTGATTGTTTGTATACTACCCTGAGATACGTGTATCTTACGTTTAATTAGAACATAATAGGGGCCTAAACTCTCTGACCATGCTGCTTGATCAATTTACCAACATCAGTCTTATTGGCAGCGTTTTCAATAGCATCGGCAATCTGGGTATAAGCTCACTATCATCTTTGTGCACCATCCACGTTAAACCATCCTCATTCCAGCCATAGGCATTAGGTTCGACTACCTCGTCGCATGTTTCACCATCCCGTTTCGCTTGGATTCTCCAGTCGCCACCCGATATAACTGGCACTATAGTAGGACAGATGCATATACCACTGAGCGTTGACTCACGAGGTAAAGCGCATTGATTGACGAATTGAGTTGAATATGCAGTGACGATGCCACGTGGAGTGGTCGTAAAATACATGCAAGTGGCAAGAAATTTTGATGGTAGCCCACACAGCATACACCTGGGTGCAAGTCTACATAGGATGCAATGAGACCTGATGTATAGATAGTATCGTCGTCGTAGAAATTATTATTTGCAACTTGAGCAAGTGCCACGGAGATAAAGGCGCCCAAAAGAGCGATTTGAGTGCTTGGCTGCATAGTAATCACAAGAGATATTGTATAGGTTTGGAATGGAAATTCCTAGGCTAAGGGTGCAATGGCTGTCTTCTGTATATTTCAATGTAAAGAAGTTGGTCAACTCACTGGTACAAATAGTTTACCAGAATGTCGTGTTTATGTGCACTCGCATTTAAGCTAATGTATAAGCTATATGGAAAGCAGACCGGGTTAGTTTCTGGATTGTTTATCCTGGATCGGAGATGGTTTAACGGGCATTCATAAACATAGACTTTCCACAGCTTAGAGTTTGTGCACATATAACCATAAATATATTTGCATTAAACTCTTTTCCTAGACATTTGTATTTTTGGTATTTTGTTTAGATATAGCATGCTTGTGCATTTGATCCCATGCCTCGGGCTTATTTAAAACAGTAGTCTCAATAAGTTGTAGTGTTTCTTGATGATCAGCCAAGATCGTACGGGCTTTAGCTGCGAATACATCTAGGGCATTGCGAGAATAGCTTGCAGCAACGAATTCTAGACATGCGGCTTGAAGTTCGTCGTGGGTTTCCTTCGGGACAGACTTCTGCATAGATAGCAGTCAATTACATAATACGCAAAGATGTAAAGTGACTAAATTAAATAAATATTAGAAATATAAAGCGCAGTGGCACACACCTCTGCATCTGCAACTAGGAATACTTTATCCAACCATCCTGTTGACAGCTTGAGATCCAGCTCAGCCTCAGTCAGGTCTGGGTTTTGCTGGCGAAGTTGATCTTGCGCAGCGGCAGCGCGCGCGAGAAAATCTTCCTTTGTAAAGGTAGTAAATGACGGCAAATCTTGGCTATTAGAGCTGTCCGACATCTTTTTTGTAGTGGTAGCAAGATATGGTGAGAACATAAATATGCTTCTGCTCGTATATCAGGGTGATGTACCAGAGCCAGGAGCATTTTTTTCATATTAAAAAAGAGTGAAGGTGTTGAAAGGGAAAGAGGAGAAGACATATACAAAGGCGGGGTAATGATTCTGAAGGAATAAATGAGTGATATGTGAGATCGTATGCCAACCAACATGTCCAAGGGAGTATCAGGCTTAGGCCAAGAAGTATTGGTCAAAAAGACCAATGGTAAAAGACAAGAAGGATGGTTAAACTAGCGTTCTCCTTTACACAGAAACTTCGCAGAATAGGAGGCTGCTGCCTAGAATCTATGATATACGTAGTGACTCATCTCCGAGATCTATCATTGTATTGGTGTGTATACTGATAACCGTTTGCCCTAGAATTTGACGAATGTATGCTTTAGGGAGAAGTCGGTTAAATTGGCATTTGAATGGTTAAAGCCCTGCAATGTGGCGCCATTAAAAATTGTCTGCGATCTCGTTATATTAGAGCAAATTCAAGCAATACAGACTGAACTTAATATCTGATCATGGCTGCAAGCTTATCCCTTATCGACAGCATTCAATTCGCGCCTTAACAGCAGATCTGTTAAGGCAATATGGATACTTGATAAGTCAAGCTATCCATGTGTGTATCAACAAATATTAGATCATCTTGGAATATACGAATATTTTGGCAGAAAGCCAAGGATACTCACACTAATACGTATCTTTCTTTCAAATGCATTCTATTATATCCAACTTTTCAAGCGAGTCAGCCAATATTTGCCAGCAACTATGTATTTTTTGGGTTCGTCGCGTCGGCAAGGCTACTACCAGCCCAGAGACACCTTTGTCTATATTAGCCAATACTTTAGCTATTGAACAATGAATACGTTCTGCCTCAAGCGACACAAAAGCATAATGTTCACTATTTTCACAGAGAAAGCTGTAACCAATCTTATAATAGTCAACCTTCTTTAAGGTCTTCTCATGGTACACCATGCTCCTACCTATTTAAACTCCACGCCTGTTCTCTGTCTTACCAACATATAAACTGGTTCCCAAGAGTTGCTATCTTCCCAGTACTAGATAATCCTATTTGACTAACACTTCAATGTAGTCATACAAGTTATTTGCGAAAACGCATTCGCCTCCCTACGCCGAACAGGCAACCCGCCCACCTGCTTGGCACATAAAGCAGCTTGCTTGGAGGCATTTGTGCCTGTTAATATACCAATATTAACTGCTGAAGCTTAGGCTGTGGTCACTTCTATTAAAGAGAGTGATCTCTTCGACTCCAACGTAAATTTCAGATGACATTGGGTTTGAAATAGAAGCTGTTTATAGAAGAAAGCTGGAATTATCATCCAAGCTTAATTTTCGCCTTATAAGCAATATTCAGCGCCACAAATTGTGTCATATTTAGTCTCCTATTTTTAAACGATGCCAATTCATGTTATTATAGCTTCCAGGTGGAAGCGAATAAGCTACCACGAGCGCTTCTAACGGTATAGTGATCCAGCACCCGTATCCACTATCATGATCTAGCTTCACAAAAAATTTCCTAATTTGGCAACCACCATTTACCAGCAGATGTCGTGATATCAAGGAACAAGCACTGCAGCCAATTAGCTGGCTCAAGGAAATATTAACCTTGATAAATGGTGTATGTAAGTTCGATTGATTGGTCGAGTCCAATGTATGATCGATATAGCGAATCTGTACGACATTGACTACCGAGAATTGACACTTACTGAGACTATCGCAGTTTCACCGTATAGAATAAGTCAATACCATAACACCCTGGTCGATAAACGTAGCTATGGGGTCTATCTACTGACGACATATTTAGCTCTGATGGTCTCATATAGGTGAAGAAAGAATGCGCCTTTGGCTCTTAATTCATCACGCCATGCATCTCTATGATGACGCCCATCTGAATAACTACACATTTACTTTGGCATCTATTATTTATATTGATGAATGAGTACGTATTTTATATGTTCAAGATGTTACATCTGAATTGAAGTGCACAGGTGACCAAGTTTCACAATGAATCTGTTGCTAAGATCTGATGACGACAGTGTGGTGCCCTCGCCGCTGCCCGAGGCAGCAGGCTATGTGGTTGTCGTTGCAGTTGGTCTTGTATTTGCTGTCGGTGTGTTTCTCCTAATATAAATGGTCTGATTACCAGAGCTAAAATGAATAGGAATGATTGGAATCACGCGTCTATTAAAGAGAACCCTTAACGAAGATAATTCAAATGTTGAAACGTAAGCGAGACGCCACCAATCTCAAATCTTTTGATAGCAGTGACTGATAATTAGGATATTACAGCTTTATGGTAGCCAACAGATCAGTAGGAACGGGTCTTGTTGCATCTGCAGTAGTATCTGTACGATAAGCTTTCCTCACCTAAAGGCCACCATGCTGACGAAGTTTTAGTCGTGGTTATGGAGCACAGCCTTGCTTAGCTGTGTGCTAGTAACATATCTTTATGGAATATCTGGAGGTTTTTGGTATGGGGCAGGCTGCTCTCCGTAAGGAAATTTTCGTTGAAAATTCTACGATATATATAATGTACTAACTAATATCTGTATAGAATGATAGTTTTCTTCGCATATCTTGGGGTTGTCTGTAAAAAGCGTATACCACAAGCACATACAGTCCTTGAAATCGTCCGAATTAGATACGGTATGTACAAGTGGTTGCTCTCAATGTTGATTAATATACTAATAGTCATCAATAGGCACTGTTGCACATCTTATTTTCACTTTCTTGGCCATTGTCAACAATCTTTTCAACACGATTAATATGATCCTGGGTGCTGCGGCTGCAATTACATTTCTGTAGGATTTGAGCATTTTGACATTCATAAAGAAGCTTCTATTAACATTTTGTAGCACTGGCATTCATATCATGGCTTCCACATTCCTCTTACCCGTTGGAGTGGTGTTGTATACACTTGTTGGTGGCATAAAAGCAACGTATGTGCTATACTTGTAAGAGAGTTGGAACACACGGCTGACGATTGTAACCGCAGTTTCTTAACGGATTATATCCATACATTTGTCATCGCAATTTTGTGCTGCTATTTGACAACAAAAACACTCCTCCACCACGATGTCGGCTCTATTGACGGATTATACGACCTCGTTGTCAAGGCACAACCTTCACACGCAGTTGATGGAAACTACCAAGGATCGCTTCTTACAATGAACTCTCAACAAGGAATTTTCTTCGCCATTATTCTACTTGTTTCTAATTTCGGTGCTGTTATTGTAAGTTTCGTTCATTATGGAATGCATGCAGAAATTAACATATATAGATGGATACGAGCTACTTCATTAAGGCATTCGCCGCATCGCCAAAAGCTGTTGTTCCGGGTTATGTAGTAGGCGGATTTGCCTACTTCTCTATCCCTTGGAGCCTTGGCACTATAATGGGACTTGCAGCTTTGGGATTAGAAAGCTCTCCTATATTTCCAACATACCCCCGTGTAAGTGTCAAAGTTTCTCCTGTTAGTCTTAATTTTTACTAACATTACTCGTCTTGTTAGCCAATGAATAGCTTGGAAGTCACAAATGGCCTGGTGCTTCCTTATGTAGCCGTGGCAGTTGCAGGAAAGGGCGGTGCTGTGGCAGTCCTGCTTATGACATTCATGGCAATAACTTCAACCCTGTCTGCCCAAGTTATTGCCGTATCGTCCATCTTTACATTTGACTTTTATAGGACATATATCAACAAAAATGCAGGGAATAAAGATGTTATCAGGTGGAGCCACCTGGGTGTCGTTCTCTTTGCCGCCATCTCGGCTGGTCTAACTGCGGCGTTTAACTACGGTGGCATCAATATGGGTTGGACTCTATATATGATTGGTAAGTCACAATCTTCGTTATGTTGGATTGCTATCTAACTATATGCCACAGGTGTTGTAACATGCCCTGGTATTTTCCCCTTGGTCTTGACTATTCTATGGAACAAACAGAGTGGCTTAGCAGCTGTTGTTTCAGCGGTAACTGGCCTGGCCACGGGTCTTGGTGTCTGGCTGGGCACAGCGCAAGCTTTATTCGGCGAAGTATCCGTAGACTCTACCGGGCAAACACTTCCCTGCCTTTATGGAACTGTCACATCTGCCCTGAGTCCTTTGCTTTATACAGTTATCTTGTCACTCATTTGGCCGGATAACTATGATTGGACGCGATTTCAGGAAGAAAAGTTGCTCCTAGACAGCGATACCCAAACCGAAGAATCGGATAGAGAAGAGCCCGTCCGACAGGGCAGCAAAGGGGGTGTTCTTAGCAGTACTTCTGAGGTCGTATATGACCAAACGGATTTGAGGTGGAAACGATATGCACTGTTCTGGTCCCTTTTCTCATTCTTTGGTCTTTGGGTTCTCTGGCCGCTGCCAATGTATGGAGCGAAGTATATCTTCAGCAAAATTGTGAGTTTCATCTGCTATTATACAAGAACGCGGTATCTAACTACATCAACAGTTCTTCCGATCTTGGATTGTGGTGTCGCTGATATGGCTGTGGACAAGTCTACTCATACTGGGCGTGTATCCGTTATGGGATGGCAGGAAACAAATTTTAAAAGTATTAAGAAGCCTAAGAGGCTAATTGCAGTTTTATTATACAAAAAACCCATATATACTTGGCAAAGAAAAAGAAAATTCTCAAGATGAGAAAGTCATCATTCTCAGAGTCACAATTATTTAGCCTCTCTCTCTTGAATGGCTTGACCATGAATGTCGTAGGCATCAACCTTGTACTTTCGAAATTCGCGCGCAGGTATTCCTTTCTCAAACAGAATATCCAGCTCTTCATAAGATCGCTTGAACGTTTCAGGATATCGGAAGAATGCCCACAAAGTGACTAGCAGCGATGTTCCGCCCCAGAAGTAGGCTGTCTTGCCGGCCCATCCCCAAGCAGTAGGGTTGATCATGTAAGGCTCCAGAACGGCTCCAATGATGTCAAAAAGCTGATGTGCCACCTTTGCCAAGGCTACGCTCTGCACTCGCAGGCTAACGGCAGACACTTCACTCGATGTCGCGTAGGCGGCGGGACCCACAGAGATATCGTAACAGAATACCCATAGAATAGTAAGGGCTACTTGGCCCCATTTTGTCCCTTCATTGCCATGAATCGTAGCCAAGATGCCGATAAGAACGTTGACCACAGTCATGAAAACCATACCCCAGAGGTAAAGATTACGGCGACCTAAATGGGCAATGAGAACTGACCCGATGAAGGTTGCGAGCAATCCAATGGCAGTAGCGGCCACTGAGACCTTATAGCTGTTGTTTGCAGTCAATCCCGCCTGCTCCCAGAAATATGTCCCGGGGTTCATCATAAAAATACCGTTAAAGACTTGACCAGCGAATGACAAACAGCAAATCTCTGTTCGACGAAGATTGCTGCCTCTAAAACAAGCAAGATATGAAGACCCAGTTCGTATCTCCTCTTCATAATTCACAGTGTGTATGATCATTGCCAAATGCTCTTTGACTTTTGTATCATTCTTGGAACTGAGTCGACGAATACTGTGCTCTGCTTCTTGGAGGCAGCCCTTGCGAACAAGATACCATGGAGACTCTGGAGCGAATAGGCATCCTATAAAGAGTGGAAGAGGCCAAATCCATTGGATGGCGAATGGAATTCTATAGGACCATTGTGAATCCAAGTTGACAAGGCCGTCGAGGACGCCAATGGCTATGAGCTGACCAATGATCTGCATGATGTTGACGCCGCTTGTTAGGAATCCGCGCAGTGAGATTGGTAGGCACTCTGAGCTATAAGCTGGCCCTATAGACGCAAATGTGCCCCAGACCATACCGCAGAAAATCTCACCAACAAGAAGTGTCTCAAGATTATGGGCGCTGAACGGAATAGCAACGAAGCCAGTCATAAGGACAAGACCAACTAGCATAACTCTTTTATAGCCAAACCTCGAAGAAAAGAAGCCGTTGAACGAAGCACCCAGAATGATTCCCACGATACTTGCTTGCGAAAGGCCCGTCTGCCATTTGGCGGGGACCTGGTAACCCTTGCCAACAGGCACCCCATATGCTTTTTGGAAAGCTGGATAGCCGTAGAAATTATTGATCAGCGCGTTATCGTACCCATACATGGCAATAGACAAAGAGAAAAAGGAAGCCCATGCAACGCCTTTCCACTGTAAGCGAACAGCTTCAAGGATACCTTGGGAGTGTTCTAAATCAGTAGCCTCCTTGGCTCCCTGCGTGATGACACCCCATTCTTTTTTTGGAGTAATATCATTCTCAACGGTTTCAACTGCCGCCTTGTCGTCCAGACCATGAGGGTCATCAACGGCAGCCTGAGTCATGATTGTAGCTGTGCTGTCGCAATTCCTTTATGAGATAGTTTGCTGTTTAGCTATATAGTGATGGGTCGAATGACATTGTTTCTTTCTACCGTTATTTATACTTCATCGAAAAGTACCATACGTCACTCGTTTACAATGCAGCTGAAATTGGTTTATATCAAGGGTGGGCATCAAGCTGGGCGCTCTACGGTAGAACTTCACGAGCCGTCCAATAGCGTAATTCCCGTAACAACATCTCCGTCATGTAGTGTACTAAGGTTTTAAGCGATCTAGAATGTAACCACATCATGCTCCCTAGGTGGAAGATAGAAAAGGGCTATGAAGCATCTTTTGAGCCACCATGAGACTAATTGTCTAGCTATCTGTAGCCGTTGAGCACCGGTGTCATACAGCACTTGGCATGATTCGCTCACAGCCGAAAGATTAGACTGCATACATTGATATGAAGTATATTCATGGGACATGATAAGGGTAGACGGTCCATGATGCCGTTATCTCCCCGATTGCTTCGTATCTCATGATCATACAACAAATGCAGCTACTAGTCGTAGCCTATACCCTCTATTAAATAGCCCGGCTGATTTTAGCCGAACTTCAGAAATACCCCGGATTACCTAGTGAACGAATAATATGTACGCGATATCTATCGTGTAACGTTATCTCTATTCACTGCGAGTTCCGACGGCTGTTCAACCGATCACCGCTTTTGGGAATCATGGCCATATCTTGGGATAATATTTCGCCCGCTAGCGTGTATATGAATGCCTCTAGCCCCCGCAGTGGCGCTGGTATGGAGAAGTGAATGACACGCCAAGAATAAATAGAAACTGTCTGAACGGCTATACAATGTAGATCGTACCCCGCATCAACACGCCTTTTGAGACAAAGCCGATAATAGTAGAGTCACAACATCTTAGGTGGGGGGCCACATAGCTCCGGAAATGTGTCGGTATGGGTTGGTAAAGCCGAATGAGATTGCTTCTCTCCGATATCTCTCAGTTACTCTGGCTGTTATGAAACAACTAAGTTATTGACCTTCGTTCCAAGTCTGGTCTTTTCACCATAGATTGCCAAAGCCAATATCCGCCATTCACCATGCCGTTCGACGCTGTTGGTGCCGCCGTTGCAACTTCGAAAGAGGAAGCGGATGCATTATTCAATCCCTCATATCCTGACTTTAGTCGATTCAACAGTCGTAGATCGGTTGTGTATAGCACAAAAGGCATCGTTGCAGCATCACAGCCTCTTGCTGCGCAAGCTGGCCTGGACATCTTGAAAGCGGGTGGCAATGCGGTTGATGCAGCGATAGCCACCGCGGCTGCGCTCGGCGTGACTGAGCCAAATTCGACAGGAGTAGGAGGAGATATGTTTATGATCTTTTGGGATGAGAAGAAGAAGAAGGCTTTTGCAATCAACGGATCAGGTCGCTCACCGGCTGCGTTGACAATAGACAAGTGTCGCGAAATAGGCTTGAGTGGGAATTTATTACCACCTCATCATGCAAACTCGGTTACAGTTCCTGGCCAAGTTGCCGGATGGTTTGACGCAATGAATACCTACGGCAGCGGTAAAGTTACTATGGAACAAATTCTGAAACCTTCCATCGAACTATGTGAAGATGGCTTCCCGGTTTCTGAAATCACCGCTCGACACTGGATAGAATGCGAGGGGATGCTAAAAAAGTCTTCTCCCAACGGCGGCGAGGTGTTATTGGCAGGCGACAAAGCTCCGAGAGCAGGACATGTCTTCAAAAACCCTAATCTCGCCAAGGTGCTTCGAGAAATTGCTTCCAAAGGCAAAGCAGGATTTTATGAGGGATGGGTTGCAGAGTCTATTGCGGATACTCTCCAGCAACTCCAGGGGTTTATGACGACTCAAGACTTGAAAGACCATACGACGACTTTTGTTGAACCGATATCTCAGGCTTACGGCGAATATAAACTATTGGAATGTCCGCCTAACGGTCAGGGTATCATTGCTCTAGAGGCGTTGGGAATTATCAACAGCCTGGAGAAAGAAGGAAAGATTTCTCCTCTTAAGAGTCTACAGCATAACTCTATCGAGTATGTTCATACTATTGTGGAAGCTCTTAGATATGCATTTGCCGATGGAGATGCGTATGTCTCGGATCCAGAGCATTCTGGGCCAATTTGGAAAAGCTTACTCGGCGAGAAATACCTCGCCGAGCGAGCGTCCTGCTTCAAACTAGATGCTGTTGATAACACCTTGAAGCATGGGTTCCCCAAAGACGCCTCGGATACTGTCTATTTGACTACATCAGACTCGGAAGGCAATGCTTGCAGCTTCATCTGCTCACTTGCTTCCAACTTTGGTGGTGGAATTGTTCCAAAAGGCTGTGGCTTCGCTCTACAGAATCGGGGCACACAGTTTCAGCTGCGCGAAGGACACGTGAATACACTCAGGCCTCGCAAGCGACCATACCACACAATTATTCCAGCCATGGTAACGAAGAATGACCGTCTTGATCTCTCTTATGGCGTCATGGGTGGCTTCATGCAACCACAAGGCCATTTGCAAGTCATGCTCAACTCGTGCGTCTTTGGCTTCAACGCTCAAGATTCTCTAGACGCTCCAAGAGTGTGCATCCGACCGTCACGTACACTTCCCGAGTATGCAACGGAAGGTGACTACTCCAAACTGACACAAAAGTCTATGATCTGCTTGGAAGAAGGATTCCCAGACGAGACCGTCGAGGGTTTGCGCAAGCTGGGCCATGACGTAGAACTTATAAAAGGATGGAACCGTGACCTATTTGGAAGAGGACAAGTTATCCAAGCAAAATACGACCCAAGTGGCCAGAGAGTCTACAGTGGAGGAAGTGATTTACGCGGCGATGGGCATGCAGTTGCTTGGTAATATTTAGTATACCCATAGATTTACTTTCATGCTAGACCATCCTCAATAGACCGCTTCAATATTATCGTTTCTATGGCCGACTTGCTACATCCACCTTAACTTCAGACAACTTTGACGAAAGAACCCTTCCATCCTTGATTACAGCCAAAATGCTCGTCTCGGAACGATCCAATAGCGTGATATCCTTCAAAGGATTTCCATCCAAAACTATAAAGTCTGCATGAAATCCCTCCTTAACCTGTCCCAGCTCATTCTCCTTCATAAGCAGCTTTGCCGCGTTGACAGTCGCACTGCGAAGAATTTCACCAGGCGTCTGGACTTGGCTTCGGACTGAAAACTCTTTGCTCTGAGCAAAATGCAGCGGTCCTAACAGATCGGTGCCAAAGCATACTGTTACACCGGCATCGCTCGCAATCTTGATAGCTTCAAGACCCCTTTTCAAAACATCATCGTTCTTTGCTGCTGATACCGGAGGCAAGAAATTGAGCTGCTTCGACATGACGTGCGTGATCAAAGTGGGTGTGAGGAATGTGCCCGATTCGGCCATGAGTTTAGCCGTCTCGGCGTCGAGGAGGTTGCCATGTTCAATACCCCTCACTCCTTGTCGAATAGCTTGTTGGATAGCTTGAGGTGTGTAGCTATGGCTTGTGACATATGTGCCATTATTCTTTGCCGCGGTAACAATAGCTTTGATCTCTTCGTCTGAAAACTGAAGGTTCTCAATCTTATCCGTAGCGCTTGCGATGCCTCCGCCACCCATGATCTTGATAAAGTCTGCCCCTTGACGTAGCTCATCGCGAGCAACTTTGAAGCATTCCGATACTCCGTCGGCAATACGGCTGATTCCAGAGACAGTTCCGCAAGAGCATGGGCTCTGATCGTGAGAAGTTCTCATGTCGCCATGGCCGCCAGTCTGAGAAAGCGCATATCCTGCTATAAAGAGCCGAGGACCGATGCAGACACCATCTTCAACAGCCTCTTTCATGGCCAAGGTTGCACCACCACAATCGCGAACAGATGTGAATCCTCTATCAAGCATAGGTTTCAAGACCCAGGGTTGACGAATGAGACTTATTCTCTCAGTCATGTCTCTATAAGCACTTAAATTCGCTTCACCGGGGACCACAGCGATATGTACGTGGCAGTCAATCAGCCCAGGACATACATGCTTGCCTTTGAGGTCAACGGTGATCTCTCCATCGGCAGTATTAGCAGCTGCGTTTCCGCTAGTGTCTATGGAGACAACCTTTCCTCCGGATGTTTTAATTGTAACATTCTCAATCACTTGTTCTTTAACGGGGTCGATAAGGTTGACGTTTATAAAAGAATAAGTGGGCTGGGCATCTAGCTTCCAAGGCTTGATGATCTTTGACATATCCATGTTAGCCATGACTGATTCCAGGTGGTTATAATACAAGTTGAATTGTCATAAATTCGTAAAAGGTGTTAAGACCGGTTATTGACAGTTGAAATATAAATAGATAGAGAAAGGATAAAGCACACACGTAACTTTCATTCCTTTTATATTCGTCTATGAACTATATAACTACTCTATTTTATAGGGTGCCTCGGCTCCAAAATCTCCGTTGCGTAAGCTAACCCCGCGTTCTTTTGTATTGCTACATGTACTTACAGCACACTATGGCCTAATATTGAGATATAAATACCGCATGTTGCTTACTTCCTTCCGTATCAAGTTATTGAAAAAAGTGAATTTAGTTGTCTCGAATTTAATTTATAATTTCTTTTGTTGCCAATAATGTACTCTCGCTGTCACCATTTAACGTAGTTATCAGCTCGAAGAGTCGATTGAATCGGAAATTTGAGTTGTAAAAAGTCCGGTTAAAGAAACGGAAGCGGGAGAATGCTATATTTCCCTTGCCCGTCTACTGCGAACGACTTACAAGCCTAATAACGACGATTTGATGTCACAGCTAACTTCACATCTGACTCAAGACTCAGCACTATCAACTAGATTTTTTTATCAAATAGTTGTCACAATTTTGAAAAGTTAAACTCCGTTTACGGTACATGTTCACAAGAAATGTATCGTTAGTTACCATGAGCCGCCTTCAAGGTTGGTAAGAGCGCTTAGTATGTCCCCGTTTTGCGGACATGTACATGTTGAAATGAACTATTTAAACTTTGACTATGCTATTTACATTCTTCTTCTTTTTCTTTTGCCAATGCTCATTTACAATCGCTGATGCACGCACGAATTCTATCTACATGAATGGTATATCCTAACTCTTCCGTTGCCATGCAAATCACCACTTGTTGGGTATTACTTCTCCATTGACCACATTGACCAAGTCTCTTATAGGCTCCAACTGTTCGCCTTTTCCAAATTGCATCACCTTCTGCATCACTTGTCCATAATTATCTCCAGGAGATACTTTCCCAACAACCTGCTCTTGCCGTGTCTCAGCATCGTGCGATGTCAGCGTAGTCCGGCTCACAACTGCGTTCATGCCCTGCAACGCAATGGTGATTGCCTCTCTCGCAACAGCTGGGACACCAGCAGCGTCAAGCATAAATATCTTTGTCGAAAAATAATTTTTTTGAATAAAATTAACAATGTTTGGGTTATAGGCGCTGCTTCCACAAAGGAATAGTTCGTCGATATCTTGTGACGGCGCGAAGCACTTGTAATGATCTACGATGGACTGCGCCGTGATTCTCGTAATCGTGGCAACAACGTCTTCTGGTGAAAGCCCCTTATCTTCCGCTTTGGATATAAGTTCATGAGCTAATGTAGCCTCGAAATCATCGCGGCTAGCAGTCTTGGGAATAGACTGTTGAAAGTAAGGATGAGAAGAGATGAAGTCATCCACAATCTCTTCGTCCACCTTTCCTCGCTTGCCTATTTCACCATCTATATCGTATGTTTGCGCGCCATTAGTGTAATGGCGAACAGCAGCGTCGATGTATATGTTTCCAGGGCCCGTATCAAAATATAAGAAGTTATCATTTAGCTCGCCGTCGATGTCCGGGGGTATAAAGCACACGCTTCCAAGGCCGCTGATGTTTTGACAGGCTCTTAGTTTGGTAGGGTGATGCAGAAGCAGGGCGTCAAAATCGGCATGGGGAGCCCCCTGCTGGCCCACAGCGACCTCACCGACGCGAAAATCGGTCACTGTTGTGATTCCGGTACGTGCAGCAATAATGACACCTTCGTCCATACTCAGAGGCGTCCTCACTTGGTGTACTGTGGGATAAGGAATGCGCCATGTTGCTTGCGCATGAGAACTGATAACATCTATTGTAGATTTATCAATGTTATTGGTAGCGATGAACTCCGACGCAGCCTTGGCAAAAGCTTCCCCAAGAATAACATTGATTCCCGCAATTTGCTCTGGTAAATTGACGTCATGAAGAGCCATGTCCATCAGTCGCTTCTTAATTTCAGGGTCCAGCAGCGTCTCTCCATATTTCAGCAGCTCTAAGCTGACAGGCTGCGCCGGGTTTTGTTGTCTGAAATGGCATAAAGCGCAATCTATGCTCTCCTAAACTACTTGGTGAGCATCCGGATTCAACTGACGAATCCCACAAATAATATAAGATCATACCATGGAAATTCCACTGCTCAAGCCCAAAACAACCAAATCCAACACTGGGTCAGTGTTGACGATAGAGCCCATCTCGAATCCCTATCGCCTCGGAGATCATCATACGTTGTCGGATTACTACTCTGAAAATTCTCTGCTATCAAAAGCTAGTAAGGATGAGGCTAAATGGGCATATTCTTGTACAGTTGGTAATGCCCCTGCGTCTTACGGGCGCTTCGTCTAAGCGGTAAAAGAAATCGTTGAATAGCCTTTCAGCCGAGATCAGTCAGCAAATCCAGATCTTATAAATAGGCTAACAGTTGTCGAGAATCAATAGCTTCAGGAACCGGCCGCTCAGTGGCAATTGTTAGCGCTGTCTGGCTACAGCTATGCTTCATACCAAGTTGAACTGTAATAGGATCAATGACTCCGATGTCGAAACTCATATACGATACTGCCAACTCAATTCCAAATTTGCCCAAACGGAGCCATTAGCGGTTAGAGAAGGATAGTTAATAAAAAACCTTTCAGCAATGTGCTTGGCTGAATTTTGGTTGGCTACTGGGAATAAACCAATAACCAATTCGCCGAAGTCGGTAGTTAGAGGCGGGCTGTGGTTGTGGGCTCGGTTATAAACGACACATCGATTTCCAAAATCTTGGATCTTGAATCGCGCGGTACACAGCTACACATTTGGCGCGGATAGTAAGTATGGTGTTAGAAGCGCCACTGAATTGAAAATCCTTTCTAACCGCATCTTTCCGCTTTCCTAGTTCAACTGCCGGCGTTGGTATTCGGGCCGGTAACCGTATAATGAAAGTATTTGAAATATGGATTTTAAGATAGGCATGAGTCTTGAAACCTATGTAGGAGATTACATGCTGATAGGTAAGATACATGTACGCCGACAGACTAAGATTGAAGATATAAAATACCAATGATAGCCCGTGATAACTCAACGTGCCCAACTCCGGGTGGAGAAGAGAGAGTTGAAGAGACACTCTTTCGATCAAATTGAAAGCGTTGGCAGCAACTGCTCAACAAGTCATGCCTACTTTCAAGTTGTATATTTCTTCTTTGCCTTTTCTCAAAATATTGCCATTTTGACAACCTCCTCTTGCTCTATTGCATTTGAACGACCCCACAGTACCGTACGTATATTTAAACTTCACATGCGAGTCATGGTTATTGGGATTTAATAACTCGAAATGAGCTCTCTTGCAAATGAAAATAGAAGAAGACATGATTTGAAATATCCATGTGCAATATTCTTTAACTAAAGGGGCATATCACACGTCTATGATAACACAGCATGAGCCAATGTGAGGAGACAAGCAATCGGATACGTGCAGACACCAAAATTATAGCTCCCGTGTGTTTCCACAGCTAGCCTACGACGATCGTATATCGATAGCTTCCTAGTAAGCTCGATATGCGTATATGATGTCACACAGGATGCCTAAAGTAAGATCATGAGTCAGGCTATCAGACAATGTCTTAGGCTGTGCGATGCGACACTGGGCACTGATTGGCGGAGCCGCGGTCTGTGTAATTCTTGGCCAACAGCTGATACGAAAAAAGGGAGAGGGCATAAATAATGTGATATAATTCATTGAGAATAATGAATAAATGCCCCGCTAATGCTGTGAAGATCAATATGCAATGATAGACGCCGCAGCCTGCATCCATCAGCTGTCGATGCCTGCATCTCACCGAGATTCACGCCTCATGGCTGGTAGCGGCCCCTGCCTTAGCCGCTGCAAGGGACCTCTTCCCCTGTGCTGGGTGCCTTGTGACCACTGAGACACTCCCTATTAGCGGACTAGGGGCCCCGTTTAGGCCTAGCCGCAGCGTCACAGGCTCTGGCCGCCCGCATCAATCAGTTGAACTGACGCTATCGGAGCTAAGCCAAGCTGAGGAGAGGAGCTATTACTGCCCGTGCTGCAGTATTACGGCGTGCATTATCTCTAGCTTATCTCAGTTGACTCTTCTTCCATCATCGTCTCTTCTCTCTCCTCCCACCATTCTTCCTTCTAATCGCCCCCAGCTTCCTCTCCTTTCTGTTTAGCAGCTCCCGCATTCATTTCCATAATCACCACCACAATGGCTGTCCTGAGCCGACTGGCCCTCACGGCCTCATTCCTCAGCGCCTCGGCTGCTGGATTCGCCGGACCCTGGCAGCAGAGCCCGCTGACTTCTCCCTCTTCGCACTCTGCGTCGCACAGCTCGAAGCCGATCATTAGCACTGAGGCCCTGCAAGATGCCATCAGCATCGACGCTCTCGTTAAGCGCGCCGAAAAGTTCTACAAGTTTGCCCAGAGCTCGGAGGAGGATTACGGTCACCCGACCCGAGTCATTGGCAGCACTGGTGAGTAATAATCAGCCATCCGGCAGCGATTGCAACAGCAACTAATAGCAATCATTGAATTCCAGGTCACGAGAGGACTCTTAACTACATTGTCAACACTCTGCTCGACCAAGGCGATTATTACACCATCTCTACCCAGGAATTCCCCGTGACGCTGAGCAATGTCTTCGAGTCTCAGCTTGTTCTCGGCAGCAGCGTATCAAAGAGTGCTGTTCCGATGGGCTTGACACCGGCAACCAAGGACAGAGAGCCTGTTCATGGCCAGTTGGTGCTCGTTAAGAATGACGGCTGCCATGACTCCGATTATCCCGCGAACGTCAAGGACAACATTGCCTTCATCCGCCGAGGAGCCTGTGCCTTTGGCGATAAGTCCATCGGGGCTGGAAAGGCTGGTGCCAAGGCTGCCGTCATCTATAACACCGACCCCGAGGAGCTCCACGGCACTCTGGGCGAACCAACCAAATATCACGTCGCGACATTCGGCATCGACGGCGTGGAGGGCGGCGAGATTGCTAAGAAGCTTGCCAAGGGCGAATCCGTCAGCTCAATTGCCTACATTGACGCCGAGGTCAAGCAGATCCAGACGGTCAATGTCCTGGCCCAGACGGATGAGGGAGATCCAGACAACTGCGTCATGCTGGGTGGCCACAGTGACGGTGTTGCCGAGGGCCCCGGTATCAATGATGATGGCTCTGGTAGCATGTCAGTCCTCGAGGTTGCTGTCCAGCTGACCAAGTTCAAGGTGAACAACTGCGTTCGCTTTGCCTGGTGGGCCGCCGAGGAGGAAGGTCTCTTGGGATCCGACTTTTACGCCGCCAGCCTGTCCGAGGAAGAGAACCAGAAGATACGTCTCTTTATGGACTACGACATGAGTAAGTAGACCTTGATAATATATAGCGAGGAGGCAGCTACTGACTGATTTTAAAATAGTGGCCAGCCCCAACTTTGCCTACCAGATTTACAACGCTACCAACGCAGAGAGCCCTGCCGGCTCTGAGGAGCTGCGAGACCTTTACGTCGACTGGTACAAGACCCAGGGTCTCAACTACACCTTTAGTATGTTTCCGCCAGAGTCCCCCGTTCTATTTGTTTGTTTGGTGTCTAACCTCTTGATAGTTCCCTTTGACGGCCGTAGCGATTATGACGGATTCATCCGCGCCGGCATCCCTGCTGGTGGAATTGCCACTGGTGCGGAAGCCGTCAAGACAAAGGAGGAGGAAGAAATGTTTGGTGGCCATGCCGGACAGTGGCTTGACCCCTGCTACCACCAAATCTGCGATGACCTGGGCAACCTGAACCACACTGCTTGGGAGGTGAACACCAAGGTAAGCTCTTTCTATGGATATTATTTACAATATTTTATACATTTGCTAACCATTATACCCAGCTTATTGCCCACTCTGTTGCTACCTACGCTCTCTCCTTTGAGGGATTCCCCAAGCGTGAGCTGGAAACCAAGATCAGCTCCTACAGCAAGACGATCAAGCAGCACGGTCCCCGGGCGATCATGTAAACGGGAGTTTTTATGTCATTTCGCGTGTAATTTACAAATGTGCGACTGTATCTGAGGGGATAGAACATGGCATGGGGGATTTGGATATTATAATTTCTTTTTTGGCTACACAGTAGACTAGTCGTAATAGCGGGCACATACCTGAGAACTAATTCAAGTCATTGATAAACTCATATACGCACAAATAATGTCTTGTTCATATCATTTTAATTCAAATTAAAAAGGTAAATTGGAGACTAGGAGGTAGAAATATATATAGATAGATGCAGATATATGTATAGCGTAGAAAAAGTTATAAAAAGCCAATTTCCAATATTTCCCTCAAGATGCGTTTTCCCCAAAACGCCGTTCGCTTTATTTCCAAATGATGTGGCTACAGTAAAGACGTAAAATATAGAAAACAAAAAAAAGAAAGAAATGAATAATTTGTAACATGGACAAACTCTGGGAGAGGGGACCCATACACATAGAGTGAGTTGGTACGCCTTGAAACAATAGCGACAAGTAAAAGGTAGAAGGGGACATTCCTTTATCCCCTTTGTTTATCAGTCATATATGTGCCGTGGTATAGGTGGCTCTTCACTGTATCTTCTCTCGAGCTACTGCGTGCTCATAGAAGCCGAAGCAGCTCAACCAGGACCGTCATTTAACAGTCTTTCGTCGAATACGGTGCTTGAGCGGGTTCTTGAACTTGATCATCTTCTTTAACCGCATAGGCTCCTGTGCGGGAGTCGTGCTGGCGATGGCTGAACCATCCAATGGCACTGTAGTAGTATTAGGGGTCGTGTTCATACCGGCGCTGGAACCTGGCGGCAGAGCCACCACCGGTTTCTGGAGAATGACACGCAGCATCTTGCTGGTGCCTTGCTGACCCGGATCGAGCTGCATAAGCTCAACGAGATCGTCGCTTACTCGCTGGGCAAAATCAAAAGTGTAAAATTCGTTGTCACGAAGTTCGAGGGTTAGGACTGGAAGAGGAATCATGGAAAGGACGGGGATGTCGGCCAGGTTGTAGCCGGAAAAGATGGACCACAGTCGGGGTTGGGGAGCGGCAGCAGCAGCATCGCCATCGGATGTAGGCTGCTGGCTGGACTGCCCCGACGCGGAGGTTGATGCTGAGGCTTCAGAGATGGACGAGGCTGAGGATGTGCGGTCCGCAGGTAGCCGCGGCGCATTCTGGGCCACGGGCGCATAGTTTGGGATTTGGATTGCGCGCCGGACCATGGATCGCGCGCCAAAGGAATCTCTCAGTCGGCGCATGCGCAGTGAGAGGTCGCTGTTGGAGGAGAGCAGCCGGGTCATTCGTCGCTCCAGGCCGAGCCTGCTGTTCTGGGCATCTTCTTCGCCAGGACTGGATTTCCCATATTAGCCTGAATGAAGCCAAAAATAGCATGGAGGCAAATATTGGACATTTCTATTTCTACAATATTACGCGCTGAGTGGGCTAGGGGGGGAGTGTCTGCTTACCACTTTAGGATGGTCATCATCATGTTCATGGATAGGTTATGCCACCGGATCCTGGCGGACAAGCTCGACAGTTTCTGGGAATGCTGTTTGCACGAGGCAATTCGCGTAGACAGGTTTTCGCATTCCTCAATGGGCACGATGGCCTCTTGCAGGTCAGAGATGGCGAGGACGGCATCGGTCAGCGTGGCGATCAGGTCGTCGATGCTGATCCAGGTCGCTCGATCGGGATAGGGCAGCTGGCCGGCCTCGAGCAGAGAAAAGTTTTTGTACAGAATGTGAACAGAGGAGCGGCATTGCTTGACTTCTTGCAGCGCCTTGTTGAGGATGGATGTGTCGCGGCCAGGACTGGTGTTCATCTCGTAGAGCGAGTCGATGGTTTTGCCGCCAATAGCCAGCAGGCCGATGATGGCGGTGGTGACACAGAGCTGCTCGAGGATGGGCACGGGGGCCGCAGGCGGAGGAGTCGTAGCCATGATGGTTGTTGGCAGATGCCTCCTCTCTCGATATACAGGTATAAGGATATGTACGTGGGTGTATGTGGGCGCAGATATGTATGGTATGCCGAGGCGCTGCCCCTTCGCTAATCTGCCACAAACGCGGAAGTCAATCGATATCGCCAAGCCACGATTGCTTGGCCCTGCTTGGCGCCTAGTGCTGGGCGAGAATATTATGTGATGTGATTGTGCGTCTGGAGACTGCAGGTTGGTGCTGGGTGTTTGCGATGAGGATGCGGCTTCGCGGCGTGGTGGTTGTGCTGTCCTCAACACGGTGGCAGCTTCAAGCCATCATCATGGCCTCCTGGGATCCTTGTATGCGCACTCGGTTCGGGTCCCGTATTTCGTTTGCTTTCACTTGTCCTGCTCCTTTTCTCTGTATATATTCGCGTGCTTAATATGTCCCTGCTTCTCTTTTTTATTTTTCCCTTTTATTGATTTTCGCCCGGCTCAGATCTGTGGTCGATGCAAAGAAAGGGAAGGCGTTCGCCGTCGCTCGTATCGCGGGAGGTGAAATGTTGGAGGTGGCCAAAAAGGGCAGCAGCAGGCACAGCGACCGGAACGCAGAAATAGAGAGCGCTAACACGTCAGAAGAAGCTGCGCTGGAACTTTTTTCAGGGTTCTCGGCAGCAACGCAGAGAGAGACTGAGACTGCGAGAGGCGAGCGACGAGAGAGAGGAGAGACTGGCTGCTGCACGACGGGACTGAGACAGTCGAAAAGACCTGCGGCGGACCCCCGGCGGGATAAAAAGGATATGCGGCGGCGACGCCAGAACGAACAAAGGCAGCGGTTGCTGGCCTGGGCGCGCGCAGTGCAATGGGCCATTTGATCGTCTCTGCTCGAGTCGTTTTTTTTGTGGTTCCCCGCCTTGCAAAGCCTCCTGGAGAGGCGTTTGGTTGACCACGGAAAATCGGCATCTCAGCATCTGGCATCTGCGCGAGCGACGGTCGCCTTGCGGGCCCTTCCGGCCGTATCATCCGAGTAGGCCCAGGCTTTGGGCCAATCGCGGGCGCGCGCAGTGCGTTTGGGGGGGCTGCTTAGGGGGGGGACGAAAGCTTCCACGCTGCCACTAAAGCACGGGGGGGGCCTTCAGCGAGCCTGAAGCGCTGCGACGCCTTGCTGGGCCGCTGAGCCACACCACCCAAAGCGCTATTCCCGCGAGAGCGTGCAGGCAGGTGCTGGCTCGGCGAGACGTTGCCGGTGGAAGCGGGCTTGCTGGCACTAGAGATTGGGGGGCATACAGTGCGGGACGAGAGGGGGACGCAAACTGTTGCCGTCGCTGCTTGATCTACGCGGCCATCTGGAGAACATTCAATGATTACGTTGCAGAGCAAGCAGTATTACTATTCCTTGAGGCGTAGCAGCGATAACAGATCTGTACGAGCAGTGCTAGTGTATTTTACTCTATTCCATTATGCTATCCACTGGGGTAGATTACCCTGTCTAATTATTCTAGACACAAGCAGCGCCCGCTGTGGCAGATTCATCTGCGACATGCATTTCGATACATCAATCAATTGCATCCGCAACCGCCCGCGCACTGTGGGCGTTGCCAGAGTTGAAACGCTGCTGAGGCCATCAGCGCCAGACTCGGTCAGATCAACTGCGCCAGGCTGGGGCACTGGCTGGCTCTAGGGGCAGCTTCCGGCTGGTAGGTGCCGAGCAGCTCCGCAGTGGACGCTCATCACAGCACGCTAAGCGGCGCAAATGCAGCTGTCGCAGTGCTGCGATTTTCAAGTAGTACAAGCACGTACCAGTTAGATACGACGCCGCGAGTAAAAAGAGTCAATGGTGATGCTCGAGTACTGTACTCTACTGCTGGCATTTCAGTGTCTTGTATCAAATATAGAGCACATGATACACCTGCGATTAACATGGGCTGATGTTTGATATTCCATCATATTGTGCTTTACCAAGACCAAATAATACATTATGCTCAGTCCAGAGAATAGGAGAAATAACAGAGCACGTGTGTGTACGTGTATATGACAGGTCTGGTACCCTACGCTGCAAAAGCGATGGGACAGAGCAGAGACAACACAAGTTGTTGGGTGGAGGCGCGGCTTTGAGCCTGAACCCGTTTGTAATACGAAGGATACGAGGCAATTCTCTTCCACCCTTCGCTCTCCTATCAGGCGCCCACCTGTCCAGCAAGGCCTGCACCTGCGTCACAGGCTGTCAACCTGTCAACCGATTTGAGTGCATCGAGCTGCGATAATGCCGTGATAGCCAGGGCACCTGTCATTCCTCATATACTCTTGCGACTTTGCAGATGTGGCTTGCTGCCGGCACTGGATTGTACAGTATTGTGTACTGTACCCAGTATTGCATGAATCGGTGACAGCAGCTTGAAGAGTGGCCCCTACTTCTTGACGTCTGGGGTAAGAATTCTAAATACGTATACAGCAGTAATGGAGTTGTAAACAGGAGGTTTTTGAAAGGGAAAAAAGTAGATGATACTAATAGCAATATTCAAACGTTTTTATAAAATATCCATGATATGATGTAATATA
Organism: Trichoderma evansii; assembly: GCF_050947405.1. Taxonomy (NCBI): domain Eukaryota; kingdom Fungi; phylum Ascomycota; class Sordariomycetes; order Hypocreales; family Hypocreaceae; genus Trichoderma; species Trichoderma evansii. Next base: position 2,973,978 of record NW_028145204.1, read on the forward strand.
TGATGTAGCACAATACAAAGGGAATACATGCTGGCCCTTGAAAACTTGAAAACACTATGCTAATACCCCTAATCTGATGTACCTGTACTGCGTGCTTCTAGCTGGCACTGTACACCCATTGTTTGTCCATCACGCAAACTCCATATCAAAAACATCACCACACCAATCCAAACAACCCTCCCGTCCCTGCATAGCGCCAGCACAGCACGTTTCCTCTTCCAACGGCCACTAGTACTATCTTGCTGCTCTAGGCATTCTGTTTCTTCTAACCGTTGAGCCATCTTTTTACTCGCAAGTTAGCTCCCACTCGCTCCCCGACATCGCTCTGGCCAGTATAGCCACGATCTTTCCTTCGCCCTCAGCTGATGCTCCACCCTTTGCTGAATATATCGCGCTCTCCTTCTTTGCAGCTTCTATTTGAATATGACGAGCAGCTCCTCTTCTACTTTGGCTGCTATTAGCGTCAACTTGTCCTCCCGTTGATTCTTCAGAGCATTTACAAACAGCCAGAATGCTACCCCTGTCGAATCGCTCTTATTGAACCGGTCTTCTACGTCTTCAAATACCAGTCCTCTGCTTGCGTTTTAGTGCAGGCATCTTATTGGCTCATTTTCTCTTCCGGGCACTTTTAGTAGCATCACCACAACCTTGTCTAGGTTGACGTCGCTGTCTTGCCGTGATCCGCATCTCCGACGCCCCGTGTTTGATCAGCGGAGAGAACACGATCGTTTGAACTTTTTAAGTCTTGGAGGCTTATCGCCGCTGCGGTTTCATCTTCGTTTTGATAATGAAACGTAGACCCGACGAAACGTGTGGCCGCAGCCTGTCATCACACGCCCCTTGCGCTGCAAAGGCTCGTTGCTTGAACTTGACTTGAGACTTCGTACAAGGAGCTCTCCCAAGCAAATTGCCCATACGGCTTTCATAAAAGCAACATTTATTTCTTCGTATAATTTATTTTTGATACACTGACGGACTGTAGGCCAGTAATAGTCCTCAGCTACGGCTGGCGATGACGGCCGACGTACTATTCTCTTTTCCGCTCGACCGCATCTCGAACCAGGCCCACGAGTAAAAGTCTAGTTTGACAGACCCTAGAGGCCCTCTGTAACTTTGATAGCCTTGGTAGCGCTGCATCTTATGTACCTCCTTCTACTTGATGGGAGGTTAGGTATGGCGCACTTCCGTGATACGATCAGAATTCTGGGACTTTTATGCTATGACTATGACTTAATTGCAATATTGATGCCGTATATGTACGAAAATACCAACGACGAACGCTCCTTCATGCTGGGCTATCTATGTAGCGCTATCTTGTTCAAGAAGAGTGCTATTGCTGAAGAGTCGAGTTGACTGAGCTCAAACAGTGTGAACAATATTGGCATCATAGTAGCTACGATATTGCGTGCTTGAATACGCATAAACGCCTTCGTTCATCATGCTTTTCTGCCTCTCACCAATGGCTGCAAAGACAGAATCATGGTTCTCAGTCATACCAGTCCATTCCACACATTGAAGTTGTCGTTTCAAAGCCCAAGGATTGCATGTGATTATTACATACATCCCTACATATATAAGTAGCTGTCCCTGCAGCTGCCAAGACAACGAACCGATCCTAGCCCATGCCAAGTCTTTGTTACCCGGATAGGCCAATGACACTCTCGATCAGTCGCCAGCCCCAGAGAGCCAAGTCTTCGGCATTACGCGGCTGAGACCCGCAAGAATGTCACGGTGGAGCAGCTTCTCGTACCAGCAACTGGACATTACATAAAGATTTCTAGCGTTAGATTATGCCTACATCATTGAAACAAAGGAAATAGTACTGTCCTAGCTGCGATTCTTAAATATCATGCACGTAGGCCTACTACTTTGGGTCACAGCTCCCTCTGTATTGACTCCCTCCACCTAAATCCAATTTTCCATAGTGCTAGCCGTAGCTCATATCCGAAGTGTACAGTTGAACACAGAATGGCCCTTTTCCGTTCTCAAGTATAATGCTCGAGAAATGGTGGTTGTGATGGTCTGAAAGGCATAGCTTCAATCAATACACCGCTGTCTCCATACGATCAATGGATGGTTAAGGGGCAGGTTATGGAGCTCGTTGTTTACCGCAGAAAAAATAAATTGAAATTTCCATGTCTGAGTACTTTTGAATACGAGTAGTTACACTAATATGTAAATGTAAATCCACGATACGCGTCAACCGCCTCCTGCACCTTGTCAATGTACTTATCATAACCTCCCATGAACCAAAGCGCATGTCTTCCACTCTTGGGCTTTCTAGTAGTGTTGTGGTCGCTGAAGAGATAAGACTCTCCTGTATAATACATGGTTTGTTGTATGACTGCGTTGCACACTTTCACCCAGTCGTCTTCGGCTTGTTGAGTAGCATCTACAAGAACTGTCTTGTTGTCGCTTGCTGGTACTTCTTCCTTTTTCGTTTCTTCAGCTTTTGAGATTAGCTTTCCAATCATTTCGGCATGGAATTCAGAATGCGATGGTATGTTGGCGAGTGATGACTGGGGTCCGATGACGAAGAAGAGATTGGGAAAACCAGCTTTGAGGACTCCGAGATATGAAGTTGATCCCTCAGCCCAATGCTCGCCCAATGTTGTCCCGTCAGGTCCAGCGACAGTCATATCAGCCCAGGTGCCGTCAGACTCATAGCCAGTTGCATAAATGATAACATCCAGCTCATACAGCTTCTCTGTGGTTTGGATACCCTTTTCAGTGATTCCAACCAAGGAGTCTTCTTAAAGTTAACAACATCCACATTGTCTTGATTGAAGGCCTCATAATAGCCAGAGCTGCAAACAGGTCGCTTGTCATACAGGGCTTCTGCCGGCGGCATGAGCTTCTCACGCTTCACGGGGTCTTGAACAATCTGGGCAATTTTTTTCCGGAGAAAGTAGCAAACTTCCCTATTTGCCGCTTCGTTTGTCATGACGTCTGAGAACGAGTCGAAAGTAAAAGCCAAGCCCCACACCGAGTTCCAATTTCTCTCAAAGACCTTCTCTCGCTCCTCTGCGCTGACACTGAAAGTTGTGTAATCAGCCGGGACCGGGTCGAAACCAGAGCCAATTCCACATCTGCGAACTTTTCTGAAGATATCCTCATAGTTTTTGTTAAAATTCTCTCTGTATTCAGCAGAGACAAGATTTTGTTATTCGGAATGACATATTGCGCCGAGCGTTGGAAAGATACCAACTGTTTTACCTCTTTTGCCAAGCCGACTAGAATACCAGCGCCGGAAGAGCCAGTGCCGACGATTCCAACTCGCTTGCCTTTCAGGTCACGATACTCATTCCAAACTCTAACAATATTGAAGTTAGAAAATGTTTATCATTGATCGTAAATGGAACTTACCCTGTGTGATATTGTTCGCCTGCAAACTTTTCCTGTCCAGGAATGGAAGGCCAAACAATTTTATTAAAACGTCCAGTAGCAAGGATCAAGTACGTAGCCTTGAAGCTCTCTCCAGTAGATAACAGAATAATCCACGTAGAATCTGATTTATCAAAATTGGCAGATTTCAGTTCAGAATTGAATTGCATATGCTGCCTTAAGTTATGGCGCTTCACAACATGATTCATGTAAGCTTGAGTCTCTTTCTGAGGCAGAACATGAGTTGGCCAGGGGTATGTCAACAAGTGTTCTTTATCCCAGCTATATCTGTAGACTTCGCTAGGAGTATCACTGGTAGCATTTGGCCATTGATTCCAATACTAAACACCACCAACGTCAGGGGCTTTTTCAAATAGTTTCACCGAAAGCCCAAGTTGGCGGAGCTGGTAAAGTTGGTTGATGCCAGCAAACCCGGCCCCAATGACGATTGCATCAAATGATTGCATTTTGTAAAGTAAAAAGCAGCTCACTTAATGTTGATTGCTTGATGTAAGATATTGATGATGGATGGATAGATTTTAGAGGAATAGGGAGCAGTATATATACTCATAAGGAGTTGACGGCTATCGATTAATTTTTAAATTTGGGTAATATTTGTGAGATATTACAATATAGAATTCACGAAAGTAAAAGGATTCAACGGAATTAGGAAGATTAGAGCAAGTGGAACAATTGGAACAAGTGGGATAGGAGGAATAGGAGGAATATCAGAAAAGAGCTCATCAGGGGGGCTGTAGTGCTTATTGTAACATTACTATTTTACTCAGATATGACAGGCGGTATTTTATTCCTTATATTTTTCCTATATAGTCCTAGTTTGTAATATGATACATTCTTTATAACCCAATGATAATTTCGACTGGTATCACTTCCAGCTTCCCCATCGCATGATATACTTGAACTACAATCACATTTATTTCCATAATTAACCAACACAAACAACGGTCTACAATGAAGCTTTACATTGGTAGCGATACTTGTGCGCGAGCTGCTCAATTGGTTGCTAATGAGCTTGGCGTTAAACAGGAACTTGTTTTCGTCGACGTTTTTAGCAAGAGTACGTCAAACGGAGAGGACTTTTCGGCAGTAAATCCCCTCCTCTATGTCCCTATTCTGAGACTTGATAACGATAATCATGATATACTCTCTGAAACAATCATTATCTCTTCCTACTTGGCCGACCAGTATCCAGAATCTGGCATGCTTCCACCACCTGGTACCTTGGAACGCGTTAAAGCAGATCAGTTCCTAGTTCAGCTTACAACTGAAATTGCGCAAAAGCATATCCCACTTATTCTTAAGCTGATGACCGAACAAGGTATCTATATTAACTACCTACCATAAACCACACCTCACTTGTTATTCGCACGCCAATAATTGAGAAAGGTATTCAGGTCAACACCAACAGGCTTCTGAAAGCATATAAGCTTTTGGATGATCGTCTTGCGGACAAGCGTTCCTACTTATTTGGTGAAACCTTTACAGTAGCTGACGCGTATGTCTGGGGTACTTTTTGGGCCAGCCGCTCTGGTGTAAATGTTAGCCACTTGGAGAACTTGGCAGCGTGGAAAGCTCGCGTAGATGCCCGGCCTGCTGCAATTAAAACGCTGACGGAAGAGGCTGAGATGATAGCGGTTTATAACGCACAAATTGAAACTCTTAAAAATTAAAAAGAAGGCTGGGGAGAAGCCAAAATTGTCATACTGCGAGGAGTTTATCAGATCTCTACGAACAGTAAAGACAAAGCCTCTATAGAATCGAGAGTTCGCTTCAGACTTGGAACCGCTAGTTAGGGAGGAATGGTGGCAGTTGAAAACTACATCTACTTAAAATTCTGTTATCCAAATTTATCTTGTTAAGGACATCCACCTAGTCTAGTTATAGTAGGAAATCCTTATACTCCGAGAAGTACCAGAGAATCGACACTCTTTGGATTTAGTGAAGGAATAAGGGGTCTGTGAGTATGAACTACAACGACTCGTACAACTCAGACATCATCGACCTCCGAGCCCCCTGCATCCCCCTGCATCTCTTGACAGAGACTCAGAGTCAAAGACGTGAACAGGAGGATGACAGGATCCAACATGCTTCAAGAATCCTCGGGGGGCGAAGTACTTGGTGTAACCAAAGTCATCATGCTGGGCTACTATTGGTGATGAGTTTGGTCAAAGTGATTCTATTCGACGACTCATCCGAATCAATAACATGTTGAGACTTAATAAGCAATCCCTTCCTGACAAACATTCTCAAGTCAATAGAGCTGAGCCGAGAAGCCGGAAACTTTGAATCCTAGAATAGATCACGCCATCCTGTCATTGTTCTCAGAACATGTGAGAATTTAGCTATGGCTACATGCAGATTGATGAAACGCCCAGCCAGTAGCTGCATATTCGCGCATCCTCCTTGCATATTCCATGCCAGTTTCCCGGAGACACTATGGACCAAACATGCAGACTACATGCAACATATTACGAAAGCTATTAATACTTGCATTTCTATCGATAACAATTCGGTGTTTCGGCTACTAGAAGAAGAAGAGAATTGGGATCCGGATCCTTACAGAAAATCTTTTTCGCTGGGATTGGAATGCTTGCAGATTGTTGTCTTCATGAGCCCATATAACGCGATAGTCTCAGCTCGTCTTCATGATAGCTAATCAAAGTGTAAGAATTCCGCAGCGCCGCAATTTGTGCCGCTGTCAATCTTATAGTCCCTGTCTTTTACGGTGATATCAATTGATTCGGGCCGGGACGGCGTTTTAGCCTCTCGGCATCTTCCTTCAGCGATCATCTGCAGCAGTATTATTTGCATATTATTTGCATATAGCCTACGAGCTAGATTCCTTCTATTTTCCTTCAGAAATGACGTACCCATATGGCAAAGCGTACGAGAATAACGTTAATAGTAAGCGCTTTTAGGCTCCATGGAAAATCACAGTCTTACAAGCTTGGCATCTGAAATTACCCAAGGTCTAATTCGTCAACTTGCCCTGGCGTAATATCGGGATTGCGGGTTCTTTCGAGAAAAGGGGATAGTTCTTATAGCAAATTCCATTTATGATATAATGCACGGGATCTCGGGCTCTGCACGCACTTCCCTCCGGCAGTCATACAAGCAGTTAAGTAGTATCGCGGGAAAAAAAACTGTCTGTGCCTTAGGATCGGTTATCTTGAGTAAAGTGGATAGTCGGAATTACGATAAGAATAAACAATGAACAGGGATGCACCGTAAGCAGGAAAAACAAGGGAAAGGAGTCTTCAAAGGGACTTGGACAAGGAAAAGAAGTAACATAGTGTACATGGATAGTTATGAAAGTATGAAGCTGAAGGTCCGATAGCAAGCATATGAAGTAGAGAAAATAGAACTTTAGACGGACTTTTACATTGATCTGCAATTACTCCATACTTCCTCCATAATTGTCTTTCTGTGATTTTAATCATTTTTTCGCATACCTTCTACAGGCCGCAAAGAAATTAGACATCAAAAGTAGAAATATGTACAAGTTAATAGTTTATTTCTTACTTAGTGCAGGATCTGTGATAGTTGAGCTCTTGGCCTCTAGAACTAGCGGTCAAACGTCGATCCTCCCTCTCCCTAGTGCCGGATTAGTATTTCATTTTTCGGTACCGAGGATTCTCGCATCCTAATTTGCTGTGTCATTACAGTATTTTTCCCAGGCCGGTATGCCGGGGGTGATTTTAGTTGTCATTGCGCATGAACTAAACAGTATGGTATACCCAAGCGACAACAAACAAAAAGAAGAGGCAATTGAGAAACAATAAGGCCAAATTTAGTAATTTTACATACGAAGTAAAATTTATTTCGAGATGACATTTCACAGCATGTAATTGTTGCAATAACAATATTGAACGTATGTAGTAAATGCTGGCAAATCGCTTCGTCTATTTTGACTAATATGACTTCAAAAATACAAATCTACTCCTGTTGAAAACCCAATACATAACAATGACGACTACAGATATTTCTAGATTTCAAGCATTTCATAACTCCACGTGAGTAGATGATGACGGCGACACTGCGGGATAGAGATTGCACTCAGCATCTTCTGCTTGAGGACAATCGCTCGTTAGACAAATTGACTGCAGCTGTGGACCTTGAGCCTTTATTATTGATGTGGGTGCACCGCAGCGAACAGCGAAAATATTGTAGAGATGGTCGCTAAAGATCTTCCCGTCCGCGGCAGAAAATCCCAAGGACTCGGCAGCGAGGACGTGTTGGTCGATGAAATATTTGTTCTGGGCGAGGTTGAGGTTCATGAATTTGTGGACTTGGTACATTGATGCTGCACCAGCGTAAGCAGGGAAGGCAGGGTATCCTTGATAGGAGCAGCCGATGAGGGCGCCGAAGTATTGCTGGAGGTGAGTGATGAGGAAACTTGAGATTTGGTTAGCATTTACGAATTGGGTTTTGACATGACCTTTGAGAGCCATTGGATGAGTACGCACTATTGATTCGAAGTCTCGTCGTCGGCAGGCTTATTCTGTAAGAGAGGCGCCGGGCCGCCGCCGTCGAGGAAGTTGAGAGACGTTCCTTGACAGTCTCCCCTATTCGTCGTGGCGTATTCGCCGCTGAAGTATGGAAGGAGATTGACATTTTCACCATCGATTACTGCTGGGGCGAGGAGACCAGGCACTGCGATGCCGACGTTGGGGGTTGTATCTAAAAAGAAATGTGGAGTTAGCGACGACTGGACTCCATCGTGTTATTATACCGTGTAGGTTCGGAAACAACTTACAGTTTCCAAGAATCACAGTGTTAACGAGAAGAGTGATCAAGAGAAGCTGATTCTCTGGCGTGTTTTCTTTACCAAGAAGGGTCTTGGTATAGTAGTCACACATTGATACATCGGCTGGTCGCTCAGCGTTTGCTGCCGCCGCAGTTAACACGAGCAGAACGTTTGAAGGTCTCATCTTGGCTCTTTCTCAAGCAGACCAATCTGGTACAAGACAATCTCAAGGATATAAGAATGAGTCACGGCCATTCCTTGGGATACTGCAGGGCTATATAAGTCTATATAGCAGTAATATACGCGGAAATATGTTTTCCGTGCCGATTCAGCTTATCCACCCTTCTTCCTCAGCTTTGTCTCCCTTGCTTGATGGACATTACGCTAGTGCTAATACATAGGACGCTAGTACTAATATACGTCACGGCTCTGGCTAATGCGGCTTACAGCATAATTGCGATACATCGGGGAGGCTGTTCATAGATAGACAGCGTTGTACGAAGTACACCGTACGCGAATGGCAATCTACTTTTACACGAATATCCAAAGAGTTCAATATTAACTTTATTGGGGCATTTAGTGATTTTAAACTATTTTTCATCTGCATATACATATGTAAGTATTTACTTGTGAAAGTCCTCTATAATAAATTTTGAACTATTGTACTCTTATGGGAGAATATAAAATTTAAATTAAACCTATAGTAAATTTATATCCAAATATTTTAAAAAATAGTAAAATTAATACAATTTGGTATATATTTGGTGTATAGAAATGAGAAATGTGATTTGTTATAAAATATAATATAGAATTGATGTGTTTATGTAACAGTTATTGCTGTATTTATAAGTAAGCACTATATTAGCGGTGCGTATGTATACAGTGGCCCTAACGTAGCGCAGGTAGCATCATGCTCCTAATGCGTATTAAATAGCACACATAAATCGCAGGATCCAGCTAGCTTACTTATATGCATCCTGGAGTTCCTTCAGTAATCCAATGATGTAAAACCTATTGTATACCAAGGTCATCAAGCAACTGTGAACCCAGCTTAATGCAGGTAGTGCCCGCTGGTAGCGCTCAGCTAGGCCGATTTTGTTTATCTGTGGCGGGAGTTTATTTTTCTCATAACGTCCGTACTTGTATCTAGGCTTAATAGAGCATCCATATAATCTGTTTCAGGCGTTGATCACTTTAATATCCACTGTGGTTTCTCCACCGTGCTTTCGATCTTACGAATAATTCTTTCTTTTTGTAATCTTTTACATTACTTATTAGGAATATCTACAATTGCTCAAACTCTCAGTTTATAAAAATAAAGTGTTAATAGTATATTTAGCAATGTTATATACAACATTTATTTATTTTCTTATTGCAACTTGGTGTTATAACTCTATCTATACATAATATTTAAATATTAATTACATCTAAATTGGGATGCAGAAAATATCTAACTTAAAATACCTATGGCCAAGTAAAATTTGTTGATAACAAGTTCCTCCTCAATAAGAGGAGGCGCTGCCGTAGATCAAACACTGTGCATGGCACTGAACTAGCTTTGCGTTTGCGAGCTATGCAGTCGGCCGAAATGTGAATTGTAAAGTTCGTTAATGGGCTACCTAATTTGGTGGCTGTGACTCAGTTCCTTTTTTTGTAAAAAGGGGGGGAAAAGAAAAAAGAAAAAAAGAAAAGAAAGCAATGTAAAAGCCCAGGGAAGTATTCTAAGTAACATACATAAGATGCTCTTTGAAGCCGACATAAGCCAGGCTGAGTGAGTAAGTAGTATTGAGTATATAGCATAATACGCATAATGCTACGGAGGATTATTATATAATTCCGAGCAGCAAGGTCAGAAAATTTATTACTTCTTTAAGACGTGATTCGATTAGGAATGACGCGGCTAGATCTCATTGGAGAAATCTCGGCTTTCCATTCACGGCTGTGTTGTAAGTTGCTTATCCCAAGGATCTGGTATAGTACCTCGATGCTACGTAATGCTACTACTCAAACCCATCTTTATTTGGCTTGGTGTTTAATTACAAATACACTAAAGCTGCTTCATAATTGCCTTATCTAGTAAAAGATTGCACTATTTACTTTGAGCCTAATAATAAAGAGTATTGATATCTTTGCATTTTTTTTTTTATTATTTATTAAGGTTCTGTTACAAAAGAAAAAGTGTTGAATGTTACAAAAATTAGAATATTTAACGGTGTTTTTATAAAAGTATTTACGTAGTATATTTCCAGACCCAGTATGAATCAATATATCGCCCTGATTGCAGATTTATAGGTGCGGCGCTCCATTCTTATCAATGATGTTATTTCGTAAGTCATAAGCACGGCACAGCTGCCGCAAAATGCCCGATATCTCCGACAGGCTGCAGTTCAGCTATCTTAAAAAATCTCAGTGTAACTGTATTTTATTTGCCGTTTCTGGAAAACGCTAACAAGTAATTAAAAGAAGCTGAATACTGCATATATAATATATTCGGATAGCAATCCGGATATTCATAAAACAGAATGAGCAGCGACACCCGTGTAACACTCTGCAGGTGGTGACAAGCTTCACAAGCTCCATTGATATAGGTACCTTCTATACATAATACACAATTCTATACATTAAAAGGAAGTGGGAATATAGAAAAGAAAAAGGTAACTTTGGTAACAGATGATGGCCTTGCTTGCTACTACTGTACCAGCACTACATCTTCCCTGGCCAACACGCATGTATATTCTCTTTCCTCCATATGGGGTCATGAGCCAGAACAATTTCCACCTTGATACCTTGAGCTTCTTGGCTCTTTGTAAAGGCAACTACTCTATCCAAAGACTCTCGTGCCTCCCCTGTATGAACGTGGATACTTCGCTGTCCACCTCGTCCGTCGTCATACAGTCCGATATTCTTTTCTCCCGTAATCAGGCGCCTGTCATGGCAACAGTCGGCCGCGAGATAAACCCATCTCTTTTCACCAAGACGAGCGAGCAAGTTCACATGCCCGTAAATGTGGCCAGGCGTGTCAATGACATAGAGACTGCCATCACCATAGAAGTCTAGGGCGTTTGGGAATTCGCCAAAGGGTTTCCATGACCATGAAGCCGCCGCGGCCGGTGGCTTGACTTGGCTATTTGATGGCACTGGCGTGTGCTTTGGAGCATATGACTCGTTTCCATAAGTGCCTGTGCGAGACACTGGTGGAAATTCAATGGTACGGAGCGCAGGTAGCTCATCGTCGATGTAGAATTCGCTAGCACATTTTGGTCCGGCACCATTCTTGAATAGGTCCAAAGTTCCAGATCCCACAGCAAAGGTTGCAGTGGGGAAATCTGATGGCGTTCCCGTATGGTCAAAGTGAGCGTGGCTTATGATGATATAGTTAATATCCTTGGTCGGATCCAGAAGTACGCCACTTTCAGCTCCCGGGGCACCAGCAACTCCATTACGGAGGCTTTGGGCAACGTCAGTATCGGTGGATATCGGTTCCCAGACGTGAAGACGTGCTTTGGTCGCAGGAGAATACTCCAAGTCGCGCTTCATACCCAGGTCAAAAACAAGATTGGCCACGCTGCCATCGGATGACGAGTGTCGAATGAGGAATGAGAGCGTGGGAACAAGATTTTTCTTTAGGGGGTCGGCATCGTTGACAAACATGTGCTCTGGCAGAGACAGATAGCCAGCATCCAGAGCCGAGATCGTCACAAAGACGGGCGGGCTATCAGATGCTGTCGCCATGGTGAATTCAGGAGAAGGAAAGAGTTTATATCAATTCGACTCAGTGATTTACAGAACAAAGTTATGACTTCAAGTTTCGAGGATTTGTGTTTGTGTCATAGTTTAGGGCGCGCCTTATCAACTACTTTTGCAACTCCGTAGCCCGATCCCCTCATTCCCCCGCTTTATTGAACAACCACTATCAAACCATTGTGCATTTGTCTGCATTTAAATGATATCATGATGATCCCACTGTGCAACAACTGTCAATTGCGTTGTTAACAGCTAGCTACGAGTTATATATAAAGTTTTATGAAGGAGGTTTTGTTTTAGAGGCAAAGCCTCGGATGCAGTCAGACGTCTTCTCACTCTACTAAGGTGAAGGGTTGCTGTGTCTGACTAGGCCTAGTGTGTGTTCAATACGGTAATAAGCCACTCATGTCAGTAGCGACCTGCCGGGGTGTGATATTACTAATTTATGCAGTACAGAGGATGCGTTTACAGCATGTGCTTTCGCTTTAATGGCTTTTATATTACCTATTACTGAGCAATACAGAATAAAGTTGCAACCACTCTTACCACTTGGCGACCTTATTAGTCATGCTTCTAGACATACATATAAATCTGCCTTTGAACAAATACAATTCCTTCGCGTCAACTTTGAACAGAAAATGTCTATTCAGTTCGCGTAACATAAAAAATGAATACATTTTAACTTTCAGTAATTCTTTTCTCAATCCGAGGGAGTGAGTTCCAGCATATCTCCATAGTACCTGCATCAAAGATACCCGTGGTGTATCGCCCGAGAATGGTATCCTGGAACATAGGCCACCCCTTTGAAAGTTGATTATCTAATGAAAATCGGCGCTAAAGTGGGACTCTATTCTATTACTACGTATGTACTTATTTACTTTCCTTTATTTGTTGGTTCTCCCAGAGCGTGGCCGCCAATGTTGCACCAAGCTGCAAGACACTTGAGTAAGCGTGCGGCCAGGATCATCCACTATACGAATCACAATGATTCATCACAAGGTTTTGATCTTCATAGAGTAGTATATACAGAGATGCGATTTACCAAGGGTGTATTCCGTATCTACAATACGATATTCGAACTATTATAGGTTTAATCGATTCTATATTGCATTCATAGAGTAGTAATTCTCTCTACCCACCGCATATACGATTTATATAAGTGGTATAATAATAAGCGCTAAAATCTTATATCAGCTTATTAGGCAATGCCGCCAGTACTGGGGGTAAGTGTTTAAGATTATTATAGGCAATAAACAATAAAATATATACTACTGATACATTATATAGTCTTTGATAAATATATAAATAGTTTAATTTCCATTTAAGCTTAATATCTAATAAAAGAGAATATATTAATTAATAGTAATTTTAACATATAATATATACATTCTAATTGCTATGTATATAATACTAAGTATAAACAATAATTAGAATATATTAAAATAAAAAAACCTTTGTGTATAATTTCCATTTTTGCAAATGTAAAATTTAGCAGCTGAGCTCGAGCTTCGAGTATCGCAGCCAACAACACGAAATTTTGTTACACAATTCATCATTCCATTCATCATAAGATCCCCTCCAAACAGTATCATTGAGCTGATTATTCTGTTTCACAGTGAAACCTGATCAGATTTTAAGTGGACAAAAAGACGAGGAGAGAATATTTTGGACACGAAGTGCAGAACAGGATATTGCTACAATGAGTATCAGAGAGATATTATAGTATGAGGAATACGTATAGATCGCAAAAGTTTTAGTTCTCAAACTATTATCCCAATCGAAGCAGTATGCTAATGGAAGAGGGATCACTATAGCCTTGACGATAACGATTGTCAATTGACTGGGCTCATCTTGCATATAATCAACGTACTCTTTCGAAATACCGGCTATCTGGTTGATCCGCTATAGCTGTTCTACGTTCAATTACTCATGAAGATGAAAATACTTCTTTTTTCTATGTGTTTGCTGTAGAGAGGACATCCGGAAGAATGATGGTCAACCTTATCCAGCGAGGATAAATGACTACGCACTCAGTGAAAGACTTTCGGTATTGTCCTCGAAATATATCGTCTTGGCTTCCATCTATTAGGAGAGTATATTCCAGCTTTGATGTAAAATTCTTGTTCCTTTAAAGCACAGCCGTGATATTAAACCACACATATGCTATAAGATAAAAGTTCTACGCTCCTGTACACCTGCTATATTAGGAGTACCGATTTTGTTCATTTCCGGGGCATCTCTTTTTCCACTTCTTGTATCATTGGAACAGCTCTCCTAAAAGTTGTTGGATGCAAAGGATGCCAGAATAGCCCAATTCAATATGTTTAACGCAGACGACTCTGGACGCAACACATAAGCAAGGATGATTACGAGACGACAGTTACATAAACAGGCCTTGTCTCAAGGGTATATATTTGCGTCGCTATATAAAACCAAATGTCGCTATTCATTTTCCATGCTATCAATTTATGCTTTTCGAACCTTTGTCATATTTCAGCCAGGACATCTAGTGCACGTATCATGTACACTTCTGAAGACCTTTATACCCATGCCACACTAAAACAATAAAAGCAGCAAAGAAAGACGTCACTCCCGTTACAATGACCATGGGCTCGTATTTGTTGCCCGCAAAATGCGCTTGAACAATTTCTCTTGGTGCCATCAACGCCGCACTCAATGGTCCAACCAAGATATTTCCCACGCCCATCAAAAAGACAAATATCGCATACGTAGCAAATACGGTCGATGGATCGTCACTGACCGCGCGACCCATTGCCACGCGCATAGTTCCGAATCCGAAAGCAAAGAAGCCATAAATGAAGCTGAATACAGCCAAAAGCGGTAACGACTTTGCCAGGCCCCAAAATGTGAAAGACGCTGTCGCGGCAAATGCACAGCAAATCGTCATTAACAGGCCCACATGAAGATTTTTGTCTGAGAGGTAACCAAATACAAATTGTCCCAGAACCTGCGCAATAGACATCAAAGATACCAGCAAGGCGCCCTTGATGGAGGAAATGTTAAAGATGGAGGCGTAGGATGGCAAGAAGACGACGGGAAAGAAGAAGCCAATTCCTTGAACCAGAACCGCAGAGCCGTAGATCCAAAAGAGAGGCTGTTTCAAGAAATCCCAGTTAATTCTCGCCAGGTTGGCTTGATCTGAGGCTGGCAATCTGGCCTTGAAAAGCGGTAGTAATGGAGCAGTCAAAACAGTCATCGCTACTGCGCAAGCCCGCAACGTGACTTTATACCCATATCGTCTGAGAAGAGCATCAAGGATAAAAGGCAAAACAGATCCCGTTGCGCCCGATGATGCAGAAATAAGACCGAATGCCATACCCTTTCGTGCAACCCACCATTCATTTACCATGCTTACGATGGGCATTGAGATGAGCACGAATCCGAGGCCATAGAGCGCTCCTTGCGTGGCGATGAGTCCGCTGACAGAATTGGCGAAGGAGGCAGTCAAGAGACCCAATATGCTCATAACCCATCCAAGGTAAATTTGATGGCGCTGGTACTTGGGAAACTTCCTTGCTAGCATTGCTGAAAATGGAGATCCGAAGTAGTAGAATCCTGTTGACAAGACTCCAATGACGGGTATCCGAACAGCATCTTCCTTGAACTCGGGCACAGTAGAGTAGTATCGCTGAAAAACACCAAAACAGCCGGGAAAGCCTGTTTGTTTAATGATCAGATATTTGTTGATGAAAAATTCACGGTTGATGCAATTTACCCCAAAACAATGCATCGAAAGCAAATGCGCCGAGAAGAGTACACCAGGCATCTCGGCCGCGATCCACGGGCTTCAACTCTTGAGCGACAGGATCGGTTGTTTCATCCTGACTTTGGGAATATGGCTGTGATAATTCGAGTTGTGAGAGCCCTCTTTCAATCTCCTGATCTTGTTTGGTTACTTCATTGTAGTTTTGAGAATGCCGTCTTGAAGACAGCTCGTATTCCACTTCAAGAGTCGTTTCGGTTGCACTCATGACTCCAATTCGCTCTTTTTTCACCAATTGACACCAATTGAATCAGATAACAACAAAAGCAGCAATGTTACCGTCAAAAATAACAAGCATAGAGACCCAACATAGTTTCCTCCAAGTCTGTCCTTTTTAATGCCATTGATATTAAACGTTTTTCCAGAACCTCCCACGGCCCCCCCACACTTTCTAGTGCCCGGCAATCGCGATGTCGGAACCCGACCTTAGCCGCCCATCGCCAAGCCAGTGGGGTTCCATCAATGTTCCACCCCAAAGCTCCGGCAATGAGTCAAGAAGGAGGTTTTGCGCCTTTCTAACGACAAGTAGACAAGTAGATACAAGCCGCCTGAAGTCTATCGCCAATGAATGCGCTTCGGCTATAATTGAAGCCGCTCAGAATTAAGTGCCTACCAGAGTCGTCGTAAGATAGGGATCGAAACGAGGCAATTCACAACGAGAGTATCTCAAAGGCGCGCCTTTTATCCATCTAAAAGTCTATCAATATGCATAACACCCCATCTATCTTCAAGTCCCTCTATGATATATATGTCATGTCCCCATCTAAATCTTGGTCTCTCCATTCTCTTTCGGCTTCGCGCCGCCCTGTCTCACAAACTTGGTATGATGTCCCTTGGTCACAAGCGTCTTCTTCTCCTCTCCATCCACCACCTCAACCTTTTGAATCAGAATCGTCACAAATGCCATTGACCCTCCAACTTTCTCTGCCGTTGCTACAATCTCAACGATATCTCCTGCTCCCGCCGAACTGCTCAAGTAGCTGATGTGCATGTCGACGCTGGCGCCCGTCTTTTCCCTCAAGTCCCATGATGCAATAGCCAGTCCTGTTGTGAAGTCTATGAATGCCGCTGAGACTGCACCGTGAAGGCCTCCTTTGGAGTTTAGATGTGTCTTCGTAAGAGTAAGACGACTAACGACTGTGCCGGCGACAACGGATGTTTGCTTTACACCGGATAAGAAGATGTTGTAGACGGCGCTGTTTTGAGTGAGCCAATTTGACAGCTGCTCAACGTGGGCTGTTCGCTTGGCTTCGAGCTCCACCTGCTTGGGGGACTGTGTCGATTGCTGCGAAGCCATATCTGTGCTTTTTCCTTTATTGTCTTTACTCAGGTATGAAAAGAGAGCGAGAATTAAGATGGGCTGTTGATATGAAATGCTGAGGTTGAGGGCCGGCTCCACATGAGAATTTTCGGTGGGGAACTTTAACGCTACTACGCATAACCGGCTTGGTGATGCTGGCTGTGCACACATGCCCTCGCAAAATGAAAGTACTGCAAAACATATCGGCAACTACAATTATACACCGTAGCTTTTCTTCTATTGCCATCTATTTGACTCAAACTATAGACTCTACCCAAATACAGCGCCATAGGCTCCGTGTGGCTGCCGTGATTGCTCTTTATGTAGACATATATTCAGCCTCTTATATCCGAAGTTTGTAAACATTTCCAACGTCAAGCAAACAAACCTATTCATAAAACCCCTCCTTCTCTCATATTCTGGTTATATCACAGCTGTGGTTGGGTTAATTGAGACTTGATACCACGTATCGCCCTTTGATCAATCTTCGAAATGAAGAGAAGCTTGCACCCAGCTTTCTGAAAGCCTTATACCATTACCTGTGGCTATACAGTTACGAGCAAATATACTTCATTTGAGCAGGATCACGAAAAATTGGCTCCAAACGCATTTTTTTTTACTCATATATTAGTCTTGTCAGATTATCTGAGCTATACTAAACTAATACATCCCACCTGTACTTTATGTGATGAGATTAAGCAATAGCGTCAGTTCATACCATATCCATCATGCATTTCACATTAGATTACAGCGCAACGGCAATCACCCAACCAATCGCGAATACACCAGCTACGAGGCTCATCTCCAGTCGAGCACCCGAGCTTGGGGGTGGTAGGCTTGAACCAGTAGGCTGGCTGCTTCCACCGCCGTTGCCTCCACCGTTACCACCGCTTCCGCCGGAGCCGCCGCCGGAGCCGCCGCTACCTCCAGAGCCTCCAGAACCACCAGAACCACCAGAACCACCAGAACCGCCAGAACCGCCAGAACCGCCAGAACCACCAGAACCGCCAGAACCGCCGGAGCCACCGCCGGAGCCACCGCTGCCACCACTGCTGCAGCTAGAGCCAGTTGAACCTGTAGCACAAGCACAAACTGAAGAAGCTCCGGTAATAACAGCATCAAGAGATGCTGCCGGGCACGCTGTTGCGACGCATGGAACGAGGATCTGGCTCAGGCTAGCTTGAGCTGCAGGTTGGCACTGGCAGGCGTAGTCGCTAACACCGCAAGAGATGACTGGAGCAGCGCTCGTGAAGCAAGCTTGAGCGCACGAGGGAACAGCTGTGGTAGCAACGGCACCGCAGTCGGGAGCCTCCGTGTTGCAGGTAGGGCTAGCACCACCACTTCCTCCGTTGCCGCCGGAGCCTGTGGAGCCTCCGGAGCCTCCAGAACCGCCAGAACCGCCACCACCGGGACCGGTAGGGCTGCCTGTCGCACATGTTCCGGGAGCAAGAGTGGGTGAAGCACTGGCGCAAGCACACACGGAACTAGCTCCAGCAATGACGGCCGGGAGAGAAGCTGCAGGGCAAGCTGTAGCCACGCATGGAACGAGGAGCTGAGTCAAGCTAGACTGAGCGGCAGGCTTGCACTGGCAGCCATAGTCGTGGACATCACATCCGACATTAGGGGCGGCGGATGAGAAGCACTTTTGAGCGCACGAAGGGACTGCTGAGCTGGCCACGGGGTCGCAATTAGGCTGGACGGTCACTGGCTGGCAGTTAGATGAAGAGCCCGGGCCACCAGGTCCAGTGGTCGTGGGTGGCGGTACGACAGTAGATCCGCTGGTGGGCTGTGATCCGCTGGGTCCTGTAGTTTGTGAACCGCCACCGCCTCCGCCAGGTCCTGAAGTTGCACAGGTACCTGGGCTGGGGGGTGCTGTAGCACAAGCGCATACTAGGAAAGAGGAGATGTCAGTATAATAGGTTCTCAAAATGCAATAACGAGCTTAATTCTTACCTGATGAAGCTCCAGCAATGACGGCTTGGAGCGAAGCTGCGGGACAAGCGGTAGCAACGCAAGGAACCAGAAGCTGAGTCAAAGAGCTCTGAGCTGCAGGCTGGCACTGGCAAGCATAGTCATGAACGTCACATGGGATCTTCGGGGCTGCGCTCGTAAAGCAAGCCTGGGCGCAAGAAGGAACAGCTGTGGTAGCAACGGCACCACAGTCTGCAGTGGTTCCTGTGCATAGCGGGCCTGTGGTTGTAGGAGGAGCAGAGCCAGTTCCGCTACCGGTTCCACTACCACCTCCGGGAGGAGCTGAAGAGGACTTGGATGAGCTTGAGCCCCCAGTGGTGGTGGGAGGCTGGCTGGTAGGAGGCGTGCTAGTAGAACCTCCTCCTGTGCAAGGAGTTGTTGGGTGTGCAGTGACACAGTCGCAGAGAGAGCTGACCTGGGGGAGAACACCAAGCGCGCCTCCTCCGCAGTTTCCAAGCACGCAGTTAATAGCTGCAGCCTGAATAACGTTGTTCTGGCTACATTGGCACTGGTAATCAGAGAGAGCACAGCTAGCTTGAGTCACGGCAGCAGACTCAATGCATGGCTTTGCGCAAGCAGATACAGCATCGGCGCTGGCTTGGCATGGAGAAGTTGAATCGCAGCCACCAGTTGAGGTCGGGGGCGCTGAAGTGATCGGACCGCTTGTCGTTGTGGGTGGCGCTGTAGTAGTAGGGGGCTCAGAGGTAGGAGGCTCGCTGGTGGTAGGAGGCTCGCTTGTTGTAGGAGGCTCGCTTGTTGTAGGAGGAGTGCTGGTGGTGGGAGGAGCGCTGGTAGTAGAACCTCCTGTGCAAGCAGTTGTTGGGTGCGCAGTGACACAATCACAGAGAGAGCTGACCTGGGGGAGAACACCAAGCGCGCCTCCTCCGCAGTTTCCAAGCACGCAGTTGATAGCTGCAGCCTGAATTACGTTGTTCTGGCTACATTGGCACTGGTAATCAGAGAGAGCACAGCTAGCTTGAGTCACGGCAGCAGACTCAATGCATGGCTTTGCACAAGCAGATACAGCATCGGCACTAGCCTGGCATGGAGAAGTTGAATCGCAGCCACCAGTTGAGGTCGGGGGCGCTGAAGTGATAGGACCAGTTGTTGTGGGTGGCTCAGTAGTAGTAGGTGGCTCAGAGGTAGGAGGCTCGCTGGTGGTAGGAGGCTCGCTGGTGGTAGGAGGAGTGCTGGTGGTGGGAGGAGCGCTGGTAGTAGAACCTCCTGTGCAAGCTGTTGTTGGATGGGCTGTAACACAATCACAGAGAGAGCTGACCTGGGGGAGAACGCCAAGTGCGCCATTTCCACAGTTTCCAAGAACGCAGTTGATAGCTGCAGCCTGAATAACGTTGTTCTGGCTACATTGGCACTGGTAATCAGAGAGAGCACAACTGGCTTGAGTCACGGCAGCAGACTCAATGCATGGCTTTGCGCAAGCAGATACCGCATCAGCACTAGCCTGGCATGGAGAAGTTGAATCGCAGCCACCAGTTGAGGTCGGGGGCGCTGAAGTGATAGGACCAGTTGTTGTGGGTGGCTCTGTAGTAG